>NC_091980.1:175744740-176065095 GCF_044704955.1 Pristiophorus japonicus | reverse complement strand
CCCGGCATTGGCACTTTCATGGGGGCCAAGGTAGTGATTCACATAAACCCGGACGCCAGGCCAGTACACCACAAGGCCAGAGCGGTGCCGTACGTCATGCAGGAAAAGATAGAAGGCGAATTGGACCGCCTGTTGAGAGAAGGCATCATCTCGCCAGTCGAATTCAGTGACTGGGCGAGCCCGATTGTGCCGGTGCTCAAGGCGGATGGGTCGGTCAGGATATGTGGCGATTACAAGGCCACCATCAATCGGGTGTCACTCCAAGACCAGTACCCGCTACCGAGAGCGGAGGACCTGTTTGCGACGCTATCCGGTGGCAAACTTTTTTCAAAATTGGACCTGACCTCAGCTTACATGACCCAGGAGCTGGCGAGTAAGTCGAAGAAGCTGACCACCATCACGACACACAAGGGGTTGTTTGAGTACAACAGATGTCCTTTCGGGATTTGCTCGGCCGCCGCGATCTTCCAACAAAATATGGAAAGCCTCCTCAAGTCGATTCCAGGGACGATGGTTTTTCAGGACGACATCCTCATTATGGGTTACGATACTGAAGAACACCTCCACAACCTGGAGGAGGTGCTACGCAGACTGGACCGGGTAGGTCTGCGACTGAAAAAGGCAAAGTGCGTCGTCTTCCTAGCTCCAGAGGTAGAATTCCTGGGGATGAGGGTAGCAGCAGACGGGATCAGCCCTACTGCATCCAAGACGGAAGCGATCCAGAGAGCACCCAGACCCTGTAACACGATGGAGCTGCGTTCATTCCTGGGGCTCCTGAACTATTTTGGTAACTTTCTTCCCAAATTGAGCACGCTGCTAGAGCCGCTACACGTGCTCCTACGCAAAGGTCGCGAATGGGTCTGGGGGGACAGCCAGGAAAGGGCTTTTAATAGAGCACGCAATTTGTTATGTTCCAACAATCTGTTAACGCTATATGACCCATGTAAGAAACTTGTGTTAACGTGCGATGCGTCGTCCTATGGGGTCGGGTGTGTGTTGCAGCATGTCAATGCCAAGGGTCAGTTACAGCCGGTAGCTTATGCCTCCAGGAGTCTGTCCCAGGCAGAAAGGGGCTACGGGATGGTAGAAAAGGAGGCGCTCGCATGTGTATATGAGGTAAAGAAAATGCACCAGTGTGCATTTATACTGTGTAGTAAGGACGTATCAGTAGGGATAGGCGAGTCTGCAGTGAGCCTTCAGTTACCCTCTTCAAGCCTTGCTTGACGGTATGCACTGCTCGCTCTGCCTGACCATTGGATGCTGGTTTAAACGGGGCAGATGTGACATGTTTGATCCCGTTACGGGTCATGAATTCTTTGAATTCAGTACTGGTAAAACATGGCCCGTTGTCGCTCACCAGGTCATCGGGTAAACCGTGAGTGGCAAACATGGCCCGCAGGCTTTCAGTAGTGGCAGCGGACGTGCTAGCCGACATTATCTCACATTCAATCCACTTGGAGTACACATCTACAACCACAAGGAACATTTTACCCAAGAATGGGCCTGCATAGTCGACGTGTACCCTAGACCACGGTTTGGAGGGGCAAGACCATAAACTTAGCGGCGCCTCCCTGGGTACATTGCTTAACTACGAGCATGTATTACATCTGTGAACGTAGGTCTCTAGTCCGCATCGATACCGGGCCACCACACATGGGATCTGGCTATCACTCTCATCATTACGATGCCTGGGTGAGTACTGTGGAGGTAATTTATGAAGGTGTCTCTGCCCTTCTTGGGGACCACTACTCGATTGCCCAACAGAAGGCAGTCTGCCTGTAAAGACATTTCATCTTTGCGCCGCTGGAATGGCTTTATCTCTTCCTGCATTTCCACTGGGATACTGGATCAGCTCCCGTGAAGCACACAGCTTTTAACTAGAGATAATAAGGGGTCCTGGCTCATCCAGGTTTTGATCTATTGGGCAGTTCTCACTCTCAAATGTTTCCATAACCATAGCTAGATCTGTAGGCTGCGCCATTTCCACCCCCGTGGTGGGCAATGGCAGCATCGGCGCAGTTTTCTGTGCCTGGCTTGTGGCGGATGGTGTAGTTGTATGCGGACAACGTGAGCACCCATCTCTGGATGCAGGCCGATACGTTGTTATTTATCCCTTTACTCTCAAAGAACAGGGATATAAGTGGCTTATGGTCAGTTTCCAATTATAATTTTAGCCCAAACAGGTATTGATGCATTTTCTTCACCCCATAGACACACGCTAACGCTTCTTTCTCAATCATGCTGTAGGCTCTCTCAGTGTTAGACAGACTCCGGGGTGCATAAGCAACCGATTGCAGTTTCCCGAAATCACTAGCTTGTTGCAATACACACCCGATGCCATATGACGCGCATCACATGCTAGTCCCAAACGCTTACATGGATCATACAACACAAGCAATTTATTTTTAAGCATAACAAGTTTCTCGCTTTTACAAAGGCATTTTCTTGGCATTTGCCCCATACCATTCGTCCCCTTTTCATAGTGAGACATGTAGTGGTTCTAACAGTGTGATAAGACCCGGTAAGAAGTTACCAAAGTAGTTCAGGAGTCCCAGAAACGACCGCAGCTCCGTCACGTTCTGTGGCCTCGATGCATTCTCGATTGCCTCCGTCTTCGTGTTGGTGGGCCTGATGCCGTCCGCCGCAATCCTCCTTCCCAGGAACTCCACTTCAGGCGCCAGGAAAACACACTTTGAGCATTTTAACCTGAGCTCCACGCGGTTGAGTCGACTAAGAACCTCCGCCAGGTTCTGCAGATGTTGACTGTGTTCCGACCTGTGATCAAGATGTCGTCCTGGAAGACCAGGGTGTGCGGGACCGACTTCAGTAAACTTTCCATGTTTCTCTGGAATATCGCCGCCGCTGATCGGATTCCAAACGGGCATCTGTTATATACAAAAAGACCTTTGTGCATGTTGATGCAGGTGAGGGCCTTCGATGATTCCTCCAGTTCCTGCGTCATGTAGGCTGAAGTCAGGTCCAGCTTCGTGAACGTCTTTCCTCCCGCCAGCGTTGCAAAGAGGTCATCGGCCTTTGGTAGTGGGTAATGGTCCTGCAGGGAGAAACTATTGATAGTTACTTTGTAATCGCCACAGATTCTGACGGTGCCGTCTCCCTTGAGGACAGGAACGATAGGACTGGCCTACTTGTTGAACTTGATCAGGGAAATTATGCCCTCTCTTTGCAGCCGGTCGAGCTCGATCTCTGCCCTTTCTCTCATCATGTACGGTACTGCTTTCGCCTTGTGATGGATGGGTCGCGCCCCCGGAATTAGGTGGATCTGCACTTTTACTCCTTGGAATTTCCCGATGCCTGGTTCGAACAGCAAAGGAAATTGTTTAAGACCTGGGCACACGAAGTGTCGTCAGCGGGTGATAGCGCTCGGATGTCGTCCCAATTCCAGCGTATCTTTCCCAGCCAGCTCCTGCTGAACACTGTTGGACCATCGCCCGGTACCACCCAGAGTGGTAGCTTGTGCACTGCTCCATCGTAGGAGACCTTTACGGTAGCACTGCCGATTACAGGAATCAGTTCTTTTGTGTAAGTTCTTAGTTTCGTGCGAACTGGAGTTAAGACTGGCCTTGAGGCCTTGTTGCACCACAACCTTTCGAAAGTCTTTTTGCCCATGATGGACTGGTTCATGCCTGTGTCCAGCTCCATTGACACTGGGAGTCCATTCAGTTCAACATTCAGCATTATTGGGGGAAATTCGTGGTGAATGTTTGTACCCCATGTACCTCTGCCTCCTCAATCTGAGGCTCTGGTTCATCGTGATCCTACATGGATCTGTCCTCCTCTGCAACATGATGGTTTGCAGGTTTAACAGGCTTTGCAGCTCACCTGCACACTCGTTGGAGGTGACCCACTGTTCCACAGTTCTTGCAAATGTACTCTTTGAATTGACATAATGGAGAACAAAGAAATGGCAGACCAATTGAACAAATACTTTGGTTCTGTCTTTATGAAGGAAGACACAAATAACCTTCCAGATGTACTAGTGGACCGAGGGTCTAGAGAGAAGGAGGAACTGAAAAACATCCTTATTAGGCGGGAAATTGTGTTGGGGAAATTGATGGGATTGGAGGCCGATAAATCCCCAGGGCCTGATTGTCTGCATCCCAGAGTACTTAAGGAAGTGACCCTAGAAATAGTGGATGCATTGGTGATCATTTTCCAACAGTCTATCAACTCGGGATCAATTCCTATGGACTGGAGGGTAGCTAATGTAACACCACTTTTTAAAAAAGGAGGGGGAAAGAAAACGGGTAATTATAGACTTGTTAGCCTGACATCAGTAGTGGGGAAAATGTTGGAATCAATTATTTAGGATGAAATAGCAGCGCATTTGAAAAGCAGTGACAGGATCGGTCCAAGTCAGCATGGATTTATGAAGGGGAAATCATGCTTGACAAATCTTCTGGAATTTTTTTGAGGATGTAACTAGCAGAGTGGACAAGGGAGAACCAGTGGATATGGTGTATTTGGACTTTCAAAAGGTCTTTGACAAGGTCCCACGTATGAGATTGGTGTGCAAAATCAAAGCACATTGTATTGGGGATAATGTACTGGCGTGGATAGAGAATTGCTTGGCAGACAGGAAGCAGAGAGTCGGGATAAACGGGTCCTTTTCGGAATGGGAGGCAGTGACTAGTGGAGTGCCACAGGGCTCAGTGCTGGGCCCCCAGCTCTTTAAAATATACATTCATGATTTGGATGAAGGAATTGAATGTAATATCTCCAAGTTTGCAGATGACACTAAACTGTGTGGTGGTGTGAGCTGTAAGGATGATGCTAAGAGGCTGCAGGGTGATTTGGACAGGTTAGGTCTGTGGGCAAATGCATGGCAGATGCAGTATAATGTGGATAAATGTGAGGTTATCCACTTTGGAGGCAATAACACGAAGGCAGAATATTATCTGAATGGCGGCAGATTAGGAAAAGGGGAGGTACAACGAGACCTGGGTGCCATGGTTCATCAGTCATTGAAAGTTGACATGCAGGTACAGCAGGTGTTGAAGAAGGCAAATGGAATGTTGGCCTTCATAGCTAAGGGATTTGAGTATAGGAGCAGGGAGATCTTACTGCAATTGTACAGGGCCTTAGTGAGGCCTCACCTGGAATATTGTGTTCAGTTTTGGTCTCCTAATCTGAGGAAGGACATTCTTGCTATTGAGGGAGTGCAGTGAAGGTTCACCAGACTGATTCCAGGGATGGTTGGACTGACTTACGAGGAGAGACTGGATCAACTGGGCCTTTATACACTGGAGTTTAGAAGAATGAGAGGGGATCTCATAGAAACGTATAAGATTCTGACGGGATGGGACAGGTTAGATGCGGGAAGAATGTTCCCGATGTTGGGGAAGTCCAGAAGCAGGGGACACAATCTTAGGATAAGGGGTAGGCCATTTAGGACTGAGATGAGGAGAAACTTCTTCACTCAGAGAGTTGTTAACCTGTGGAATTCCCTGCCACAGAGAGTTGTTGATGCCAGTTGATAGGATATATTCAAGAGGGAGATAGATATGGCCCTTACGGCTAAAGGGATCAAGGGGTATGGAGAGAAAACAGGAAAGGGGTACTGAGGTGAATTATCAGCCATGATCTTATTGAATGGTGGTGCAGACTCGAAGGGATGAATGGCCTACTCCTGTACCTATTTTCTATGTTTCTATGAAACGATGATCACCCTCGCAGCGCCAACAAGGTGTTAATGGCCTTGTATTCATCACCCTTGATAGTAGACTCTGAGACATCTGCGGATGTGTAGCTGCAGGTATGTGTGACCTGCCCTGTACGTTACAATTCAAAAACAACATCACTTTGTTCACAGTACTTGTAGCAGCACTTGCGTGCTGAGAGATTTGCTTCATATTGTCATTGGTAGCAATGAACGCCTGGGCTATCGCTATGGCCTTACTCAAGGTTGGGGTCTCTACAGTGAAAAGTTTGTGAAGTATGGTTTCGTGACCAATGCCAAGTACGAAAAAGTCTCTTCTGAGCATGTGCTCCAAATTTCCTTCAAATTTACAATGTCCTCCAAGGCGTCTTAGCTCAGTGACATAACTAACTACTGTCTGGCCTTCGGACCTTTTGTAGGTGTAGAACCTGTACCTCACCATCGGAATGCTTTCCTTCGGGTTCAAATGTTCTCGGACCAGTGTGCACAAATTGTCGTACGATTTCTCCGTGGGTTTCGCTGGAGTGAGCAGATTCTTCATGAGGCCATACGTTGGTGCCCCACAGACGGTGAGGAGGATCGCCCTTCGTTTGGCAGCGCTCTCTTCCCCATCTAGCTCGTTGGTCACGAAGTATTGGTCAAGTCGCTGCACAAAAGTTTCCCAATCATCTCCTTCCGAGAATTTCTCCAGGATGCCCACTGTTCTCTGCAACTTTGGGTTCGCTATCTGTATCTCATCGCCAGTTGTTGTGTATGGGGAAAGAGTCAGACTGAACACTGTGAGTTCAAAGTAAAGTGTGACCTTATTGCAGGTCTCCAGATTGCCTTTCCAACCTGTGAAGCCTCCTTAAATACCTGTGCTCCCAAGGGATTATGGAATCTCTTGGGACTCCAGGGCATGAGCCCTCTGGTGGCTGTACAGAGTAAATACAAGTTTACATGTATAACAGAAACCAAATACTTACGCAGTATTCCAGGTGTGGCCTCACCAATACCCTGAATAACTGTAACAAGACTTCCCTGATTTTATACTCCATCCCCTTTGCAATAAAGGCCAAGATTCCATTGGCCTTCCTGATCACTTGCTGTACCTGCAGACTCACCTTTTGTGTTTCATCTACCAGGACCACCATGTCCCGCTCTACTGTAGCACTTTGCAATTTTTCTCCATTTAAATAATAATTTGATCTTCGATTTTTTTCTGCCAAAGTGTATAACCTCACACTTTCCAACATTATACACCATCTGCCAAATTTTTGCCCACTCACTTAGCCTGTCTATGTCCTTTTCAAAGTTTTTTGTGTCCTCCTCACATATTGCTTTTCCTCCCATCTTTGTATCGTCAGAAAACTTGGCTACGTTACACTCAGTCCCTTCTTCCAAGTTGTTAAAATAGATTGTAAATGTTGGGGTCCCAGCACTGATCCCTGCGGCACCCCACTAGTTACTGACTGCCAACCCGAGAATAAACCATTTTATTTTCTGTTTTCCATTAGCTCTCTGTTTTCTGTTAGTTAGCCAATTCTCTATCAATGCTAATATATTATCCCCAACCCCGTCAACTTTTATCTTGTGTAGTAACCTTTTATGTGGCACCTTGTCAAATCCTTCTGGAAGTCCAAATACACCACATCCACTGGTTCTCTTTTATCCACCCTGTTCGTTCCTTCCTCAAAGAATTCCAGCAAATTTGTCAAACATAACTTCCCCTTCATAAATCCATGCTGACTCTGCCTGACTGAATTATGTTTTTCCAAATGTCCTGCAACTACTTATTTAATAATGGACTCCAACATTTTCCCAACCACAGATGGTAGGCTAACTGGTCTATAGTTTCCTGCTTTTTGTCTGCCTCCTTTTTAAAATCAGGGCATTACATTTGCAGTTTTCCAATCTGCTGGGACCTCCCCAGAATCCAAGGAATTTTGGTAAATTACAACCAATGCATCCACAATCCCTGCTATTTCTTTTAAGACCCTAGGATGCAAGCCATCAGGTCCAGGGGATTCATCCACCTTTAGTCCCATTATCTCACTGAGTACCACCTCCTTAGTGATTATGATTGTGTTAAGTTCCTCCCCCTGCTATAGCCCATTGACTATCCACTGTTGGGATATTTTTAGTGTCCTCTACCATAAAGACTGATACAATGTATTTGTTCAGGGTTTCTGCCATCTCCATGTTCTCTATTACTAATTCCTTGGTCTCATCCTCTAAGGGACCATCAATTACTTTAGCCACTCTTTCCTAGCTCCATCAAGCCAGGAGCCAACCCTGGTTCAATGTGGAGTGCACAATAGCATGCCAAAAATGAGATGCCAACCTGGGAAGCTACAACATTGGAACACATGCATGCTAAACTGTGGAAGCAGCATGCTATAGACCATGCTAAGCGATCCTACAATCAATGGATCAGATCAAACCAAAAGCAGGACAAATCCAATCCAGCCAATTACGCCCCCTCCCCCGCCCCTCCCCCCAGCCCCCCATCAGTCTACTCTCAATCATCATAGAAGTGATGGAAGGTATTGTCGACAGTGCTATTAAGCGGCACTTACTCACCAATAACCTGCTCACCAATGCCCAGTTTGGGTTCTGCCAAGACCACTCAGCTCCAGACCTAATTACAGCCTAGGTCCAATTATAGACAAAAGAGCTGAATTCCAGAGGTGAGGTGAGAGTGACTGCCCTTGACATCAAGGCAGCATTTGACCGAGTGTGGCATCAATGAGTCCTGATAAAATTGAAGTCAATAGGAATCAGGCGAAAATTCTCCACTGGCTGGAGTCATATCTAGCACAAAGGAAGTGGTTGTGGTTGTTGGAGGTCAATCATCTCAGCCCCATGACATCGCTGCAGGAGTTCCTCAGGGCAGTGTCTGAGGCCCAATCATCGTCAGCTGCTTCATCAACGACCTTCCCTTCATTATAAGGTCAGAAATGGGGATATTTGCTGATGATTGCACAGTGTTCAATTCCATTTGCAACTGCTCAGATATTGAAGTAGTCCATGCCTACATGCAGCAAGACGTGGATGACATTCAGACTTGGGCTGATAAGTGACAAGTAACATTCGCGCCCTCCAATTGTCAGGCAATGACTATTGCCAACAAGCAAGAGTCTAACCACTGCCTCTGACATTCAATGGCATTACCATCGCAGAATCCCCAACCATCAACATCCTGGGGGTAACCATTGACAAGAAACTTAACTGGACCAGCCTCATAAATAATGTGGCTACCAGAGCGGATCAGAGGTTGGGTATTCTGCGGCGAGTGTCTCACCTCCTGACTCCTCAAAGCCTTTCCACCATCTACTAGGCACAAGTCAGGAGTGTGGTGGAATACTCTCCACTTGCCTGGATGAGTGCAGCTCCAACAACACTCAAGAAGCTCGACACAATACAGGACAAAGCAGCCTGCTGGATTGGCACCCCATCCACGACCCTTAATCATTCAACCCTTCCATCACCGGCGCAACATGGCTGCAGTTGCACAGCAGCCTTTCCACCATCTACAAGATGCACAGTAGCAACTCACTAAGGCTTCTTCGGCAGCACCTCCCAAACCCGCAACCTCTGCCACCGAGAAGGACAAGGGCAGCAGGCGCGAACACCACCACCTCCAATTTCTCTCCAAGTTACGCACCATCCTGAATTGGAAATATATCGCCGTTCCTTCATAGCCACCACATGGCGTCATTGTTGGAGGTCACTGAGCAGCACGCACATGGTGCTGGTCAGGTATAAAAGGCCAGCCATTTTGAGAGTCAGGCACTTTGGGCCTAAATAAAGCAGAGCCAAGGTTGTACTTTGCTAAGTTAAACAGTACTCAGTTTGAACCTTTATTGCATACTTAACACCCCCCCCACCTCCGATCTCCCCCTGATACCACCCCCCCCGCCAGCCCGGCCTCCGATCTCCTCCTCCCCCCCCGATCATCCATCTCTGATCTCCCTCCGCCACCCCAACCCCCCAGCCTCCGATCTCCCTCCGCCATCCCCCCTCCACCCCTGCCCCCCCTTCCACCCATCAGCCTCCAATCTCCTCCTCCTGACATTTGCCTCCAATCTCCTCCCAAGCCCCCTGCCTCCGATCTCTCTACCCTGACACAGGCCTCCGATCTCCCACCAGCCCCCCGTTCTGCCTCCGATCTCACCCCTCCCCTAACCTTTCCGATCCCTCCCTCCCTCGCTCTGCTCCGCTCCCTGGGCTTGGGCCTGGTGCTGAAGGCCTACCCGGCAGACCGCCTGCCAGCCTCTCAATCCGGCTGGCTGCGGCCAGGACACGGGACACAAGGTGTTAATCAGGTCCTGCCGTTAAATTGCCAGGACCCAAGGGAAACCCATTCTTCCGGGTTTCCCGTACTCAAAACTATACCCCCGCGCTCTCCCTGCCTCCCCATTAATATCGAGATTCTATTCTGTATCTGACCTGTGATTGTTTAATGGAGTAGTGGAGAGGGATCTTTACTCTGCATCTTGACCTGGGAATGATTGATATGACAGTATTGCAGGAAAGAAAGAAATGACTTGCATTTCGATAGCGCTTTCCACGACCTCAGGACGTCCCGAAGGGCTTTACAGCCAATGAAATACTTTTGAGTGTAGTCGCTGTTGTAATGTAGAGAAATGTGGTAGTGAAATTGCGCACAGCAAACTCCCACAAACAGCAATGAGCAGATAATCTGATTTAGTAATATTGGTTGAGGAGAGAAACAAAAACAAGTTAGAATTCACTGCGGGTCAGACGGCATTTATGTTGCAGCAATCTATCAGAGAAATAAGTTGCTCAATAACCAAAAGCCTGATTTAAAAAAAAACTGTGTATAATAATTTTAATGAATCTAGACAAGTAGAATGATAAATGTTCTCTGGAATAAATTGCACAATTTATCAAAAAAAAAGGCACTGTGTGTACAGACTCACCAACTGCAAAATAAATATCACTTTTGTCACATTTAATTAGCCAGCGTTATGATGTATTGCTAAGGAGGCCTCCCTGTCTGTGTGTGTTTATAAGATGCTGACTATGGCACTCGCTGGACTGCGGTGTGTATATGTTATCCGGTGTAATTGAATGTGCAGTTGCCTGTGAAATCAGTCCTTTGGCATTTTGCCATGCCAGTGAGTTTGTAAGATGAGCCGTCAGTGCCCAGTCTGTGCGTGATTGATCTCAGGAGATGTCAATCGTGACCGCAAGGAAACAGTTAATTCTCCTTATTAACTTTTAGCTTCTACCTGCTAAGTGAGTTTCTGATAGAAAGCTGGAAACGCCAGTTTGGTTTCCAGTGGAATTAAAAGTAACTAGACACAGATTGTAGCTGATAAGCATTCGGCTACAAGCATTCTTTGTCCAAGCAGCTGTCCTCCGAGGGATTAAATCCTCGAAGGACCCATCTGCACAAAGCAAGCGATAACTCGCCTGCAGGAGTGTGTTGGATCCCTATAACTATTGCAGTCGGATGGCTTGATTGACAGTTCAGTCAATTTGATTGACAGTTTGGGGAGTGATTCTTGTTAAAACTGAAGTCCAGCTAATTGGTTGAGGTAATACTGTGAAACATATAAATTCTCATGCAGCCAGAGCGAAAGAAAAGTATAAAAAGAGGGGTGTTGGAATAGATACTTAAGGAGCCAACAAGGCTTGTCCAACCAGCCCTGCTCCTACGGCCCTGGATCCACACGCTGCCAGGTTGGCTTGCCAGGCAAGTCGCAAAGGATTTCCCATGAAAACCTGGGATTAAAATGATAGTTGGGCTTCGACAAGGCTTCTCAGTCACAAGGTTGTGGGTTCAAATCCCACTCCAGAGATTGAGCACAAAATATAAGCTGTCACTCCCAGTGCAGTGCTGAGGGAGGGCTGCACCGTCAGAGGTGCCGTCTTTGGGATGGGGCATTAACCGAGGCCTCGTCTGCCCTCTCAGGTGGGAAAGGTTGCCACATCTCAGTGGTCAGAAAGACCACCAGCAGCCAGAATGAAATGCTGACCTCAGCTTTCGAAGCAGTGATCATAATTTGGCCACAGGGAGGCTGGAGTGTCACCATATCCAGATAGGGTGGGGTCTTAGACCTTACGGAGACAGCACTGTCCTGAGGTTCCATCGGCAACTGTAGCATCAGCATACAAGTTCCACAATCACTTCCTGGAAGCCTCCGAGCCTGATCCTCACACGGTGCGGTTGTATCCTCATTTAGATTACCCAATTTTAATAGTGTGCTGTGGACAGGTCAGGTAATAACGACAGTGAGAAAGGTCACATTACCTCATCCATTAACAATAATCCCAGAGTTCTCCTCCGCTCTTTCTTGAATTATCCCAATTTCCTTTTAACATCAGTAGAGATACAGTCAGTAACACAGGGTGCTGGGGGAGGGATTACTGAGTGACAGTGTGGGGGAGCAGGATTAACATCAGTAGAGATACAGTCAGTAACACAGGGTGCTGGGGGAGGAGTTACTGAGTGACAGTGTGAGGGAGCTGGATTAACATCAGTAGAGATACAGTCAGTAACACAGGGTGCTGGGGGAGGGGTTACTGAGTGACAGTGTGAGGGAGCTGGATTAACATCAGTAGAGATACAGTCAGTAACACAGGGTGCTGGGGGAGGGGTTACTGAGTGACAGTGTGAGGAAGCTGGATTAACATCAGTAGAGATACAGTCAGTAACACAGGGTGCTGGGGGAGGGGTTACTGAGTGACAGTGTGAGGGAGCTGGATTAACATCAGTAGAGATACAGTCAGTAACACAGGGTGCTGGGGGAGGAGTTACTGAGTGACAGTGTGAGGGAGCTGGATTAACATCAGTAGAGATACAGTCAGTAACACAGGGTGCTGGGGGAGGGGTTACTGAGTGACAGTGTGAAGGAGCTGGATTAACATCATTAGGGATACAGTCAGTAACACAGGGTGCTGGGGGAGGGGTTACTGAGTGACAGTGTGAGGGAGCTGGATTAACATCAGTAGAGATACAGTCAGTAACACAGGGTGCTGGGGGAGGGGTTACTGAGTGACAGTGTGAGGGAGCTGGATTAACATCAGTAGAGATACAGTCAGTAACACAGGGTGCTGGGGGAGGGGTTACTGAGTGACAGTGTGAGGGAGCTGGATTAACATCAGTAGAGATACAGTCAGTAACACAGGGTGCTGGGGGAGGGGTTACTGAGTGACAGTGTGAGGGAGCTGGATTAACATCAGTAGGGATACAGTCAGTAACACAGGGTGCTGGGGGAGGGGTTACTGAGTGACTGTGTGAGGGAGCTGGATTAACATCAGTAGAGATACAGGGGCCGATATTCAGGTTCCAATAAGGTCTTTGGCCAGGGATTCCCAGGTGTCAGTGGGGATGTTGCTCTTTATCAAGGAGGTTATGATGGTGTCCTTGAAACGTTTCCTCTGCCCATCTGGGGCTCACTTGCCGTATAGGAGTCCTGAGTAGAGTGCTTGCTTTGAGAGTCTTGTGTCAGGCATGTGGACGATGTGGCTCGCCCAACAGAGCTGGTTGAATATGGTCAAATTGTATACCTGCCCAGATGCAGTTGCAAAATATAAAGATTTAATACATCAAAATCATTGAAAACAACTCACACAACAAAAATCAATGCAAAAAAGTAACAGAAAAACATTATTTGCTACCGTTGTGCATCTCCTTATAACCCCTCTTACACATGCCTATCCTGCTATTGCGCCTCAGTATCTCCCGTGTGGCTGCCTCATGGGTCTGGGAAGGCTGCCGTGTTCCCTGTGTGGAAGCTACAGATGTCCTTGTTGGACGCTCTCGACCAGCTTTGGGCCTGGAAGGACCGGCTGCAGATTGGTCAGCACCCTCCTGGGAGGGTTCAGTCTGACTTGGCTCGGGCGAGGCCATGTGTGGAGGCACTGGCGGAGTGACAGTGCTGGGGCCAGGAATGGTGTGATCCTGAGAGAGCACATCATCAGGATCCTGGTCCGAGGAGCCTGAGTCACTCACTGGGGTGGCACGTTACCACCGCCACCAAGCTGTGGGAGGTCAGGTCGGTGCTGCGGCACCACACTGGAAGGTCCCCCCATGGCCCGTGGAGGACCCAGCCACGAGGGCAACACTGTGGTGTCGGGTGGCATCGAGCTGTGAGACTGCATGAGAGCAGCCAGTGTCTCAAAGCCAGCAGACATGACAGCAGTTAGACGTTCCGTCAACTCTTGCAGAGCCGCGGCCATCCTCTCCAATCGTTCCCTTGTGCCTGTGCTGAAATGGCAGCTGCCACATCACCTGTGAGTTGTGGCATCATATCTGGATCCGCACGGTCTCTCTGGGAATCCACCATCGCCTGCACACTGGCAATGATAGGCTCCATGGTGTGCACAGAGCTGTTGACTATGCGGGAGGTGGACTCCTTCACACTCACCACTACTTCCGACAGCCTCCCTGGCACCCTTGTCAGTGCCCCCAACATCTGGGATTCTTGGCCTCCACCTTTCGTTCATAAGCCCCAACATCGATGGGCTTGTCTGAGTCTTCCTCTTCCTCATCGGACAAGTCCCCAAACGATGGAGTGCGACCCAGGGTGTCAGCAAGGCTGGAGCCTTCAATGTCCTCAATGCTGTCAGGATGTAGATCTCTATCATTCACATCAAGAGTCCCCTCTGGGCCTCACGACGGTGTTTCAGGAGGATTCTCTCCCTCGCCTCGGCTGTCATTTGGCCTCTCATCTGCAAGCACCAATGGGAGAAAGGCTGCCGTGAGGGGGAGGTGGGGGATTGACCCATAGAAGCTGCAACCTCCACACTTTCAGAAGGAAAGGCACAGTAGGTGCTGGCGCTTTAAGGGAGAGATAGCATTGAAGATCGGCCTCACTTACCCATGCTGCCCACATCGCCAGTACCGGAGACCATGGGGGCGGGGTGGGATGGGGGGTCTTATCTGCAAGCATAATTGGGAGAAGGGCTGCCGTGAGGGGGAGGTAGGGGATTGACGCACGGAGGCTGCAACTAGCAGACTTTCCGAGGGAAAGGCACAGTAGGCACTGGAGCATTCAGGGAGAGAGAGCATTAAAGGAGGGCCTTCACTTACCCACATCGGCATCGGCAGTACCCTGGCCCACAGGCACCTCGACCCTCTTCTCCAAAGGTGTGAGGATTTGAAGCTGGGCCTCGCCACCACCAGTCCTCCTTTGCTCAAGTTTGGCCTGCAAAACATAGAATGGTTGGTGAGTACCACTGTGAGTGCACAAATGTGTGTCCGTGACATGCAACTGTAACTGTGAGATGAAAGGGAGCCTCCATTGCGAGAACACACACATACAGGCCTCAACAGTGAAATGCTGCTTCAGTGACCATACAGTGAAGGTGGGAAATAAGAGAAGGATGAAGGAGAGGCTTTCAGATGGAAGCGCAGCAGTTGGTGGAACAGGTACTCACTTCCATCAAACAGGATGATGTCGTTCATCCTTTTCTGACATTGGGTTGCCATCCGATCATGGATGGAGGTCCCCGAGACCTCCACAGTGATCTCCCTCCAGGCATTGGTGAAAACTTCACGACTGGGTCTCCCTGCGACTGCGTACAGGATTCGTCTCCTTCCCTCGACAGCCTGCATTGGGGTCTCCAGCTCCGTGTTGGAGAATCGAGTTGCCCTCCTTGGTACAGCAGCACCAGCCTTGGCCTTCACGGCATGGCCTTCCCTCCTCAAGGCCCAGCTGCAAACCGGGGCCTTTAAGAAGGCCAGGGTACAGTCGGCTCGTTAGCTGGAAATCACCAGAGGGTGAATTTCCCCGTGGTAATTACGCTCCAATCAGCCCACCCACACCGCTGCAAAGTCCTGATTCCCGCCGCTCAGTACCACTGGCCATCATTCTTTTCAGAAAATTGGGGAAAATCGATCCGATGCCCGCCGCAACCATAACGGCGATAATGGAGGCAAAAAGATGGTATGTGTGCCTGAATTTCAGCCCCACAGTCAGTAACACATTATGCTGGGGGAGGGGTGACTGAGTGACAGTGTGAGGGAGCTGGATTAACATCAGTAGGGATACAGTCAGTAACACAGGGTGCTGGGGGAGGGGTTACTGAGTGACAGTGTGAGGGAGCTGGATTAACATCAGTAGAGATACAGTCAGTAACACAGGGTGCTGGGGGAGGGGTGACTGAGTGACAGTGTGAGGGAGCTGGATTAACATCAGTAGGGATACAGTCAGTAACACAGGGTGCTGGGGGAGGGGTTACTGAGTGACAATGTGAGGGAGCTGGATTAACATCAGTAGAGATACAGTCAGTAACACAGGGTGCTGGGGGAGGGGTTACTGAGTGACAATGTGAGGGAGCTGGATTAACATCAGTAGAGATACAGTCAGTAACACAGGGTGCTGGGGGAGGGGTTACTGAGTGACAATGTGAGGGAGCTGGATTAACATCAGTAGAGATACAGTCAGTAACACAGGGTGCTGGGGGAGGGGTTACTGAGTGACAATGTGAGGGAGCTGGATTAACATCAGTAGAGATACAGTCAGTAATACAGGGTGCTAGGGGAGGGGTTACTGAGTGACAGTGTGAGGGGGTGTATTAATATCAGTCGAGATACAGTCAGTAACACAGTCTTGTGATTGGGATGCTGCCATTTGTCCCAGTGGAGTTCCTGTTTATTCCTTATTTTTGTGTAATTACTGTCACTCTATGACTTAAAGTCTGCCATTTATCACCAGGTGCATGATGATTTACAACACTAATTAAATCATTAACACCAGTGAGGTAACCTGACTAAAATCATCCAACATTTTTCCAAACAGCTTTTTATCTGCAGTAAAAAAAAATTCCATACTGCATAAATGGTTGAATTAGGTTTTAATATCACCCTTGTGTGAAAGAATTGTTTACTCACAGATCTGTCACATCATCTGCTAATTATTGGTGCAGTAAGCTATGGATCTATTGGGATTCTTTAACAGTCATTAGAATACAATCATGAAGCTTCAAAGTAGTGAATTATTTCAGGCCAGCTATACTTCTTTTTTATTGCATATTTTCTTAAAGGTGTTGTGACAAACTGCACAGTGTTCAATCGCTTTGAGGACATAGAGGAAGCTACCTTCTGTATCAATGCATCAAAGCAATGATATCCTTCAGGAAAAGGTGCTGCAAATAAGCGTGAGGTCAGCAAGAAGGTAAAGAAAGCACTTGCATTTCTATAGCGTCTTTTACGACCTCAAGATATCGCACAGCGCTCTGCAGTCACTTAAATACTCTTGAAGTGACTTCTTCTTAGGCAGTCCCCCGGAGTCGAGGGTGACTTGCTTCCACACTAACATGAGTTCTATGGTGACAGATGAGACCAGTGCGGGATCTATAGTCTCCGTCACAGATGGGGTTGACGGTGGTTGGAGGGACGGGTGGATGGGGTGCTTGATTTGTCATATATGTTATGTTTTCGGTACAACCTCACAAATGCACAAGCTTTAAGATGGCTGATAATTTCAGGAAGCAGTCAGGTGACCTAACCTGTTTTTTCTTGTAAACAGCAATGGCTGCAATGCCACAGTAGTCCACAGGGTGGAGCTATATATATTACACTTCTCCCTCCTTAATGAAGAAGTAATTATAACAAACAATCATCATAAGTAACTTGCATGGTTATACATAAAGGATATGGACTTATTTTGCCATATTTACAAATCAAGCTTAACCACTAGGTTTCTGTTTCGAAGAGGATACCTTCGCTCTCGAACATAACCTTCCAAACATGGTGTCGAACTTAGACTCATTCGAGGCTGGTCCTGAGGAAAGTTTTCCTCCAAGGGATGCCCTTGATTTACATTTGAACTCTCTATAACTTCAGACTCTTTGTCTGCCTGACTCGCACTCAGACTTTAAATTCTGACTTTCTCTTGGACTTGTTTCCAGTACATTTGCTGTAGGATTTGCTACTGGTAATCTACTTGTAACAAGACTATCTGATGAGTCAGAAATAGTCGAATCATTCCAACTTTCAACTCTTTCAATGTCTGGAGGTAAAATATGATCAATGTGAACAAACCTAACCTGTCCATGATCAAACATCTTGACCAAATATGTGCGAGGACCACATATCTTCACCAGTCTTCCTGGTAATCACTTTAACCATTTATGGTGATGATTCTTCATTCTCACCTTCTGATTTAATTTCACACTTCTCTCTTTTACTCTATCTCTATCATGATTCTCTTTCTGTCTTAATTGTTTCTCTTTTATGGACTGTGCCAAGTTTGTTTTTAACAACAAAAATCTGGTTCGTGGCTGTCGTTTGAGAAACAACTCTGCTAGTGAGGAGTATTATGATACATAATTAGAAAATTAGTCAATTTGTGGTCCAATGACAACTGTTGTTTCTTTGGATTTGGATCCAACATCTGTTTGATGAGGGCACATTTTACAATTTGTACTGTGTGCTCTGCTGCACCATTTGAAGCAGGGTGATATGATGGAACCTTGGTATGTTTCACACCATTTTTGTTCGTGAATTCTTCTGAACAAAATTGTGGTCCATTATCAGAAACAATTTTTTCTGGGAGGCCAAATAAAGAAAATAATCTTCGCAAAATGTCGAATGTTTTACTTCTTGTTATTTTCCGCATTGGAAACACCTCAAAACACTTTGAATGGCTATCAATCACAACGAACAATTGTTGTCCTTCTAGCTCAGCAAAATCGATATGTAACCTTTGCCACACCCTGGGAGGCCATTTCCATGGCTGTAATGGTACTGATGATGGTTGCTTGCTTACCGATTGACATGTCGTATACTGACTGATGATGTACTCTATATCTTTATCTAGACCTGGCCATCATAGGTAACTGTGTGCAAAACTCTTGGTCAAGCAAATTCCCGGGTGCTGATTATGAAGATCTCCTAATAATTTGGACCTGAATTTATTTGGTATAACCACTCTTGCACCCCACATGATACAATCTTTATCGACTGATAATTAATTCCTACGAATGAAGAATTGATGAATATCTTTGTCTGTTACCTGGTTTGGCCAGCCATTTGTGATGTAATCATACACCTTTGACATAACTGGGTCACGTTTGGATGCTCTACCAATCCCTTTAGCTGTGACTGGCAGTTCATCAATGTATGAAAAATAGAACACTTCTTCCCTATCGGGTGGAACTTGTGATGGGGAAGGCAATCTAGACATAGCATCAGCATTATTGTGATCAGCTGATCGTCTGTATTCAATATTATATGTATATGCTGACAAAATCAAAGCCCATCTCTGCATTCGGGCTGCAGCTAATATTGGAACTGGGGACTTTGGATGGAGGATTGTTGTCAAGGGTTTATGGTCCATAACGATGGTAAACTTATGAGCATACAAATATTTGTGGAACTTCTTGACCCCAAAAATGAATGCCAAAACTTCCCTTTCGATTTGCACATAATTACATTCACTGGCACTGAGAGTGCATGAAGAAAAAGCAATTAGTCTCTCCTCTCCACTATCTAGCACATGAGAGATCAAGATCCACGGCGCGGCCCTGGGAACGTAGACCATTTCCCATATCTCGGGAGTCTCTTATCAACAAAGGCAGAGGCTTCACATGCTAGCTTGATCTCCTTAGCTATGTCATAGTGAAATAACATGGTGCTCTCTACCAATTAGCTTTTACACTCCTTGAATGCTGTGTCGCATTCTTCTGACCACTTCCAATGGACCTGTTTTTTCAATAGTTCATTCAATGGATGTAACACTGTAGCCAAATTTGGTGGGTCCCATAATAGTTCAAAAGACCCAAAAATCGAAGTTCAGTGACATTCTTGGGCGTTGGTGCATTTCTGATTGCATCCAGCTTTTCTTTGGTTGGATGTAAACCATCTTTGTCTACTCTGTACCCTAAGTACTCCACTGAGTTTTGAAATAACTCACACTTGCGAGCAGTCACTCATACTCTGTGCTTCTCTAGCTGTTTGAGGACTTCATTCAATATGTTATTATGAATTTGCCTGTTTGCTGCTGAAATTAGTATGTCATCTAACTAACATACTATCCCTTCAATACCTTGCAAACTCTGATTCATCACCCCTTGGAATATGGCAGGGCTGGAAGACACTTCAAATGGTAGCCTCATCATCATCATCATAGGCAGTCCCTCGGAATCGAGGAGGACTTGCTTCCACACCCAAAGTGAGTTCTTTGATGGCTGAACAGTCCGATCCGAGAGCTACAGACCCTGTTGCAGATGGGACAGACATTCGTCGGGGGAAGGGGTCGGTGGGGCTGGTTTGCCGCGTGCTCCTTCCACTGCCTGCGCCTGGCTTCTTCATGCTCCTCGCGTCGAGCCTCAAAGAGCTCAACGCCCTCCCGGATGGACTTTCTCCACCTCAGGCGGTCTGCGGCCAGGGTCTCCCAGGTGCCAGTGGTGATGTCGCACTTTACCAGGGCGGCTTTGATGGTGTCCTTATAACGTTTCCGCTGTTCTCCTTTGGCTCGTTTCCCATGAAGGAGCTCCACATAAAGCATTTGCTTAGGGAGTCTCGTATCTGGCATGCATATGTCCTCCCCAGGGAAGCTGACCGAGTGTGGTCAGTGCTTCAATACTGGGGATGTTAGCCTGGTCGAGGACACAGGATCTTACGGAGACATCGTTGGTGATATATCTCCAGTGACTTGAGGTGCCTTCTGTACATCGTCCATGCCTCAGACCCATACAGGAGGGTGGGTATTACTACAGGCCTGTAAACCATGTGTTTGGTGGTAGATTTGAGGGCCTGGTCTTCAAACACTCTTTTCCGCAGGCAGCCGAAGGCTGCGCTGATGCACTGGAGGCGATGCTGAATCTCCGCATCAATGTCTGCCTTTGTTGATAAGAGGTTCCTGAGATATAGGAAATGGTCCAGGGCCGCGCCGAGGATCTTGATGATTGGAGACCTATTAAATTGATACAGGCCTAGATGAGTATTTATAGTCAAGCATGATTTGGACTCTTCATCTAGTTCAAGTTGTAAGGAGGCATTTGTAAAATCCAACTTTGAGAAGATCTGACCACCTGTCAGTGTTGTGAACAAATCTTCTACATTTGGTAATGTATTCGGGATATTACCCTCTGGAACCTGGTTTGCGGTTACTTTATAATCACCACACAATCTTACCTTACCATCTGACTTAGGTACAACAACAATGGGTGTAGCCCAATTACATATATCTATCTTAGAGATAATGTTCTCAGTCTCTAGTCTTTTGAGTTCTTGCTCAACTTTCTCCTTGAGTGCATATGGTATGGGACATGGCTTGCAGTAAACCGATCTAGTGTCCTTCTGAACCCCGACACTTGCCTTGAAGCCTTGGATTGGACTGCCTGTTTCACAGAACATCTTTGGATACTTCTTGATGGCATCATCCTTTGATGCAAATCTTGTTTCAACATGAAAAATCTCATTCCAATCCAGCTTCAGTGATCCCAACCAATTTCTTCCTAGTAAGGCTTGTCACCTGCCACTACTAAGAGAGGCAAGCTCTGAAATTGATCCTTGTATTTCACTTGTACGGTGATACGGTCGACCACAGGAATGTTCTCTCCCGAGTAGCCTCGCAGCTCTAGCTTAGATTTCTTCAACGGGAAACCACGCAATTTGTCGAGGTATAGCGATTCCGGTACTACACTCATAAATGCACCAGTGTCGATTTCCATGGGTATCTTGATTCCTGCAACATCTACATGGATGATGATACTTTTCGAATTGCTGTGAGTTACCCTCATGCTCCTGGTGATGTGTAGCTCTAAAACCTCCTCATCCTGTTGTTTTTCTTCCATGCTATGTAGTCTCTGGGGATTTCTACTTATAGCTTTGAAAGTTGGTTTACTCTTCAGTCGACATGCCTTCGCAAGATGCCCAGTTTTCCTGCAGAAGAAACACTCTGCCTTCACATATGGACAACTTTGAGGAATATGTTGTCCCAGGCACCGATAGCACAACTTCAATGCTCTGTTACCTTGGCCAGTTACTAGGCCTTGGGGCCCAACTGCCTTTTACTTTTAACCTGCAGGTGATTCACCTCGGTTGTCTGACGACTGGAAATGGTACAAAATTTTCAGGAATATTGGTCGGCCATGTTCATTTACATAGTTGTCTGACAAGCTAAATCAAAATTCAAGTTAGGAGTTGTCAATAACTTTCTTCTGATCGCATCATTTTTCATCCCACAAACAAAGCAGTCACGCAATGCTCGGTCCTGAAAGTTTCCGAAATTAAGTGAATAGATAGCTTCTTTAATGCTACAATGTGCTCACTGATACTTTCATCAATGAATTGATCTCTTATTCTGAAACGATAACTTTCAGCAATTTCCAGGCGCTCAGGACTGTAGAGCTGAATCTGCTTAAGTGATGTGTACTTTGGCTTGACAGGCACAAGCACATTTTTCAGGGTTTCATACACCTCGGGCCCTGCTTTAGTTAAGAAAATAGCCCGTTTTCTTTCCAACACCACCTGGTTATGGTTTTCATCATCGGATACTATGATGATACTATTTGTAGTGAAAAACATTTCTAGCCGCTCCACATACGCTCTGAAACGTTCATGGTCGGGTTGAAACTCCCCCAAGCACCCTATTATTCCCATGGGCGCAGCCATCTGGACTCTGGCAGTTCAGCCAAATGCGCTTGTAACTTACCTTGGATTTTTAGCTGTTAATCAAAACAGAGAAGCTCTCAAAGGCTCTCTGTCAGATGGCTAAATCATCCACCAACAAAAATTTCAGCTAGGTTATCCAATTATCCTATCCTTCATCACCAATGTTATGTTTTCTATACGACCTCGCAAACACACAGGCTCTAAGATGGTTGATAACCTCAGGAAGCAGTCAGATGACCTGACCTGTTTATTCTTGTAAACATTAATGGCTGCAATGCTACAGTAATCCACTGAGTGGAGCTATATATATTCCGCTGTTTGTACTTGGCTTCCGCGTGCTCCCGGTGAAGAGACTCGAAGTTTTCAGTGCCTTCTCGGATGCTCCTCCTCCACTTTGACCGGTCTTGGGCCAGGGATTCCCAAGAATCAGTGTGGATGTTGCATTTTTTCAAGGAGGCTTTGAGTGCAACCTTGAAGCGTTTTCTCTGCCCTCCTGGGGCCTCACCTGCTGTGACGTAGCTCGGAGTAGAGTGCTTGTTTCGGGAGTCTAGCATCGGTCATGCGGACAATGTAGCCCGTACATCGGAGCTGATTGAGCATGGTCAATGCCTCGATGCTAGGGATGCCTGAGGGAGAACGCTGACATTGGTGCAATGAATTTGCAGGATTTTGCGGAGGTGTCTACTGTACATAGTTCATGTCTCTGAAGCAGATAGGAGGGCGGGTGACACTAGTGCTCTGTAGACCATGAGCTTGGTGCTGGTTTTGAAGTCCTGGTCTTCAAACACTCTTTTCCACCGGTGGCCGAAGGCTGCACTGACACACTGAAGGCAGTGTTGGACTTTGTCATCAATGGCTGCTCTTGCTGATAGTAGGCTCCCAAGATATGGGAAGTGGTCCACAATGTCCAAGGTTTTATCGTGGATCTTGATGGGAGCAGTACTGTGTGACGGGGTAGGTTGGTAGAGGACCTTTGTCTTACTAATGTTTAATGTGAGGCCCAAACTCTCGTACACGTCAGTGAAGGTGTCAACGATGGTTTGGAGTTCGGACTCCAAGTATGCACAAACACAAGCGTCATTTGCATACTGTAATTCAATGACAGAGGTTAGAGCAACCCTGGATCTGGATTGGAGGCGTCGGAGGTTGAACAATTTCTTGCTTGTCCTATAGATTAGCTCCAATCCAGCGGGGAGCTTGTTAAGGGTGAGTTGAAGCATTGCAGCAAGGAAGATTGAGAAGAGCGTTGGTGCGATGACACAGCCCTGCTTGATAAGCTGCACTTGTATTGAGTCTGTGGTGGATCCATTACAGAATCATGGCTTGCATGTCATTGTGAGGCAGGCGGAGGACGGTGACGGATTTTTGAGGACAGCTGAATTTGAGAAGGACACTCCATAATCCCATGTGTGTAGTCACTGTTTAATGGCAGTCCAATTCCGCACAGCAAGGCCCCACAAACACAATGTGATAATCATCCAGTGCGCCAGCGCAGCCTTCAGCTGCCTGAGGAAGAGAGTGTTCGAAGATCAGGCCCTCAAATCTGGCACCAAGCTAATGGCCTTCAAGGCTGTAGTGATACCCATCCTCCTGTATGTCTCAGAAACATGGACCATGTATAGTAGACACCTCAAATCGCTGGAGAAATACCACCTACGATGCCTCCGCAAGATCCTGCAAATCCCCTGGGAGGACAGACGCACCAATGTTAGCGTCCTCGATCAGGCTAACATCCCCAGCATCGAAGCACTGACCTTACTCGGCCAGCTCCGATGGGCGGGCCACATTGTTCACATACCTGACACAAGACTCCCAAAGCAAGCGCTCTACTTGGAACTCCTACACGGCAAACGAGCCCCAGGTGGGCAGAGGAAACATTTCAAGGACACCCTCAAAGCCTCCTTGATAAAGTCCCTACTGACACCTGGGAGTCCCAGGCCAAAGACCGCCCTAAATGGAGGAAGAGCATGTGGGAGGGCACTGAGCACCTCGAGTCTCGTCGCCGAGAACATGCAGAAACCAAGCGCAGGCAGCGGAAGGAGCATGCGGCGAACCAGACTCCCCACCCACCGTCTGTCCCACCTGTGACAGAGACTGTAATTCCTGTATTGGACTGTAGAATCACCTGAGAACTCACTTTTAGAGTGGAAGCAAGTCTTCCTCGATTTCGAGGGACTGCCTATGATGATGATGATGTTTTAGTAATGTTGGTTGAGGAATAAGTGTTGGACTGAACTCTCCTGTTCATCTTCAAAATAGAGCCTTGGGATATTTTAGGTCTACCTGAAAGGGCAGACGGTTTAATGTCTCATCCGAAATATGGCACCTCCAGCAGTGCCGCACTCCCTCAGTACTGCACTGTGAGCGTCAGCCTAGATTTTTGTGCTCATTCTATGGAGTGGGGCTCAAACCCATGGCCTTCTATCTCAGAGGTGAGAGTGCTGCCCACTGAGCCACAGCTCTCACAGGGCACCGGAGGAATAGCGAGGTAGATTTATCTCAGCCCATAACGTTCTCGGAGGTCTGCTCCCTCAGCACTAGAGCAACACAAAGTGATACTGGTAGACCCATCGTTTCAGCCTGTTCTTGCCCCACAGAACATATTTCTTCCTATCTCAACTCTAGTTTTTCTCCCCTAATCCACTCTCTTCCCACCTACATCAGCGACTCCTCCGACGCCCTCCGTCACTTTAACAGTTTCCAGTTTCCTGGCCCCAACCGTCTCCTTTTCACCGTGGAGGTCCAATCCCTCTACACTTCCATCCCCCACCAGATGGCCTGAGCACGCTGCGCTTCTTCCTCGAGCAGAGGCCCAACCAGTCCCCATCCACCATCACCCTCCTCCACCTGGCTGAACTTGTTCTCACATTGAACAACTTCTCCTTTAACTCCACTCACTTCCTCCAAATTAATGGTGTTGCTATGGGAACCCGCATGGGTCCTAGCTATGTCTGCCTTTTTGTGGGATATGTGGAACATTCTTTGTTCCAGATATACTCAGGCCCCCTCACTCACCCCTTTTTCTGCTACATTAATGACTGTATCGATGCCGTTTCCTGCTCTCGCCCTGAACTAGAAAATGTAATTCACTTTGCATCCAATTTCCACCCTTCCCTCACCTTCACATCGTCCATCTCTGACTCTTCCCTTCCCTTCCTCGACTTCTCCATCTCCATTTCTCGGGGTAGGCTTTCGACCAGTATCCATAGCTACCTAGACTACACTTCCTCCCACCCTGTATCCTGTAAGGACTCCATTCCATTCTTCCAGTATCTCCATCTCTGTCACATCTGCTCTGACGACCCACCTTTCACACTAGTGCCTCTTACATGTCTTCCTTTTTCCTCAAACAAAGGATTCCCCTCGCCGTGGTTAACATGGCCCTCGACTGTGTCTGTTCTATTTCCTGGACCTCTGCTCTCACCCCTTCCCCTCCCTCTCAGAACCACGACAGGGTTCCCCTTGACCTCACCTTTCACTCCTCCAGCCTCCACGTTCAACGGATCATCCTCAGCCATTTCCGCCACCTCCAGCGTGATCCCACCACCAATCACATCTTCCCCTCCCCTCCCCTCTCAGCATTCCGAAGGGACCGCTCCCTCTGCGACACCCTGGTCCATTCCTCAGTCACCCTCAGCACCCCCTCCCCTTCCCACTGCACCTTCCCGTGCAAGCACAGGAGATGCAACACCTGCCCTTTTACCTCCTCCCTTCCCATTATCCAAGGCCCCAAATACTCCTTCCAGGTGAAACAGCGATTTACTTGTACTTCTTCCAATTTAGTATACTGTATTCGTTGCTCACGACGCTCCTTCCAGCGGGTCCTGATTGCCCCCGTGTCCTTAATGAGTGTCTCCCCATTCTTGGCCAGCAGTGGGGTGGGGCCTTGGGTGCATGGGCTGTAGGTGGACTTGACTGCGGTGAAGAATCCTGGGCGATAGTGTGTTGGCAGCCTCTTTCACATCTCTCCAGATTTCTATTTACATTGACTTTAACCATTTTACACTATCATTCAAAGTCAAAACCTACCCTGTATTCTCTGGCTTATTAGTCCAGGCCTCTGAGTTACTGAAGCTACAAGAAAAAAGTCTAGAAGACACATAAATTGAATACCCCAGCCTCGCTGAATTTCTACAAGTGAAAGCTGGATTTGTTTCTGGCTCCGGCGGAGATCACCTCTCACAGAAGGTAGGTACTGCAAGGAATTTAATGGCCTGAGTGATCTCCTGGAAAAGTTTCGATTGCCTAGATGGGTCGGAGAGGAATTTCCCAGATTTTTTCCTCCCAAGTTGGCCTGTTTTTTAAAAAATTGTTTTTTTGCCTCTCCCAGGAGATCACAAGGTTTCGGGTGGGGTGGAGTGTATAAGTTGTGATGCACAAGGTATTGCAATTGTTTGGGACAGGCTTGATGGACCAAATGGTCTTTACCTGTCTGTCATTGTTCATATGTTTGTTCATATGTTCGTAGTGCCATCCGTTCAAGTGGAAATTGCAATATGCATTCATGAAGTCTGAAATGTAATAGTTTATCTCCCAGCACTGGATACAGTGATTGTAGAAAATAAAGAACCTTTGTACAGAAATTGGAGCTAAATTTGTGGGGGTCAATTTTCTTGGCCCTCCTCCTGGTCACACCCCTGGTACAGGCTCAGCCCTTGCTACGGCCTTATACGGAGATCCTGAATTAGGAAAAGCACTATGCATGCCCTCTGACCTTAGGGC
The DNA here is from genome assembly GCF_044704955.1 of Pristiophorus japonicus. Lineage (NCBI taxonomy): Eukaryota > Metazoa > Chordata > Chondrichthyes > Pristiophoridae > Pristiophorus > Pristiophorus japonicus. The sequence goes on along the minus strand of NC_091980.1, from coordinate 176,038,117 downwards.
ATTGTGGCTGCTGTGGGAGATCAAGCACTGTGGCCTGAAAATGGAGGTTCGGTGAGGGGTGGAAGAAAGTCTCCCTGCCCCCGGGTCTGTTTTTTGGCTTGCTGCCTGCTGCCCTTGGTCCTTCCCCCACCCCCGCCTCCTGCGATCTGAGGCACAAGTACCATTGCCAGCCTCTTGGAGCACCACCTAGGCCACAAGTACAGCAAAATCAGGGTGGGACCGGCCAGGAGTGCCAATGTCCCACCTTATTATCATAGCACCACCAGACCTGCTTCAGTCCTTTGGGGAAGCCTCAGAAAACCTGGGTCAATGCAAAGGGGATGATGGCCCCGCATTACTCGACTCTCTCCCCTCCTCCCTCTCTTAAAAAAAAACTTGCATTTCTATAGCGCCTTTCATAACCTCAGGACGTCCCAAAGTACTTTACAGTCAATGAAGTACTTTTGAAGTGTAGTCATTGTTGTAATGTAGGAATCACAGCTGCCAATTTGAGCACAGAAAACTCCCACAAACAGCAATGAGATAATAACCAGATCATTTGGTTCATCCATGTTGGTTGAGGGATAAATATTGTCTGGACACCGGGAACAACTCCCCTGCACGTCTTCAAAATATTGCTGTGGGACCTTTTACGTCTACCTGAGACGGCAAACTGTTTAACATCTCATCCAAAAGATGGCACCTTCAACAGTGCTGCCTCAGTACTGTACTGGGAGTGTCAGCCTGGATATTGACCCGGATTTGCTGTCAGTGGCGAAGGAACGGCGCTTGACATTCCTTAAGCTTACAGATGCCTACAGACTTTCCATGGGGTTTTAGGCAGCAAATTACTGTTATCGGGAGTCTGATACAGAGTGGCGCCCTCTACAGGGGATCTGTGGCGTATGTGAGCAGGTCAAGCAACAGCATGTCTCTTCAACCAATCAGATTGAAGAATCCTCACTGAGCCTTGCAGAGTCCAAATCAGGAAGTATAAATTAGAATATTTAATTCAATGTAAAATCATGTACATAAAGCAAAATAAAGAGAGGGGTTTAAGAGAGAGAGATAAAAGAGACTAAAAGGAAAAGTAAATATTTTTTTTTAAATTCCCAACAATTTTTAAAGAATGAGACTCCACACTACACTTGAATGGATAAACCCTAACTTTTTTTTTGGGGATGTTTAGTGGGTATTCAACTTCACACCCTTCGTATAATTTCAATGCAGAGTCTCTCAGCGAGGTACTGTTAGAGTGAAGTTTGCGAAGGAGCAGAGCAGGGCAAATCCCGATTTCTGCATATAACTGCACATGTGCAGACACTGGAAGTTGCTGTCCGATTTACTCCAAAATAATGGTGAGCGCTGTTAGCCTTGCCGTTAATCTCAACGCAATATCTAGTCCTATGTGTTCAAGTCTCTGGAGTGGGACTTGAACCCATGACCTTCTCAGCGGCGAGAGACTGCAACTACTGAGCCACTGCTAATACAAGGATAATTGTAGCGCTCCTATTGCTGAGATTAGCTAATAACTTGGACCAGGAACAAGCTTCTTGATTCTGAATGGCTTAGCTACCTGGTATGTAAACTCTCATAGCCATCACATGAGCCTTGGGTGGAGCTCATTTCAAGTTGGCCATAAAATAACTCAGTGCAAGGTTTAGCCATCAGTAACCATCGACAAAATGCACTGCTGCAAATTATCAAGGCTTCTATGGCAGCACCTCCCAAACCCATGAACTCCACCACCTCGAAAGACAAAGGAGTGCAGTGTATGGGAACACCACCACCTCCAAGTTCTTCTCCAAGGCACTCACTACCCCAACTTGGACATATATCTCTGTTCATTCATCATCGCTGGAACTCCCTCGAATAGCATTGCATGAGCACCTTCACCACACGGACTGCGGCAGTGCAATAAGAAGGCTCCTCAAGGGCGACTAGGGATGGGAATTAGATGCTAGCCTTGCCAGCATCCCAAGAATGAATGAAAAAAGATCCACCCCAACGGGTCAACATTTTTTCCATTTGTGGAATAGTACAGAATTCCTGGTGCAAATGTCACTGTCCACCTATTTTGCATAGTCCGACTGTCACTTTATCATATATTCTTCACATAGTTCTGACGCAGTTTGAAAATGAATTTCCCTATTGCTTGTTCATTGAAAAGATAGGTTGGAACAGCGAAGTGTATAATTTGGGTTGTAACCAGCTAAAAGAGTGAGGTGTCAGTGTGGATATAGAGAAAAACACTGAAGCAATTTAAACATAATCTCCCCTCTGCCATTTGAAGTGACGAGGATTTTCGAGCACTGGTTATTAAGTTTTCCCAGCTGTACACTTCCACTTAAGGAAGGGAAGCGATTCTTCTGATCAGGCCTAGTTTCTCTGTTATGCTGCTCAGTGTGTGTAGTTATTAATCTATTCATTCTAATTGGGTCTTATTAACCCTGATTGAACACCACAGAATGTTAGCAGAGATCATCCAAATGTCTTCCTTGGCTTAGATCCAGAATCTCAAATTGTGCTTAAAACTTAGTTTTTCTCTCTCTAAATCCATTATTAATTGTAACCCGATAAATTGTGTCACTCCAGAGGACAGATTGCAGCAGCGAAAATTAATTAAATATTCGATTACTCCAGAGAATGGAGAATACTTTTGCAGTGTATGCACTCCCATGGTTTATGGTCATACATTGAGTCAGTGTAGTTTGTTGTTTGTGCTGTGATTCAGCTCAGTATAATTGTGTCCCGTGGATTCATCGCCATGTAAATGAGCCACTCCGCATTGAATCATACAACAGCAACAACAATAACCTGAATTTATATAGCACCTTTAACGTAGTAAAACGTTCCAAAGCACTTCACAGGAGCGTTATCAAAAGAAATTTGACACCGAACCATATAAGGTGATATTAGGGCAGGTGTCCAAAAACTTGGTTGAAGAGGTAGGTTTTAAGGAGCATCTTGAAGGAGGAAAGAGAGGCGGAGAGATTAGGGGGAAGAATTCCAGAGCTTGGGGGCTAGACAGCTGAAGGAGTGGCCTCTAATGGTGCAGTGATTAAAATTGAGGATGTGTTAGAGGGCAGAATTGAAGGAGCACAGATATATTGGAAGGTTTTGGGGCTGGAGGAGTTTACAGAGATAGGGAGGGGCGAGGCCATGGAGGGTTTTGAAAACAAGGATGAGAATTTTAAAATCGAGGCGTTTTTCAACCGGCAGCCTATTTAGGTCAGGGGTGATGGGTGAACGGGACTTGGTGCGAAGATACAGAACATTCGGCCCATCGTGCCTGTGCCAGCTCTTTGAAAGAGCTCATACAAAAGCAAAATACTGCAGATGCTGGAATCGGAAATAAAAACAGAAGAAGCTGGAAATACTCAGCAGGTCAGGCAGCATCTGTGGAGAGAGAAACAGATTCAGGTCTATGACCCTTCATCAGAACTGGAAAAAGTTAGCAGGTTTTTAAGTAAGTGTAAGGGCAGAGAAAGGGGGAAGAGAGGAAATAACAAAAGGAAAGAGCTATCCGATTAGTCCCACTCCCCCTGATCTTTCCCCATAGCTCTCAAAATGTTTCCTTTTCAAGTATATATCCAATTCCCTTTTGAAAGTTACCATTGAACCTGCTTCCACCGTCCTTTCAGGCAGTGCGTTCCAGATCATAATAACTCGCTACATTAAAAAAACCTCATCCCTCTCTGGTTCTTTTGCCAATAATCCTTAATCCTCTGGTTACCGATCCTGCTGGCCGTGGAAACACTTACTCCCTATCTATTCTACCAAAACCTCTCATCATTTTGAACACCTGTATTAAATCTCTCTTTAACCTTCTCTGCTCTAAGGAGAACAATGCCAGCTTCTCCAGTCTCTCCACATAACCGAAGCATTCTGCATCAAAAGTGTTTTCCTACTAACTCATTTACAAGTAATAATTACCTGCTTTCCACACCACAGACACAGCTGAAGTAAGCTATAATTTTAAAAAATGGATATGCTTATTTGTACTGCAAAAATAGCCACCATGCTCCAACCTTTGTCTATGATTGGTCCCCTTGGAGGATAAGCCACACCCTGAGGTTTCACTGGAATGAGTAACTGGAACCGCCCATCCCAAGGTCTCACTAACTTTGTAAATTGTAACTTGATCCATTTTGACTTCCTGAAGTGACAGAGGACGGAGCTCCTCAGAAGATAGCAAGGGCCAGCCAAAGTACCTTACCCTGGTCCAAGTGCATGCCTCCCCCCGCCGAAGTGCCTTACCCCAGTCCAAGTGCATCCTCCCGCCACCTCCCCCACCACCCCCCCCGCGCCCTCCCCCTCCATCCCACCATAGATGGGGCATTGTGTATGGATTGTTAACAGGTTTATTTGAGTATGAAGTGAATAGTGACAGTATCATGACTTCTGGATATCATCCACTCCAACGATGTCCCTTGTAGGGAGTTGGAAGAACATCGAAACATAGAAACATAAAAAATAGGTGCAGGAGTAGGCCATTTGGCTCTTCGAGCCTGCACCACCATTCAATATGATCATGGCTGATCATGCATTTCAGTACCCCATTCCTGCTTTCTCTCCATACCCCTTGATCCCTTTAGCCGTAAGGGCCGCATCTAACTCCATTTTGAATAGATCTAACGAACTGGCGCCAACAACTTTCTGTGGTAGAGAATTCCACATGCTCACAACTCTCTGAGTAAAGAAGTTTCTCCTCATCTCGGTCCTAAATGGCTTACCCCTTATCCTTAGACTGTGACCCCTGGTTCTGGACTTCCCCAACATCGGGAACATTCTTCCTGCATCTAACGTGTCCAATCCCGTCAGAATTTTATATGTTTCTATGAGATCCTCTCTCATTCTTCTAAATTCCATTGAATACAAGCCTAGTCGATCCAGTCTTTCTTCATATGTCAGTGCTGTCATCCCGGGAATCAGTCTGGTGAACCTTCGCTACACTCCCTCAATAGCAAGAATGTCCTTCCTCAGATTAGGAGACCAAAACTGCACACAATATTCAAGATGTGGCCTTACCAAGGCCCTGTACAACTGTAGTAAGACCTCTCTGCTCCTATATTCAAATCCTTTCGCTATGAAGGCCAACATGCCATTTGCCTTCTTCACCGCCTACTGCACCCGTATGCCAACCTTCAATGACTGATGTACCATGACACCCAGGTCTCGTTGCACCTCCCCCTTTACCAATCTGTCACCATTCAGATAATAATCAGTCCTCCCGTTTTTACCACCAAAGTGGATAATCTCAAATCTATCCACATTATACCGCATCTGCCATGTATTTGCCCACTCACCTAACCTGTCCAAGGCCCCTGCAGCCTCTTAGCATCCTCCTCACCGCTCACACTGCCACCCAGCTTAGTGTCATCTGCAAATTTGGAGATAACGTGATCAGTTTTCCCTGAGTTCCCTCTCTCCCCTCCGATTCCTCCCCCACCCGTGTTTCTCTCTCTCTCTCTCACTATCCCCCCAGCCTCTCTCTCTCCCAGCCTCTCTTGCCCCCCAGTCTCTCTCTCTCTCTCTCTTTCCACAGTCTCTCTCTCTCTCTTTCCCCAGTCTCTCTCTCTCTCTTTCCCCAGTCTCTCTCTTTTTCGGCCCCCCGCCGCTTCTCTTAGCCCCAGGCCTGCCGGGGGGAAGAGAGTTGGTGGGGGTGAAGAGGGGAGAGGGGAGAGGGGAGAGGGAAGAGGGGAGAGGGGCCAGGGCCTGAGCAGGTGAAGAGAATCAAAGCCTCGGGTCCTGCTTCTTGGCACCATGTGGAGGGAATGATTCAGGCCGGGGGGAGGGGGGGGGGAGCGGGGTGGAGCTTGACAGGGGCGGGGCTTGACAAATGCATGTCTGTCAAAAAAAGTGCAGTACAAATAGTTGCACTGAAAAAAAATGTAGCTATTCAGCAGTGACAAAAGCTGCAAACTGGGAAATAGTTAGGGCGGCGCCATATTGATGTTTCATCACATGCACTCCTTCGGCATCCACAGACAGCACATCAGTCTCCATCAAACCTTTACCCTGTGGTACCAGGGATCAGGGACTTCAGTTATGTGGAGAGACTAGAAAAAGTGGCAGTATTCTCCTTAGAGCATTGAAACATAGAAACATAAAAACATAGAAAATAGGTGCAGGAGTAGGCCATTCGGCCCTTCGAGCCTGCACCACCATTCAATAAGATTATGGCTGATCATTCCCTCAGTACCCCTTTCCTGCTTTCTCTCCATACCCCTTGATCCCTTTAGCTGTAAGGGCCATATCTAACTCCCACTTGAATATATCCAATGAACTGGCATCAACAACTCTCTGCAGCAGGGAATTCCACAGGTTAACAACTCTCTGAGTGAAGAAGTTTCTTCTCATCTCAGTCCTAAATGGCTTACCCCTTATCCTAAGACTATGTCCCCTGGTTCTGGACTTCCCCAACATCGGGAACATTCTTCTCGCATCTAACCTGTCTAGTCCCGTCAGAATCTTATACATTTCTATGAGATCCCCTCTCATCCTTCTAAACTCCAGTGAATAAAGGCCCAGTTGATCCAGTCTCTCCTCATATGACAGTCCAGCCATCCCTGGAATCAGTCTGATGAACCTTAGCTGCACTCCCTCAATAGCAAGAATGTCCTTCCTCAGATTAGGAGACCAAAACTGAACACAATATTCCAGGTGAGGCCTCACTAAGGCCCTGTGCAACTGCAGTAAGACCTCCCTGCTCCTGTATTCAAATCCCCTAGCTATAAAGGCCAACATACCATTTGCCTTCTTCACCGCCTGCTGTACCTGCATGCGCACTTTCAGTGACTGATGAACCATGACCCCCAGGTTTCGTTGCACCTCGCCTTTTCCTAATTTGCCGCCATTCAGATGGTTAATAGGAGACATAATAGGCATTCAAAATAATCACGAAGGCTTTTGATGACGGGCTGAATGAACTTCTTCCATGCTGTAACATTTTATGATTCTATGACAGGGTAGATAGGGAGAAACTGATAAGAGGTACTAAAGAGAAAATAAGGAGAAATTCTGGAGATGAAAGTGGGATTGGACCTGTTTTTATTTGTAGTTTTAAGACACACTGGTGTTGTTTTGAAACATTTGCAAAGAGGTGCTGCAAACTGGTGAGATATTGTGAATGATTTCACAGACTGGATAGCCAGGGCTTGCACAGTATATAGGGGGCAAAATTTCCCAGTGCCCCATTTAGGGGCAGTATCCCAGTCGGGGAGGGACTTCTGCACCCGGAATGGAGGTCTCGCCCCGGCCACAAAATTAGGGTGATCGCCCCTCACAGGAAGTGGAGTGCAATGTCGTGCGCACCACTTCCTGTTGGGACGGTATCCGGGGCGCTACGAGGTGGGATCGGCAATGTTACGCGGCGTAGCACTAACGCATTTCAACGCCCCCTCCACTTCAGTTAAAGGGGAGGGCCATTGCACACTCTGCAGGGCCTCTGAGGGCCTCCACTGGGGCCACCAGGGCGGCGTGGTGCTGAGGCTGCAGCCAGGCACTCAAACGGAGTAAGGAGCGGCCCGGACCATTCCAGGGAGACTGCAGGCGGGCTGACCGATGAATCAGCCAAAATGACAAAATGGCGCACGCGACGCAGCCCGGTTTGCGACCCGCGCTCTGCAGCATCGCGAGGTGTGAGATAATTTCCTCCATGGGGCAGAAACGGGTTGGTGTGGTTCGCTAATGGGTCGCTGCACATAGCGTTGATGTCATCGCTGGTTGCGTGGCGGACCGGGGCATGGCACTACTGTGCCAGCGCCTCCACTAACTCGCGGGCAACTTCACGGGAGCTGTTAACCACCTCCCCCCCTCACTCCCCTCCCCGGGATGAAAACAGGCTTGCACCCATTAGCAATGGGAGGAGTGCAGCAGGAGAATTTTTGCCCCCTGATGATCACAGTTTGGACATCTCTGGACTAAGGGATCTGTTTTTTGGAACATCATTATGGGGATTTCAGCAGTAACTGAGCACTTCTGTACTCAGTCACTGCCTATTCAATACAGTCACTGGAGAAATACCACCAACGATGTCTCCGCAAGATCCTACAAATCCCCTGGGAGGACAGAAGCACCACATTAGCGTCCTCGACCAGGCCAACGTCCCCAGCATTGAAGCACTGACCATACTTGATCAGCTCCGCTAGGCAGATTGTCCCTCAGCGACTATCTGTCCCACCTGTGACAGGAACTGTGGCTCTCGTATTGAACTGTTCAGCCACCTAAGGACTCATTTTAAGAGTGGAAGCAAGTCTTCCTCGATTCCGAGGGACTGCCTATGATGATGATGACAGTGCTTCTTAATGTACTGCCAGCACCCAATGGGAGGTTGCCTGGGGTGTGAGACTGCATACCAGAGTTAGTGATTGAGGCAGAGACCATGTCAGCTTTTAAGAATCGGTCAGATAGGTGGTTGAAGGAGAAGGAGCATAATGGGCAAAAGGGTTAGGGCAGGCACATGGGATTAGCACTGCTGCTCATGTGACGGATAATTACCAACATGGACTATGTAGTTTTATGAATGTGATTTCTGAGAATGTGATTCCATTAAAACACCATTAATTTACAGAGAAAATACAGGCATTCTCCTGCTTTCCGTTAAAAGAGGAATTCTAGCCCCAAACGTATATACAGATACAATTTTAAGTGAGCTCTGTTGTGATATAACTACAGGTGAAATTTGTACTGTCACCAAATAAAGGAGTGCTCATTTCTGTCCTGTATTTATTCTGTGGGCTTTCTCTGGAGTAATGCATTCAGTTCTGGGCTCCGCACCTCAGCAAGGATATATTGGTGTTGGAGGGGGTGCAACGCAGATTCACCAGAATGATAGCATGGGGCGTATAGAGTTAGATTATGAGGACAGGCTGCATAAACTCCCTTGAGGTCATCCAAAACTCAGCAGCCCGTGTCCTAACTCGCACCAAGTCCTGCTCACCCATCACCCCTGGGCTCTCTGACTACATTGGCTCCCGGCCAAGCAACGTCTAGATTTCAAAATTCTCATCCTTGTTTTCAAATCCCTCCATGGCCTCGCCCCTCCCTATCGCTGTAATCTCCTTCAGCCCCACAAGCCCCCGAGATATCTGCGCTCCTCTAATTATGCCCTCTTGAGCATCCCTGATTATAATTGCTTAACCATTGATGGCCGTGCCTTCTGTTGCCTAGGCCCTAAGCTCTGGAACTCCCTCCCTAAATTTCCCAGCCTCTCTACTTCTCTTTCTTCCTTTAAGACGCTCCTTAAAACCTACCTCTTTGACCAAGCTTTTGGTCACCTGCCCTAATTTCTCCTTATGTGGCTCGGTGTCAATTTTTTTGTCTTATAATACCCCTGTGAAGCACCTTGGGATGCTTTACTACGTTAAAGGCGCTATATAAATACAAGTTGTTGTTGAGTATGGAAGATTGAGGGTGATCTGATCAAGGTGTTTAAAGTGTTAAAAGAATTAGATAGGATAGATATTGAGAAACTATTTCCTCTAGTGAGGAAATCAAGAACGAGGGGACATAATCTTAAAGTAGAGCTCGGCTATTTTGGAGGGAAATCAGGAAGTAATTTTCACATAGAGGATGGTAGAAATCTGGAACTCGATCACCAAAAGATCATGGATGCTGGAACAATTGGAGCTTTCAAGACTGAGGTTGATAGATTTGTGTTAGATAAGGGTACCAAGGTTCAATCAACTAGAATCATAGAATAGTACAGCACAGAAGGAGAGCATTCGGCCCATCGAGTCTGCATCGACTCTTTCGAAGAGCAATCCAGTTAGTTCCATTCTCCCGCTCTTTCCCCATATCCCTGCAATTATTTTCTTCAAGTATTTATCCAATTCCCTTGGAAGGCTACTATTGAATCTGTATCCACTACCCTATCAGGCAGTGCATTCCAAAGCCTAACCACTCATTGCGTAAAAAACGTTTTTCCTCATGTTGCCTCTGGTTCATTTGCCAATCACCTTAAATCTGTGCCCTCTCAATTTTATCAACCCTTCAACCACTGGAAACAGTCTCTCCTTATTTACTCTATTTAAATCCTCCATGATTTTAAACAGTATCAAATCTCCTCCGAGCATTCTCTGTTCCATGGAGAACAACCCCAGCTTCTTTAGTCTATCCACATAACTGTATTCCCTCATCCCTGGAACCATTCTTGTAAATCTCTACAGTATCCTCTACAAAACCTTCATGTCCTTCCTAAAGTGTGGTGCCAGAATTGGACCCAATACTCCAGCTGAGGTCGAACTAGTGTTTTATATCAGTTTAGAACAACTTCCTGGCTTTTGTACTCTATATAGGGGCCGAAATTCAGCACCGCTGGAAACCTGGTGTTCCTCCCAACTTTTTGGGGTCATTATTGCCAAAAAATTTGGCGGTGGCCCGATCCATATTCAGCTCCAAAAATTGAAAAAATGGGTTCCAGCGCTAAGGAACCCTTCCAAAGTCCATTTTTCAGCAGTGTGGCCTAATTGGAGCGGAATTCCCGCGGAGAAATTCAGCATGCAGGTAAGTGTTTTTGACAAACCAGCTGCTCCCTGGCCTTTTTAATGGGCAGGGTTTGCAGCTAGGCCCTGAGGGGGGAAGGAGTTGGATTGAAGGATGGCTGGCGTGAGACTAGGAAGGAGGGCGAATAGGTTTACGGATGTGGAGCTCGAGACCCTGATGCAAGGTGTGGAGGGTAGATGGGGAATGATGTTTCCAGACGTGGGGAGACCAAGCAGACAGGTCATAAAGAATGGCTGGAATGAGATAGCACAGGAGGCGTCAGGCACCTCCATATATCAGAGGATGCCAGTGCAGTGCAGGAAGAGATTCCATGATATCATCCGGTTTATGAAAGTGGGTACCTCTTCCACCAACTGCTGAACTTGCATCAGCGAGCCTCTCTTGTTTCCCATACTCACTGTTTAGTCACTCAAGCAACATTTCATTGTTCACACCTCTATACATATATATGTGTGTTATCGCAATGAAAGCTCCTTTTCATCTCACACTTATAGCTGCATGTCAGGGACAAACACTTGTGTATCATTTCTGTGCGTCTTCACAGTTGTACTCGCCCACCATGCTTTCTTTTGCAGGCTAAACTGGCTCACAATAGCAGGCGAGCAAAGGATGACCGGGGGTGGTGACGCAGACACACAGGTCCTCACACCTCTGGAGGGGTGGGCTGAGGCGCTGGTCAGCGGGCATGGTGTATTCTCTGTGTCCGATGGTAATACGGACGCCGATGTGGGTAAGTGAAGGCCCTCCTTTAATGTTCTCTCCTTCAATGCGTCAGCGCCTACTGTTCCTTTCCTTCATAGAAGTCTGCTGGTTGCATCCTCCATACCTTCATCCCCCACCTCCCCCTCACGGCAGCCCTTCTCCCATTTATGAAACACTGAGTGGCAGCACACCACAAACGGACACTTCACCTGTGAGACCAGCTGCAGGCCTGAAGCACAGGCCTGTGGTCAGAAGCTGACAAGCACTGATGATGAGATTGAGGCCTCAAGCGATCAAGAGACCATTGTCAGCACTCCCCGGCTCTTCCAGACAACTGATGAGGAAGTGGACGAGGAGGAGGACACAGATGGCACAAGTGCGTCACTGCTTCCACCCACACGCACCAGCTCAGATACTGGGAGTGCGCGGTCTGATATAGTTGACGTGGTAGGTGGGGCAGCACTAAGTGTTGCACCGGGGCCTAGCGGGCTGCAGCATGGTGAGGGGGCTCGGCAACCTCAGGTACCACCTCTCCGGGGGGGCGAGTCCGCACCGGAGTTCTGCCGGCAAGGACTCAGACGATGCCATCGATGTAGCGGTTTATGAAAGAAGGGTGGAGGCCATGCATTCTGAGATGTTGGGGGCACTGACAAGGATGCCAGGGAGGCTGTCGGAAGTGGTGAGGAGCATGGAGGAGTCTGCCTCCTGCATAGTCCACAGCTCTGCGCCCTCCATGGAGCCCATCATTGCCAGTGTGCAGGCGATGGTGGACTCCCAGAGAGACCGTGCGGATCCAGCTGTGATGCCGCAACCTGCAGATGATGTGGCAGCTACCATTTCATCACAAGCGCAAGCGAGCGATCACATCGGTGCTGGATTGGAGAGGGTGGCCGCGGCCCTGGAAGCTCAGAATGCTCTGATGCACTCTGGGCAACAGACCACGGAGCGTCTAACTGCTGCCATGTTAGCTGGCCTTGAGACTCTGGCTGCTCTCATGCAGTCTCAGCTCAATGCCACATGACACCTCAATGCTGCCTTCGCAGCTGGGTCCACCACGGGCCACGGCGCACCTTCTGGTGTCACGCCACAGCATCGACCTGACCTCCCTCAGATTGGTGATGGTGGTAACGTGTCACCCCCAGGGAGTGACTCAGACTCCTCGGACCAGGATCCTGATGATGTGCTCTCTCAGGATCACACCATTCCTGGCCCCAGACCTGTCACTCCGCCAGTGCCTCCACGCATGGCCTCGCCCAAGCCAAGCCAGACTGAACCCTCCCAGGAGGGTGGTGACCAGTCTGCACCTGGCCCTACCAGGGCCAAAGGTGTTCGAGGGCATCCAACAAAGACATCTGTAGCTCCCAGACAACAACCACAGCAGCCTTCCCAGGCCCATGATACAGCCACAGGGGAGACACTTAGGCATAGTGTGAGGTTAGGCACGCGTAAGAGGTGTTATAAGGACATGCACAGGGGCAAGATATGATTATTAGTGGTAGTTGATGGGAGTCTTTTTGTTGATATGTTTTTGCACTGAATTGAATATTTTGATAAATCTTTATGTTTCATTTGGGAGTGGGCAATTGTGTGTGAAGGCACTCATTGTGATGGACATTGAAAGTGGGAGCTGAAGGGTCATGTGTGGATGGGATTATCTGAAGCGAGCAGCTATGAGACGCAGTTGCACCTCCCTTGCAGGGTTGCACTGGGGATGACACCTCCTAGGTCGGTGGTGACAGGGATCCTCCACCACCTCCTCCTCCTCCTCCTGCACCTCCTCCTCCTCAGGTGGTACTGCTGGCTCAACCTCCGGCGGCTGGCTCCTCATGAGGGCCAGTTGTGCAGCATGCAGCAGACTACCACGAATATGGAGACCCATTGAGGAGAGTACTGCAAGGTGCCACCAGCGCGGTCCAGGCACCAGAACCTCTGCTTGAGGATTCCTATGCACTGCTCGATGATGCACCTGGTAGCACAATGTGCGGCATCATAGCACTGTCCTGGGGTTCCGCAGTGGAGTGAGCAGCCAAGTGGACAGGAGATATCCCTTGTTGCCAAGCAGCCATCCACAATCCTGATTCGGGCCGGTGAAGAAGACGGGCACACTGCTCTGGTGCAGAATGAAGGAATCGTGGCTCCTGCCTGGATACCGGGCATCGACTGCCAGGATCCTGCGCTGGCGGTCACACACCAGCTGCACATTGAGGGAGTGGAATCCCTTGCGGTTCACAAAGATCTCAGGGTGATGTAGTGGTGCCCTCAGCCCAACGTGTGTGCAGTCTGTGGCACCCTGCACCCTCGGGAAGCATGCAATTCGGTCAAATCCGGCCTGCCGCTCCACCCGTTTGTCCCTTGTCATGGGGAAGGAGATGTACTGGACCCTGCTCCTGTAGAGTGCATCGGTGACCTGCCGGATGCACTGACGTACGGAGAATTGCGAGATGTTGCCAATGTCTGCAGTGGCGGACTGGAAAGACCCCGTGGCATAAAAATTCAACGCGATGGTGACCTTGGTCTCTTCGGTCAGGGTGGTCCTCAGTGTTGTGTGAGGCTGGAGATCTTCGCGCTGGACAGCGCAGAGCTCCCTCAGTACTTCTTTCCTAAATCTTAGCCTTCGCAGGCATTGCTCATCACTGAGCTGGAGGAAGGAAAATGAAGGTCTGTAGACCCATTGAGGGTAGGGCCCCTTTCCCCCAGGTCTGTGTTGGCCACCTCCCCTGGCAGCTGGATGATGCCCATCTCCCTGGTCCTCCTGATTGTCAGCCACCTCTGGAGGCTGTAGCTGGCAGGGCTCCTGGCCCATTATTTGGTGGGGGGGTGGGGGGGTCAGCATACCTCACCCTCCTCCTGATGCCATCTGCCTCCTGGCTGCCCTCTCTAGCTGCAGGTCTGCATATACCTGCAGGCCCTTCTCTGTTAGGCAGCCATGACTGCTGCCACCCTCTTGCCCGCTGCCTCTCTAGACTTTGCTGACGGCAACGCCTTCTTCTGCATGCCGCCCTGCGTCTGCCCAGGTGTTCCCCTGCCAACACTGATCCCATTGTGATTGAGGCTGCACCCTGTCAAAAGCAGGCCTCTGGAGCACAGAATGAGGCCTACAGGCCTCCACTAAAGTGAGAGCTGAAAGTCCTCAGAAGTCTCACAAAACCTCTGAACACCACTCAGCAGCTTCAATGTGGGCAAAAAATAAAGTTAACTTTCCTTCAAAAATCGCCGATCACGGGAATAGTCCGTTGACCTTGTCCAACGGTGTCGCATTCCACGGCAAAGTGGACCGACACAAAAACCTCGCGGGGTCACTGCTGAAAATAAACCTCTCTTTTAACTGCTGAAAATGGGTGGCATGGTCACCTAGCAGCGGCGCACACCCTGATAGCGTCACCATGGGCCGAAACCCTTTACTGCTGATTCAACCCGCCGATTCCGGCGGAAGTGCGCATTGCTGGAACCCCCACCCCCCCAAGCTGAATATGCTTTGGGGGGGAGGGGGGCAAAACACCTAAACACGGCGGCCGATCGATTTTAATGGTCCCTCCAGGGACACTGAATTTCGGCCCCTATGCCTCTAGTTATAAAGCTGAGGATCCCATATGCTTTAATACCTGATTTGTTAACCTGTCCTGCCATCTTCAAAGAAATGTAAGCAAGCACCCCCAGGCCTCTCTCTTCTTGCACCCCCTTTAAAATTGTAACATCTAGTGTGTATGGTCTCTCCTCATTTTTCCTACCAAAAATGTATTACCTCACACTTCTCTGCGTGAATTTCACCTGCAATGGGTCTGTCCATTCCACCAGCCTGTCTACGTCATCCTGAAGTCTATTATTGTCCTGCTCGCTGTTTACTGCACTTCCAAGTTTTGTGTCATCTGCCACAACTCTGCTTTCTCTCCTTTAGTCAATTTTGTATCCATACAGCTACTGCCCCTTTTATCCCATGGGCTTCGGTTTTGCTAACAAGTCTAGTATGTGGTACTTTACTTTTTTTGAAAGTCTATAATCCACAACATCAACTGCGTTGCCCTCATTCAACCTCTCTGTTACCTCATCAAAAAACTCAATCAAGTTAGTCATACACGATGTGCCTTTAACAAATCCATGTTGTCTCTTCTTTATTAGTCCATGCTTAACCAAGTGACTGTTAATTACTGCCAGCCTGTCTAGGAGCTCCTCTTTATTTATTTTTCTCTCATCCTGTATCCCAGCAATCTCCTCGTTTACCATAGCTTTTGCAAAGCCCTCTTCCTTGGCAAACACTGATGCCAAGTATTATGTATGTATAATGTATGTACAGTAACACTAGACCACTGAATGTACCTTCACACTGTATACACCATACCTGTACCACCAGAGGGTGCTACTGGTGGAGACTTAAGGGTCACCTGCACACTGCAGGTAACCAAGTATAAAAGGGAGCGCACCTCATTGTGTCCTTGCTCAAGGAGCTGCAATAAATAGACTAAGGTCACGACAGTTCAAGTACAATACCCTTATCTCGTGGAGTCATTATTAGAGTGCTTGCATATACTACAATTGGTGACGAGATTACAAATTTCCACGCACAACATGTCTAACCTAAGCAACTTCCAACAATTTGCCGATGGGGAAGATTGGGATGTCTTTGTGGAAAGGCTCAAACACTTTTTCATCACAAATGACCTGGCTGGAGACACACCGACCTCACTGGCTGATAAGCGCAGAGCCATCCTGCTCAGCAGTTGTAGGCCCACTGTCCATGGCCTCGTCAGGGACCTGCGATCCCCAGCAAAGACGACAACCAAAACTTACGCGGAAATCGTAACTATAATACAAGAGCAACTCAAACCTAAAGAGAGCATCCTCATAGCCAGACACCGGTTCTACACCCACCTGCGGCCCAAAGGCCAAGAAATTG
Source organism: Pristiophorus japonicus (assembly GCF_044704955.1). Classification (NCBI taxonomy): domain Eukaryota; kingdom Metazoa; phylum Chordata; class Chondrichthyes; family Pristiophoridae; genus Pristiophorus; species Pristiophorus japonicus. Next base: position 176,022,036 of record NC_091980.1, on the reverse strand, counting down.
CAAAATATGCTGCAGACCTGAGAAGATTGGCTGCACTGTGTGATTTTGGCGACCACCTCACCGAAGCATCTTCGTTATTGGAATCGGCCACGAGGACCTCCTCCACAAGCTGCTCTCTGCGGACACAACGGTCACCCTGAAGAAGGCAATTAAAGTGAGCCAGGCATTCATGATTTCAGCCTGCGATTCCAAGAGAATGATGACTCACCCCCAGGACTCTAACCCGACGAGTATGGTGAACCGAATGGCGCTTTTCAGAGGCAAGGCTGCTGCCCCGAGTCCCGCAAACCTGAGTCCGCCACATGGGGCCAACCGGCTAGCCCCGTGCTGGTGCTGTTTAGGAAATCCCAGAGCCCACCAGTGCCGATACAAAGGCTATACTTGCAAAGGCTGTAACACTAAAGGTCATCTCCAGCGAATGTGTGCATGGAATTTTACTCACCGAGTCGCTAAAGAGTTGGCCGATCACCCGGGCTCCAGCGCTGATGAAGAGGAAGAGAGAGTCTACGAAGCAGCTCAGCCCCTGGAAGAGGTGTATGGAGTGTATACCTGCTCCACCGAGAGTTCCCCGTGCAAAATGGAAGTAGAAATTGATGGTGTTCCAGTCTCGATGGAAGTCGACACAGGGGCGAGCCAATTGATGATGAATCAGACGGCCTTCGAAAACTCTGGGACAATCCCGCCAAACGACCCAAAATGCTCCCAATCCAGGCGAAGCTGCTCACTTACACAAAAGACACCATCCCAGTCGTTGGCAGTGTGGATGTCCAGGTGTCCCATGGTGGCGCGATGTACAAGCTACCTTTGTGGATCATTACCAGTGATGGTCCAACGCTGCTGGGAAGAAGATGGATGAAGCAAATCCAAATCTGTTGGAGCTGGGAAAGCCACCAGGGCCCGACGATCGACGTCCTATGCAGCCCCAAACTTGGGTCCATTGCAGCACCTGGAAATCCTACTGTCCAGCTTGACTGCGTGGCGATGACACAGACTGCACAACTCAACGACGAGATGATCCAACCTGAATGACCAGACCTCACCTTCCGAGTTCCAGTGGCAGGACTCCGAGGGAAGAAGATCGGCGCAGAAGATAGATTCCCGGCTTCCATGGCAGAAGCCGGGGAGAAAAGGCACACCGCAGCCTACCTTGTGGAGAGAGAAAAGATGGCGCCCGCACCACGAGGTGAAGCACTTGAAATCAAGATGGCCGCGACCAGACCACGAGGGGCAGTTGAGGGAGCAACACGTGCTGCCGAGCAGCGAACCGGATTGGGGTAAAGATTGCAAGGCCCTTTTAAAGAAGATCGGCAACCCAAAACAATTAAAGGGACAGTTCCACTCTTGGTACAGTGATGCCGGTGACACTAATGATAAAGGTGTAGTTAACGAATGCAAGTATACAAATATACCGTTGAAAAGCGATGCTGGTGACGCTAATGTAAAAGATGCAATCAACAAATGCAAGTATATAAATGTACTGTTGAACAGTGATGCTAGTAATGCTAATGAGAAAAATGTAAATAACAAAGGCAGGTATCCAAATGTAATCTTACACAGAGATGCTGATAGTACACAGGAAAGTGTTGTAATGGACAAATGTGAAAGTGTAAAGACAAATAACAATGTCGAGTCAGATGATGTCGAGTTCTACATGTACGCCAACAAAGCCAAAGACAACCTCCTGTGGGAAGCACCCAGGTCCAGCGGGCTACCCGATCATGTAGCCTGCGCCTCCGGGACCAATATGATGCCCCAGGGAGGGTGGCCACACACCCAGTGGGAGCATACCCACTGCAGGGGCAGCGATCAATGAATGGCACAGTCACCACCACTGGCATCCTGCCCCAGATCGGCCCTACCCCCCTGGCCACCAGGGCCAGCACCGGGAGCAAGAGGCCAGAACCCTCCAGCCCTCCCAGCGGGACCTGGGATGACCAGACTTCCACCACCACTGAAGGGCTGCAGGATGACCTTGCAGCCCTCAATGGAGGACAGGGAGGCCATACACCCCTGTGGCTCTGCCCACCACTAAACGTCCTCATCCACCCAGACAATACCACGTATGTACTTTACTTAAAACATGTACTTGCTCCACCACTGCTGAACTCAAAAACAGTGACATAAACAACCTGATTCCTTATTCTCTGTACATGTATGCCAATGCAGGTGTTGAGCCACACACATGGTCTATGTATAAGGGGGGGAAATGGATGTATGTAGCCATGAACACATGGATCACACCCAGAACCCACACAACCCTAACTACAACCTCCAACCATCCACTGCTGACCATTTCCCAATGTTGTGGCAATAAGGACTTGGGGGTCCACAGGGAGAGAGACATTCCCAAGCAAAGACAAAGTGCAAGGGCTTTGGGGACTCAAGTCGAGGGCCAGAGCACACAGTGCAAAAGCCTGTTGCACAAGACTTAGGGTGTTACATTCAGTAACACTAGACCACTGAATGTACCTTCACACTGTAACCACCATACCTGTACCACCAGAGGATGCTACTGCTGGAGACCTAAGGGTCACCTGCACACTGCAGGTAACCAAGTATAAAAGGGAGCTCACCTCATTGTGTCCTCACTGAAGGAGCTGCAATAATTGGACTAAGGTCACTACAGTTCAAGTACAATACCCTTACCTCGTGGAGTCATTATTAGAGCGCTTGCATATACTACACCAAGTATTCATTTAGTACCTCAGCCATGCCTTCTGCCTTCTTCAATAGTTCTCCATTTTGGTCCCTAATTGTCCCCACTGCTTCTCTGACAACTCTTTTACTGTTAATATGCCTACAATCTGGTAGTTTCATGGTCTGGTTACTGGTATTATTACTGGTATTATTTTCCAGATTTATTTAATTAACTGAATTTAAACTGCCCAGCTGCCGTGGTGATCAGGTTAAGTCCAGTAACATAACCACTATATTACCGAGCCCCTAGATACAGTAGCATAGTGGCTTGGGGCTATACACTCTTGAGTTTAGAAGAATAAGAAGTGATCTCATTGAAACATAGAAGATTCTGAGGGGGATTGACAGGGTAGATGCTGAGAGGTTATTGGCCCTGCCTGGAGAGTCTAGAACAAGGGGGCACAGTCTCAGGAAAAGGGGTCGACTATTTACGACTCAGACGAGGAGGAATTTCTTTATAAGAACATAAGAAATAGGAGCAGGAGAAGGCCATGCAGCCCCTCGAGCCTGCTCCACCATCTAATACGATCATGGCTGATCCAATCATGGACTCAGCTCCACTACCCCGCCCGCTCCCCATAACCCCTTATCCCCTTATCATTTTAAAAACTGTCTATTTCTGTCTTAAATTTAATCAATGTCCAAACTTCCACAGCTCTCTGAGGCAGTGAATTCCACAGATTTACAACCCTCTGAGAAAAGAAATTTCTCCTCATCTCAGTTTTAAATGGGCGGCCCCTTATTCTAAGATCGTGCCATTTAGTGCCCTATCAGTGGAAACATCCTCTCTGCATCCACCTTGTCAAGCCCCCTCATAATCTTATACATTTTGATAAGATCACCTCTCATTCTTCTGAATTCCAATGAGTAGATGCCCAACCTACTCAACCTTTCCTCATAAGTCAACCCCCTCATCCCCGGAATCAACCTAGTGAATCTTCTCTGAACTGCCTCCAAAGCAAGTATATCCTTTCTTAAATATGGAAACTAATACTGTACACAGTATTCCAGATGTGGCCTCACCAATACCCTGTATAACTGTAGCAAGACTTCCCTGCTTTTATACTCCCTCCCCTTTGCAATAAAGGCCAAGATACCATTGGCCTTCCTGATCATTTGCTGTACCTGCATACTATCCTTTTGTGTTTCATGCACCAGGATCCCCAGGTCCTGTTGTACTGCAGCACTTTGCAATTTTTTTCATTTAAATAATAACTTGCTCTTTGATTTTCTTTTGTCAAAGTGCATGACCTCACACTTTCCAACATTATACTCCATCTGCCAAATTTTTGCCCACTCACTTAACCTGTCTATGTCCTTTTGCAGGTTTTTTGTGTCCTCCTCACACATTGCTTTTCCTCCCATCTTTGTATCGTCAGCAAACTTGGCTACGTTACACTCAGTCCCTTCTTCCAAGTCGTTAATATAGATTGTAAATTCACCCAGAGGGTTGTGAATATTGGGAATTTTCTCCCCGAAGGTCTGTGATCGCTGAGTCAGTGAGTATATTTAAGGCTGAGATAGATAGATTTTTGGACTCCAGGGGAATCAAGGGATTATGGAGATCAGGCAATAAAAGTGGAGTTGAGGTCGAAGATCAGCCATGATCTTATTGAATGGCAGAATAGGCTCGAGAGGCCATATGGTCTACTCCTGTTCCTATGTTCCTAACATCTTTTGAGATATAAACAGTATCCATTAATGCCACACAGGTGTCAGCCATCGCTCAGTCAGAAGGTCGTGAGTTTGTCCCATTCTAGTGAGTTGAGCACAAAATCTAAGTGCTCTGATCATCATTTTTCAATCATCCCTGGCTACAGGAATGGTGCCAGACAATTGGAGAACTGCTGACGTTGTACCAGTGTTTAAAAAGGGAGGAAAGGATAAACCAAGTAATTACAGGCCCGTTAGTTTAACCTCGGTGGTGGGCAAATTATTGGAATCAATTCTGAGGAACAGTTTAAAACTTCATTTAGAAAGACACAGATTAATCAAGGACAGTCAGCATGGATTTGTTAAGGAAAGGTCATGTCTAACTAATTTGATTGAATTTTTTGAGGAATTAACAAGGAGGGTCGATGAGGGCAGTATGTTTGATGTAGTATACATGGATTTTAGCAATGCTTTTGACAAAATCCCACATGGCACGCTAATCAAAAAAGTTAAAGTCCATGGGATCCAAGGGAGAGTGGCAAATTGGATCCAAAATTAGTTCAGTGGCTAGAAGCAAAGGGTGTTTTTACGATTGGAAGGCTGCTTCCAGTGGGGTTCCACAGGGCTCAATGCTCAGTCCCTTGCTTTTTGTAGTATATATTAATAATTTAGATTTAAATGTAGGGGTCATGATAAAGAGTTTTGTGGATGATACAAAAATTGGCCGTGTGGTTGACAGTGAGGAGGAAAGCTTTAGACTGCAGGAAGATATCGCTGAACTGGCCAGTTGGGCAGAAAAGTGGGAAATGGAATTCAATCCGGAGAAGTATGAGGTAATGCATTTGGGGAGGAGCAACAAGGCAAGGGAATACACAATAAATGGGAGGGTACTGAGATGAGGAGGAATTTCTTCTCTCAGAGGGTTGTAAATCTGTGGAATTCGCTGCCTCAGAGAGCTGTGGAAGCTGGGACATTGAATAAATTTAAGACAGAAATAGACAGTTTCTTGAACAATAAGGGGTTATGGGGAGCGGGCAGGGAAGTGGAGCTGAGTCCATGATCAGATCAGCCATGATCTTATTGAATGGTGTAGCAAGTTTGAGGGGCTGTATGGCCTACTCCTGTTCCTATTTCTTATGTTCTTATGTTAACAGAGGGACCTTGGTGTGTATGTCCACAGATCCTTAAATGTAGCAGGACACGTCGATAAGCTGGTTAAAAAGGCATTCGGAATTCTTTCCTTTATTAGCTGAGGCATAGAATATAAGAGCAGGGAGGTTATACTTGAACTGTATACAAGACTAGTTAGGCCACAGCTAGAGTACTGTGTGCAGTTCTGGTCACCACATTACAGGAAAGATGTGATTGCACTAGAGAGGGCACAGAGGAGATTTATGAAGATGTTGCCAGGACTGGAAAATTTTAGCTATGAGGAAAGATTGGATAGGCTGGAGTTATTTACTTTGGAACAAAGGATGGTGAGGGAAGATTTAATTGGGGTGTATAAAATTATGAGGGGCCTAGATAGAGTGGATAGGAAGGACCTATTTTCCTTAGCAGAAGGATCAATAACCAAGGGAACATAGAATTAAAGTAGTTAGTAGAAGGTTTAGAGGGGAGATGAGGACATTTTTATTCACCCAGAGGGTGGTGGGGGTCTGGAACTCACAGCCTGAAAGGGTGGTAGAGGCAGACACTGTCATCACATTGAAAACAGTACTTGGATGTGCATTTAAAGAGCTGTGACCTACAGGGCTACGGACCTAGTGATGGAAGGTGGGATTACGCTAGGTAGCTCATGTTCGACTTACACGGACACGATGGACCGAATGGCCTCCTTGTTATATATGTAAACTTGTATTTACACTGTACAGTCACCAGAGGACTCATCCCCGGGAGTCCCAAGGGATCCCATAAAAAGGTATTTAAGGAGGCTTCACAGGTGGGAGAGGCACTCTGGAGACCGACAATAAAAGACGAAAGTCACACTATACTTTGAGCTCACAGTGTTCAGTCTGACTCTTTTTCCTTACACAACAACTGGTGACGAGGATGGGATACAACGGGCCATGTTTTACCAGTGCTGAGTTCAAATAATTCATGACCCGTAACGGGATCAAACATGTCACATCTGCCCCGTTTAAACCAGCAGAGAGAGCAGTCCAAACCATCAAGCAAGGTTTGAAGAGGGTAACTGAAGGCTCACTGCAGACCCGCCTATCTGAGTCCTTCTGAGCTACTGCACGAGACCCCACCCACTCACTGGGATCCCACCTGCTGAACTGCTCATGAAAAGGCACTTAAGACAAAGCTCTCGTTAGTTCACCCTGATCTACATGAACAGGTAGAGAGCAGGCAGCTTCAACAAAGTGCATACCATGATAGCGCAAATGTGTCACGCGAGATTGAAATCAATGATCCTGTATTTGTATTAAATAATGGACAAGGTCCCAAGTGGCTTCCCGGCACTGTCGTGGCCAAAGAGGGGAGCAGGGTGTTTCGGGTCAAACTTTCAAATGGACTCATTCACCGGAAACACTTGGACCAAATCAAACTCAGATTCACGGACTATCCTGAGCAACCCACCTTGGACCCTACCTTTTTTTGATCCCCCAACATACACACCAGTGACAACCAGCACCACGGTTGACCACGAAGCAGAACCCAACACACCAGGCAGCCCAGCAAGGCCAGCTGCACAGCAGCCCAGCGAGGGCCCAACAAATGATTCAACAACACCAGCTTTCACACCGAGACGATCAACCAGGGCAAGAAGAGCCCCAGATCGACTCACATTGAAAATAGTTACACTATTGACTTTTGGGGGGGGGGGGGGGGAAGAGTGTTGTTATATATGTAAACTTGTATTTACTCTACACAGCCACCAGAGGGCTCATCCACTGGAGTCCCAAGGGATCCCATATCCCATAATCCATTGGGAACACAGGTATTTAAGGAGGCTTCACAGGTTGGAGAGGCACTTTGGAGACCTGCAATAAAAGATTAAGATCACACTTTACTTTGAGCTCACAGTGTTCAGTTTGAATCTTTCTCCATACACAACAACTGGCAACAAGATACAGATAGCGAACCCAAAGATGCAGAGAACAGTGGGCATCCTGGAGAAATTCTCAGAGGGAGATGATTGGGAAACTTTTGTGGAGCGACTCGACCAATACTTCGTGGCCAACGAGCTAGATGGGGAAGAGAGCGCTGCCAAACGTAGAGCGATCCTCCTCACTGTCTGTGGGGCACCAACGTATGGCTTCATGAAGAATCTACTCACTCCAGCGAAACCCACGGAGAAATCGTACGACGATTTGTGCACACTGGTCCGAGAGCATTTGAACCCGAAGGAAAACGTTCTGATGGCGAGGTAATGGTTCTACACCTACAAAAGGTCTGAAGAACAGGAAGTGGCGAGTTATGTCGCCGAGCTAAGACGCCTTGCAGGACATTGCGAATTTGAAGGACATTTGGAGCACATGCTCAGAGACTTTTTCGTACTTGGCATTGGCCACGAAACCATACTTCGCAAACTTTTGACTGTAGAGACCCCAACCTTGAATAAGTCCATAGCGATAGTCCAGGTGTTCATTGCCACCACTGACAATACGAAGCAAATCTCTCAGCACACAAGTGCTGCTACAAGTACTGTGAGCAAAGTGATGTTGTTTTCGAATTGTAATGTACAGGGCAGGTCACACATACCTGCAGCTACACATCCGCAAATATCTCAGAGTCCACCATCAAGGGTGATGAATGCAAGGCCATTAACACCTTGTTGGTGCTGCAGGGGTGATCATCGTTTCCATTCATGCCAATTCAAAGATTACGTTTGCAAGGGCTGTGGAACAATGGGATACCTCCAATGAGTGTGCAGGCGAGCTGCAAAGCCTGTTAAACCTGCAAACCATCATATTGCAGAGGAGGACAGATCCACGGAGGATCACAACGAACCAGAGACTCCGATCGAGGAGGCAGAGTAGCATGGGGTGCACATATTCACCACGAATTGTCCCCCGATAATGCTGAATGTTGAACTAAATGGACTCCCGGTGTCAATGGAGCTGGACACGGGCGCGAGCCAGTCCAGCATGGGCAAAAAGATTTTCGAAAGGTTGTGATGCAACAAGGCCTCAAGGCCAGTCTTAACTCCAATTCGCACAAAACTAAGAACTTTTACGAAAAAACGGATTCCTGTAATCAGCAGTGCTACCATAAAGGTCTCCGACAATGGAGCGGTGCATAAGCTACCACTCTGGGTGGTACCGGGCGATGGTCCCACATTGCTCGGCAGGAGCTGGCTGGGAAAGATACGCTGGAACTGGGACGGCGTCCAAGCGCTATCGCCCGTTGATGACACTTCATGTGCCCAGGTTTTAAACAAATTTCCTTCGCTGTTTGAACTAGGCATCGGGAAATTCCAAGGAGCAAAAGTGCAGATCCACCTAATTCCAGGGGCGCGACCCATCCATCACAAGGCGAGATCAGTACCGTACATGATGAGAGAAACGGTAGAGATCGAGCGAGACCGGCTGCAAAGAGAGGGCATCATTTCCATGATCGAGTTCAACGAGTGAGCCAGTCCTATCGTCCCAGTCCTCAAGGGAGACAGCACCGTCAGAATCTGTGGCGATTACAAAGTAATTATCAATCGTTTCTCCCCACAGAACCAATACCCACTACCAAAAGCCGACGACCTTTTTGCAATGTTGGCGGGAGGAAGGACGTTCATGAAGCTGGACCTGACTTCAGCCTACATGACGCAGGAACTGGAGGAATCATCGAAGGTCCTCACCTGCATCAACACGCACAAAGGTCTTTTTGTTTATAACAGATGCCCGTTTGGAATCCGATCGGCGGCGGCGATATTCCAGAGAAGCATAGAAAGCTTACTGAAGTCGGTCCCGCACACCGTGGTCGTCCAGGACGACATCTTGGTCACAGGTCGGAACATAATCGAGCATCTGCAGAACTTGGAGGAGGTTCTTAGTCGACTCAACCGCGTGGGGCTCAGGTTAAAATGCTCAAAGTGTGTCTTCCTGGTGCGTGGAGTTCCTGGGAAAGAAGATTACGGCGGACGGCATCAGGCCCACCAACGCGGAGACGGAGGCAATCGAGAACGCACCGAGACCACAGAACGTGACGGAGCTGCGGTCATTTCTGGGACTCCTGAACTACTTTGGTAACTTCTTACTGGGTCTCAGCATACTGTTAGAACCAGTCTTACTACGTAAAGGGGATGAATGGCTTTGGGGCAAAAGCCAAGAAAATGCCTTTGTAAAAGCGAGAAAATTGTTCTGCTTTCCATGTAAACGTTTGGTGCTAGCGTGTGATGCATCGTCATATGGCGTCGGGTGTGTATTGCAACAAGCTAATGATTTTGGGAAACTGCAACCAGTTGCTTATGCATCCAGAGTCTGTCTAAGGCTGAGAGAGCCTACAGCATGATTGAGAAAGAAGCGTTAGCGTGTGTCTATGGGGTAAAGAAAATGCATCAATACCTGTTTGGGCTAAAATTCGAATTGAAAACTGACCATAAGCCACTTATATCCTTGTTCTCCGAGAGTAAAGGGATAAATACCAACACATCGGCCCACATCCAGAGATGGGTGCTCACGTTGTCCGCATACAACTACGCCATCCGCCACAGGCCAGGCACAGAAAACTGCGCCAATGCTCTCAGTAGGGTGCCATTGCCCACCACAGGGGTGGAAATGGCACAGCCCGCAGATCTAGCCATGGTCATGGAAGCATTTGAGAGTGAGGAATCACCCGTCACTGCCTGGCAGATTAAAACCTGGACAAGCCAGAACCCCTTATTATTTCTAGTGAAAAGCTGTGTGCTTCACGGGAGCTGGTCCAGTGTCCCAGTGGAAATGCAGAAATAGATAAAGCCGTTCCAGCAGCGCAAAGATGAAATGTCTATGCAAACAGACTGCCTTCTGTGGGGCAATTGAGTAGTGGTCCCCAAGAAGGGCAGAGACACTTTCATCAATGGCCTCCACAGTATCCACCCAGGCATCGTAATGGTGAAAGCGATAGCCAGATCCCAAGTGTGGTGGCCCGGTATCGATGGGCGGGGTGGGGGGAGTGGGTGGGGAGGGGGGGGGGGGAGTGTTGTTATATATGTATACTTGTATTTACTCTGTACAGCCACCAGAGGGCTCATCCCCTGGAGTCCCAAGGGATCCCATAATCCCTTGGAAGCACAAGTATTTAAGGAGGCTTCACAGATTGCAGAGGCACTCTGGAGACCTGCAATAAAAGACTACGGTCACACTTTATTTTGAGCTCACAGTGTTCAGTCTGAATCTTTCTCCATACACAACAGGGATAAGGGATTATGGGGAACGGGCAAGAAGTGGACCTGAGTCCATGATTGGATCAGCCATGATCGTACTAAATGGTGAAGCAGGCTCGAGGGGTCGTATGGCCTACTCCTGCTCCTATTTTTTATGTTTCTTATGTTGGGGCAGCAGGGCCCGAGGCAGGCGGCGAACCCGGGAAGTCGGGTTTCTCATAGGCCCTGTCGACTTTAACGTCAGGGCCTGATTTGAATATGAGGCCTTGGATTCCCGCCTGCAGCCAGCCAGATTGAGAGGCTGGCTGATTGCAGGCGGGTAGTCCTCAGATAGGAGGGGTAGGTCTGGGGGAGGGAACATAAGGTCAGCATGGTCGGGGATCGGTGGGAGTGAGGGCATCACGGGGTCAGCATGATCATGGATTGTGGACGGGGTGGGGGTTGGGAATTGGCAGGATCAGGATCGTGGGGGGGGAGGGATCAGGGATCGGTATGGCAGTATCGGGGATCGGAGTGGGGGGAGGGGTGATCAGAGACATCCTGAAGGGATCTATGATCGCGGGGAGTGGGTTAGGAAGGGACCCTGGATCCAGGAGGTAGGTATGATGCCACTTACCTCCTGGGTGCAGAAGTCCCTGCCTCGGTTTAACTGCCAGGTTTCAAGGATTGTCTGAAACCTGTCCACATGTAGTTAAATTCAAAATGGAGGTGAAAAAAGAGGCTTCCAGCCTCATTTCAATATTTGAATTGGCATACCAACCCTTGGAGTGGGTTGGTTGCCCATCCCCCCCCGTCCTGCCTCAATCCCAACTGGAGGGGGATGGGTTGGAAGTGACCAGGTTAGGAATACCATCTTTTTAACTGCCCCCACGCTCCAAACCCACCTGTTTTTTTGTCGGGGAAATTCCGGCCTAAGTAGCTGATTTATCCTTTGGTTACTTGCAGATAAAAAGGGTCAAAGGATGGACTGCCTCCTATATTCTGAGCATGGTACCTTCTGTGAAAACTGGCAGCTCATTTAAAATACAACACAGATAATCATCAAAGCCCATCACACCCATCCAATGCTTCTCTCTAATTGGGTTCAGAGGAGGTCGAGGGAAATTTTGCACAACAGCAGAGTTACAGGCAGCATTTTATTACAATGTTTCAATAAATCTCGATTAAAATTCCACGCACTTTTCATCTTAGACTAATAAAAAGATGATTCTTGATCTTTTCTGGCCCCATTATCAATGAACAAATTGAAACTTTGGGACCTTGATTATCAATTGCATTTAATTTAATCTTCTTTCTTTATAGGTTCATAATGCAGAAAGTACAGAGGAGATTTAAAAAAGGGACAAAGAGAGATATGCTAATAGATTAGCGGTTATCACAAAAGGGAACCCAAAAGTCTTTTAAAAACACATAAATAGCAAAAGGGCAGTCAAAGAAAGGTGAGGCCGATTAAGGAATGAAAAATAGATATTCTTGTGGAGGCAGAAGGCATGGCTGAGGTATTAAATGAGTACTTTGCATCTTCCTTCAATAAATAAGAGGATGCTGCCAATGTAGCAGTAAAGGAGGCAGCAGCAGCGATATTGGATAGGATGAAAGCAGATGAAGAATAGATAAAAAAAGGGAGCGAGATAAACCTGACAACTACAGGCCAGCCAGCCTAATGTCAGTTGGAAACTTTGAGAGACAATAATCCAGAACAAATTTAAATGGCATTTGGAAAAGTATGGATTAATAAATAAAAGTCAGCATGGATTTGTTAAAGGCAAATTGTGTTTGACTAAACTGATTTGATTCTTTGATGAAGTAACAGAGTGGGTTGATGAGGGTAGTGCGATTGATATTGCGTATATGGACTTTCAAAAGGCATTTGATAAAGTACCACATAATATATTTGTTAGCAAAACTAAAACCCATGGGACTAATGGGACAGTGGCAGCATGGATATAAAATTGGTTCCAGGACAGAAAGTAGAGAGTAGTGGTGAACGGTTGTTTTACAGACTGGATAGAGGTCTGCAGTGTTCCCCAGGGGTTAGCATTGGCACCACTGCTCTTTTTGACATGTGCTAATGACCTGGACTTGGGCACACAGAGCATGATTTCAAAGATTGCCGATGACACAAAACTCGTAAACGTAGTAAACAATGAGGAGGATAGTAACAGAAATCAGGAGGATATAGGCTGGTGAAATCAGCAGATACGTGGCAGGTGAGATTTTACGCAGAGACGTGTGAAGTGACACATTTTTGTAGGAAGAATGGGGAGAGGCAATATCAACTAAATAACACCTGCCTGGGAGTCTTTGAGGCTGCCACAGATGCTATGTCTGTAATGTACTTATGAATGACTCCACGAGGTAATGTGTTGTACTCAAACTGTAGTGACCTTGGTCCTTTATTCCAAACTCCAGAGTAAGGAACAAGCATGGTGTGCAGCGTTTTATACTGGGCCCTGCCACCAGGGCAGGAAACCCCCAGTTTCCACCAGTTGCACCCTCTAGTGGTGCCAACATGTATACACACAGTGTAAACCTTATTGACAGTACATCAGGTAAACAAGTCTCCATCTGATGCAACCACACAGTGACTACACAGAGAGTACATCTGTAGTCTGCATCTACAACATCACTCTCCCCCAAGTCCTTTGTGCCAATTACCTTTGCACTATGTGCTCTGGCTTAGCTCTCCCCAGACTTAAGTGCCAATAGCCCTTGCACCTTGGCTATGCTTTGGCTTGGCCCTCTCCCTGTTAGCCCCCAAGTCCTTTTGCCACAACGTTGGGTAGTGGTTACCAGTTTGGATGGTTTGATGATGCAGTGGAGGTTCCAGAGGGTTCTGGGTGTGATCCATGTGTGTGTCCATGGTTACATACATTCATTTCCGCCCCCCCTCCCACCCCCCACAGTGAGGTCATGCAGCTGGCCCGTTACATTAACATAAGGATCAGACACAGTGCAAGTACAAAGAAAGGAAGAAGAAAGTTTTTTACAGTTTGTATCGTGACACCTTGGTTCGGTGACTTACATTCATTACATTTTACGGTCGTGCGCCAGGATTGGGTAGATTGCATTCATGGTTCAGTCATGGTAAGTACTGAGGTAGCAGTACAGATATGTGAGGACGCAGGTTCCAGAGCAACCGGACGGGGTCCTAGTCGTCTGATGGCGGCGCTGCGCCCCCTGCTAGCGGGGTGGGCTTGGTTCGCTCACCTAGCCAGGACTCAGGGCCTTTGCCGTTGCCTAGTGGTGGGCAGAGCCACAGATGTGTGTGGCCTCCCTTCCTCCTTTGAGGGCTGAAGAGCCTTCTGCCTGCTCTCTAACGGTGTTGGGAACCTGGCTGTTCCAGGTCCCCTTTGGGGAACTCGTTGGTTCTGAGCTTTTGCTCCCGGACATGGTCGATGTAGCGACTGGGTCTGGGGGCTGCACCGTCTCCAGACGGTTGGTGGGCAACGGCGGCCGACTGCGTGTATTGGCACCGTTTTTGTTTTCGGGTCCGTGGTGAATAGTGCGATCGGGTGCCTGCAGCGTGGGATAGACCTGGGACAGAGTATCAGGATCAGTGCTCGCTTGCTACTTTTGGGGACACTCTATTCCCGATATCTCACAACAACATTTTGTTCACAATCTTAATCGGTTCGTTACATTGATTGCCATGCATACAATGTCTCTTTAAGTTAAGTTGGTTGCAGGTCTCCTTTAAGAGAACCCTGCTGGCTTTACCCCAGTCAAATCCTTTGTTAGACACCACGTGTTGGTCCCTCAGCGTTGCACCTCGTGATATTGCCGCGGCCATCTTTTTTTTCAGTCACGCGGCACCTCGCTGCATCAGGGACGCCATCTTGTCTCTGTCCTCGAGGTCGACTGCCTTGATCCGTTTCTCCCACGATTCTGCCACAAAAGCTGGAAGAGTGCATGTGAATTCGATCTTCCTCCCCAGGAGTCCTGCCACTGGAGCCGGGAAGGTACTTTCCGGTCGGATCATTGCCACGCAGTCGTGATGGATGGTCTGTGCCTCAGGTGTTGCGCTGGGCTGTTCTCTGGTGCCTGGCCCAAGCGAAGGTGAGGTTTTGCTCTGCCTCTGAGCATGGGGGACATCGATTGCTGGAGTGAAGAGGCTTCCCATTTCCACTGGATCTTCCCCATCCATCTTCTTTGGAGTAGCCTTGGACCATCACCTGCAACAATCCACAGAAGTAACTTGTGCACCACGCCATTATGGATTACACTTACATCCGCACTACCAAGGACTGGGATCTGCTCCTTGGTGTAGGTGTGCAACTTTTCCCGTACTGGAACCAGTTTTTCGTTCCATAGCCTCTTGAAGGCATTCTGGCTCATCACTGACTGGCTCGCTCCCGTGTCCACTTCCATAAAGACTGGAACGCTGTTTATCTCGACTTCCATCTTCACTGGAGGACAATCGGTGGTGCAGGTATACACTCCATACACTTCTTCTTGGGGCTGAGCTGCCTCTCTGGCCAAATCATCATACTCCCCGCTGGATTCAAAGTCATCTACCGACTCCTCTGCTAGATGGTGAATCACATTTCCTTTCCACATATGCTGGAGTTGGCCTTTTGTGTTACAGGCTTTGCATACGTACTCAGCAAACCGACACTGGTGAGCCCTATGGTTTCCTCCGCAACGCCAGCATGGTGCTACTCGATTGGCACCCCTCGACGTACCCTGAGTTCTGGAACCCTGAGGTCTGTGCTCTCTGCCCTGGACAAAGCCACGTTCTACAGTCTTGCCTGTGAAAGGTACCATTCTGTGTACAGTACTTGCCGGGTTCACAGGACGAATAATTTGCTTGGTGCTGCAGGTCGAGGTCATGAACGCCTGACTGATGCTGATGGCTTTCTGCAGGTTGACTGTGGTGTCGGCAGATAATAGCTTGTGAAGGAGGCCTTCGTGGCCACTTCCTATAATGAAGATGTCTCGCAATGCTTCGTTGAGGTGTGTACCAAAATCACATGGTGCCGCAAGTCTCCTGAGGTTAGCAGCATATTTTGCAATCTCCTAGCCCTCAGGTCTGCAGTGAGTGTAGAATCTGTGCCTGGCCGTGAGGATGCTCTCTTTTGGTTTAAGTTGGTCGCGAATTAATTCAGTCAGCTCATCGTATGTCTTATCTTTGGCCTTCATGGGTGCCAGTAAGTCCCTGACAAGGCGGTAGACCTCGGGCCTACTGCTGGTCAGCAGTATAGCCTTGCAGTTCTCCGCCAATGCGTCCGTCTCCCCGCCATGAAATATTGCTCAAGCCTTTCCGTGAAAGCATCCCAATCATCATCCTCTGCAAAGTCTCTTAGTATGCCAAAGGTAGCCATAATATCACATGAAAGTCCTTATTCTCGTCGTCAGTTATTATGTCTGTAATGTACTTATGAATGACCCCACGAGGCAATGTGTTGTACTCAAACTGTAGTGACCCTGGTCCTTTATTCCAAACTCCAGAGTTAGGCACAAGCATGGTGTGCAGCGTTTTATACTGGACCCTGCCACCAGGGCAGGAAACCCCGATCTCCACCAGTTGCACCCTCTAGTGGTGCCAGCATGTATACACACAGTTTAAATCTTATTGACAGTACATCAGGTAAACAAGTCTCCATCTTATGCAGCTACACAGTGACTGCACAGAGAGTACATCCATAGTCTGCATACACAACTACAGGGACAAAAAGTGGATGGGGGTGGGGGTTTGGAAAGCACTGCATTTTCCATGCACTGACCTCCCTCACTTCAACGAGCAATAAGCTTGAGAACAAAGTAACCACTGCAGTCAGAGGATACTTTCTGGCTGTGTCCTGCAGGCGAAACGCAATGGGGAAGAAACACTGCGGGGCTTCCCCAATCTGTCACCGTAATTCCGGCGGAAACGGCAATGAAATACGCAAACCTGGGTTTTTCCCCGATCTTCCGCCAAAGTTAGAGTGGGAGACCGGGCGGAAATCTCTCTGGAATTTCCCCGGCGAAGATCCCACATTGGCTGCTGTTTCAGAACAGTTTGTAAATGAAATTAAAACCAGATTCTGCGACAAGAGGAAGAAGAATTTAGACAGCAGGACCCATCTTCCCAAAGGCTTGCTTTTGGTGGAGACGAGTGAAATTCAACTTTAATTGGTCACTTTTGATGAAACTGATCCAGTGTGGGTCAGGGAGACAAATATCAACCCATGGTCGTCTGACCTGTCTCAGGGTAAATAAACATAAGAACATAAGAAATAGGAGCAGGAGTAGGCCATTCGGCCCATCGAGCCTGCTCCGCCATTTAATAAGATCATGGCGGATCTGATCATGGACTCAACTCCACTTCCCTTCCCGCTCCCCATAATCCTTTACTCCCTTATTGCTCAAAAGTCTGTCTATCTCCGCCTTAAATATATTCAGTGACCCAACCTCCACAGCTCTCTGCGGCAGAGAATTCCACAGATTTACAACCTTCTGAGAGAAGAAATTTCTCCTTATCTCAGTTTTAATGAGACTGAGACTTATTCTGAGACTATGCCCACTAGTTTTAGTTTCCCCTATGAGTGGAAATATCCTCTCTTGCATCCACCTTGTCAAGCCCCTTCATTATCTTATATGTTTCGATAAGATCACCTCTCATTCTTCTGAACTCCAATGAGTATAGGCCCAACCTACTCAACCCATCCTCATAAGTCAACCTCCTCATCACCGGAATCAACCTAGTGAACCTTCTCTGAACAGCCACCAATGCAAGTATATCCTTCCTTAAACACGGAGACCAAAACTGTACGCAGTACTCCAGGTGCGGCCTCACCAATACCTGTACAGTTGTAGAAGGTTTTATCTGCTTTTATACTCTATCCCCCTTGCAATAAAGGCCAACATTCCATTTGCCTTCCTGATTATTTGCTGTACCTGCATACTAACTTTTTGTTTTTCATGCACAAGGACCCCAGGTCTCTCTGTACAGTAGCACTTGCAATTTTTTTCCAAGCTCGAGGTGCCAAAAGGCTTACTCCTGCTCCTATTTCTTAAGTTCTTATGTTCTTCTGTTCATTGAATAACAAAGGTATATTCACTGGATTTATTATGAAAACAACTTTACCTAGAGCAGCATTTAGCAGTTGACTGACCTCTTACAAACTCTGCCGTGCATAGAAATATAGAAACATAGAAAATAGGTGCAGGAGTAGGCCATTCGGCCCTTCGAGCCTGCACCACCATTCAATATCATGGCTGATCATTCACCTCAGTACCCCTTTCCTGCTTTCTCTCCATACCCCTTGATCCTTTTAGCCTTAAGGGCCATATCTAACTCCCTCTTGAATATATCTAACGAACTGGCATCAACAACTCTCTGCGGTAGGGAATTCCACAGGTTGACAACTCTCTGAGTGAAGAAGTTTCTCCTTATCTCGGTCCTAAATGCCTTACCCCTTATCCTTAGACTATGACCCCTGTTTCTGGACTTCCCCAACACCGCAAACATTCTTCCTGCATCTAACCTGTCCAGTGTCGTCAGAATTTTATGTGTTTCGATGAGACCCCCTCTCATTCTTCTAAACTCCATTGAATACAGGCCCAGTCGATCCAGTCTCTCCTCATATGTTAGTCCTGCCATCCCGGGAATCAGTCTGGTGAACCTTCGCTGCACTCCCTCAATAGCAAGAATGTTCTTCCTCAGATTAGGAGACCAAACTAACACAATATTCCAGGTGAGGCCTCACCAAGGCCCTGTACAACTGTAGTAAGACCTCCCTGCTCCTGTACTCAAATCCCCTAGCTATGAAGGCTAACATACCATTTGCCTTCTTCACCGCCTGCTGTACCTGCATGCCAACTTTCAATGACTGATGTACCATGACACCCAGGTCTCGTTGCACCTCCCCTTTTCCTAATCTGCCGCCATTCAGATAATATTCTGCCTTCATGCTTTTGCCCTCAAAGTGGATAACCTCACATTTATTCACATTATACTGCATCTGCCATGCATTTGCCCACTCACCTAACCTGTCCAAGTCATCCTGCAGCCTCTTAGCGTCCCCCTCACAGCTCACACCGCCACCCAGCTTAGTATCATCTGCAAACTTGGAGATGTTACACTCAATTCCTTCATCTAAATCATTGATGTATATTGTAAATAGCTGGGGTCCCAGCACTGAGCCCTGCGGCACCCCACTAGTCACTGCCTGCCATTCTGAAAAGGACCAGTTTATCCCGACTCTCTGCTTCCTGTCTGCCAACCTGTTCTCTATCTACGTCAGTACATTACCCCCAATACCATGTGCTGTAATTTTGCACACCAATCTCTTGTGTGGGACCTTGTCAAAAGCCTTTTGAAAGTCCAAATACACCACATCCTCCGGTTCTCCCTTGTCCACTCTACTAGTTACATCCTCAAAAAATTCTAGAAGATTTGTCAAGCATGACTGCCCTTTTATAAATCCATGCTGACTTGGACCGATCCTGTCACTGTTTTCCAAATGTGCTGCTATTTCATCTTTAATAATTGATTCCAACATTTTCCCCACTACCAGTGTCAGGCTAACTGGAGTATAATTCACCGTTTTCTCTCCCTCCTTTTTTAAAACGAGGTGTTACATTAGCTACCCTCCAGTCCATAGGAACTGATCCAGAGTTAATAGACTGTTGGAAAATGATCACCAATGCATCCACTATTTCTAGGGCCACTTCCTTAAGTACTCTGGGATGCAGACTATCAGACCCTGGGGAGTTATCAGCCTTCATTCCCCTCAATTTCCTTAACAAATTTCCTGACTAATAAGGATTTCCTTCAGTTCTTTCTTCTCGCTAGATCCTCTGTCCCCTAGTATTTCCCGAAGGTTATTTGTGTTTTCCTTCGTGAAGACAGAACCAAAGTATTTGTTCAATTGGTCTGCCAATTTCTCTGCTCCCCATTATAAACTCACCTGATTCTGACTGCAAGGGACCTACGTTTGTCTTCACTAATCTCTTTCTCTTCACATATCTATAGAAGCTTTTGCAGTCAGTTTTTATGTTCCCAGCAAGCTTCCTCTCATACTCTATTTCCCCCCTCCTAATTAAACCCTTTGTCCTCCTCTGCTGAATTCTAAATTTCTCCCAATACCAGGTTTGCTGCTTTTTCTGGCCAATTTGTATGCCTCTTCCTTGGATTGAACACTATCCCTAATTTCCCTTGTTAGCCACGGTTGAGTCACTTTCCCCGTTTTATTTTTACTCCAGACAGGGATGTACAATTGCTGAAGTTCATCATGTGATCTTTAAATGTCTGCCGTTGCAGACTGACTCTAGCTCAGATATATCTCGGAGCTTAATTGCAACGTTGACACAGCTTTTGCCAATAATAAGGGAAGGTATCCATTTTCCTCCTCAAACATGCATCATTACAGGCTGCTTACTCAATGAATGATTCTCAGACAAAAAAATGTCCTTTTACCTCTCTGTCCTTGCCAACTACCGTCCCATCTCTAACCTCCTGTTCCTCTCTAAAGTCCTTGAATATGCTGATGCCTCCCAGCCCCATGCCCATATCACCCACAACTCCCTGTTTGAATCCCTCACTCCCCTAACCAAATTGACAAATGACATTTTCTGTGAATTTGACTGTGGTGCATTATCCCTCCTTGTCCTCCTCGACATCTCTGCAGCCTAGCCATATCCTGCACTGCCTCTCTTCTATTGTCCAGCTTGGTGGCATTGCCCTTGCTTGGCTCCACTCTTACATATCTGATCATAGCCAGAGCTTCCCTAGCAGCGGCTTCCCTTCCCACTCAGCACTGCCACCTTGGGAGCCCCCCATGAATTCATCCTTAGCCCTTCCTCTTTAGTATCTGCATGCTGCACCTCAGCGTCATCCGTCATATACATGGGGTAATCTCCTCAGGTACCAAAATTACTGTTGTATATGCAGACTATGGATGTACTCTCTGTGTAGTTGGATAAGATGGAGACTTGTTTACCTGATGTACTATCAATAAGGTTTAAGCTGTGTATATACATTCTGGCACCACTAGAGGGTGCAACTGGTGGAGACCGGGGGGGGGGGGGGAGCGGGGGCATTCCAGGCACAGATTCTACACCCACCGCAGACCTGAGGGCCAGGAGATTGCAAAATATGCTGCCGACCTCAGGAGACTTGCGGCACTGTGTGATTTTGGCATGCACCTCAACGAAGCATTGCGAGACATCTTCGTTATAGGAATTGGCCACGAGGGCCTCCTTCACAAGCTATTATCTGCCGACACCACAGTCAACCTGCAGAAGGCCATCAACATCAGTCAGGCGTTCATGACCTTGACCTGCAGCACCAAGCAAATTATTCATCCTGTGGACTCAAACCCGGCAAGTACTGTACACGGAATGGTGCCTTTCACAGGCAAGACTGTAGAATGTGGCTCTGCCCAGGGTAGAGAGCACAGACCTCAGGGTTCCAGAACTCAGAGTCCGCCGAGGGGTCCTAATCGAGTAGCACCATGCTGGTGTTGCGGAGGAAACCATAGGGCTCACCAGTGTCGGTTTGCTGAGTACGTATGCAAAGCCTGTAACACGAAGGGCCACTTCCAGCGAATGTGTAAAAGAAATACGACTCATCGTCTAGTAGAGGAGTCGGTAGATGACTTTGAATCCAGCGGGGAGTATGATGATTTGGACAGAGAGGCAGCTCAGCCACAAGAAGAAGTGTATGGAGTGTATACCTGCACCACCGATTGTCTTCCAATGAAGATGGAAGGTGAGATAAACGGCGTTCCAGTCTTCATGGAAGTGAACACGGGAGCGAGCCAGTCAGTGATGAGCCAGGATGCCTTTGAGAGGCTATGGAACGAAAAACGACCCGAGCTAGTTCCAGCACAGGAAAAATTGCACACCTACACCAAGGAGCTGATCCTTGGTAATGCGGATGTAAGTGTAATCCATAATAGCGTGGTGCACAATTTACCTCTGTAGATTGTTGCAGGTGATGGTCCAACGCTACTCGGAAGAAGGTGGATGCGGAAGATCCAGTGTAAATGGGAAGACCTCTTCACTCCAGCAATCGATATCCCCCATGCTCAGAGGCAGAGCAAAACCTCACCTTCGCTTGGGCCAGGCACCGGAGAACAGACCGGCGCAGCACCTGAGGCACAGACCGTCCATCATGACTGCGTGGCAATGATCCGACCGGAACAACCTAAAAGTACTTTCTCGGCTCCAGTGTCAGGACTCCTGGGAAGGAAGATCAAATTCACATGCACTCTTCCAGCTTTTGTGGCAGAATCACGGAAGAAAAGGATCAAGGCAGTCGACCTCGAGGACAGAGGCAAGATGGCTTCCCTGATGCAGCGAGGGGCAGCGTGGCTGAACAAAAAGATGGCCGCGGCAATACCACGAGGTGCAACGCTGAGGGACCAACACGTGGTGTCTAACAAAGGATTTGACTGGGGTAAAGACAGCAGAGTTCTCTTAAAGGAGACCTGCAACCAACTGAACTTAAAGAGATATTGTATGCATGGCAATCAATGTAACGAACCGATTAAGATTGTGAACAAAGTGTTGTTGCGAATTGTCGGTACTATTCCTAATGTAAGGAACAAAATGTTGTTGCAAGATGTCGGGAATAGTGTGTCCCCAAAATTAGCAAGCGAGCGACCTCAGGAGGGTGAAGGCACTGATCCTGATATCCTGCCCCAGGTCTATCTCACACTGCAGACACCCGATGGCACTATTCGCCACGGACCTGGAAACGAAAATGGCGCCAATAGGCACAATCAGCCGCTGTTGCCCATCACCCAGGTGGAGATGGCGCAGTCCCCAGACCCAGTCGCTACCTCGGCCATGTTCGGGAGCGAAAGGTCAGAACCCCCACTGCATCATCGAAGCGTCCAAACTGGTAACCACTACCCAACATTGTGGCAAAAGGACTTGGGGGTTAACAGGGAGAGAGCCAAGCCAAAGCATAGCCAAGGTGCAAGGGCTGTTGGCACTTAAGTCTGGGGAGAGCCAAGCCAGAGCACATAGTGCAAAGGCAATTGGCACAAAGGACATGGTGGAGAGTGATGTTGTAGATGCAGACTATGGATGTATTCTCTGTGTAGTCACTGTATAGTTGCACAAGATGGAGACTTGTTTACCTGATGTACCATCAATAAGGTTTACACTGTGTATATACATGCTGGCACCACTAGAGGGTGCAACTGGTGGAGACCGGGGGTTTCCTACTACCTGGTGCAGTATAAAACACTGCACACCATGCTTGTGCCTCACTCTGGAGTTTGGAATAAAGTATCAAGTTTGAGTACAACACATTGGCTCGTGGAGTCATTCATAAGTACATTACAGACATAATAATTACATCCAGCTCTTTTCACCTGCCTCAAGGAAATTACATGGCTTCCAAATCGGGGGGTGGGGGGTGCAGCGGAGTATCTGTATTGTGATGCAAAGTACATCACAAATGCATGGGACCGACTGAATGGTCCCCGTTGGCCTGTTCCTGTTCAGAAAGAAAGAAAAAGAGAAAGAAAGAAAAAGAGAAAGAAAGATGTGTGTTTACATAGCGCCTTTCACCACCTGAGGACATCCCAAAGCTCATTATAGCCAATGAAGTACTTTTAATGTGTAGTCAATTTGTAATGTAGGAAACATGGCAGCCAATTTGAGCACAGCAAGGTACCACAAACAACAATGTGATAATGACCAGATCATCTGTTATTTTAGTGATGTTGGTTGAGGGATATATATTGGCCCAGACACCAGGGATAACTCCCCTGCTCTTGTACGAATAGTGCTGCAGGATCTTTTACGTCCACCTGAGAGGTCAGACCTTGTTTTGAGGGGCTTGGTTTAACACCTCATCTGAAAGATGGCACCTCCGGCAGTGCAGCACTGCCTCAGTACTGGAGTCTCACCCCGTAATTTTGTGCTTAAATTTCTGGAATGGGACTTAAACCCACAATCAACTGATTGAAAAGAAAAAAAGATTGTGTGCATAGACAATATTTTCAATTTTATGAATGTTTTACATATATTCTGTTTAACTGCTTCCAAAAGAGCTTTATTGAAATAACTGCAGTGAACTTTCAGCCCAACCTAGACACCAGAGGCCATGGATACTCTGAAATGGATTAATTTGAATGAGGCTAATGGCAAATGCTCTCCATGACAAGCAATTGCCACTATATAAAATGCTATAGATGACATCTAGATACCAATAACATTTAATTACACAGCTAGGAATTGTGGCTGAATTCTTGCGGTCAGTGAACTAATGGAGTATCGGTAATATGGGGAAATAACAGCCAATAGGTGTAAAATGATAATCTGCACTGAGAGAAAATAATTGTATGCCTCCCCACTGGAGCTTTAACCCTTTCCTGACCAGAGCATGGGATTACATAGAAACATAGAAACATAGAAAATAGGTGCAGGAGTAGGCCATTCGGCCCTTCTAGCCTGCACCGCCATTCAATGAGTTCATGGCTGAACATGCAACTTCAGTACCCCATTCCTGCTTTCTCGCCATACCCCTTGATCCCCCTAGTAGTAAGGACTTCATCTAACTCCTTTTTGAATATATTTAGTGAATTGGCCTCAACAACTTTCTGTGTTAGAGAATTACACAGGTTCACCATTCTCTGGGTGAAGAAGTTTCTCCTCATCTCGGTCCTAAATGGCTTACCCCTTATCCTTAGACTGTGACCCCTGGTTCTGGACTTCCCCAACATTGGGAACATTCTTCCTGCATCTAACCTGTCTAAACCCGTCAGAATTTTAAACGTTTCTATGAGGTCCCCTCTCATTCTTCTGAACTCCAGTGAATACAAGCCCAGTTGATCCAGTCTTTCTTGATAGGTCAGTCCCACCATCCCGGGAATCAGTCTGGTGAACCTTCGCTGCACTCCCTCAATAGCAAGAATGTCCTTCCTCAAGTTAGGAGACCAAAACTGTACACAATACTCCAGGTGTGGCCTCACCAAGGCCCTGTACAACTGTAGCAACACCTCCCTGCCCCTGTACTCAAATCCCCTCGCTATCCCCTCAAATCCCCAACATGCCATTTGCTTTCTTAACCGCCTGCTGTACCTGCATGCCAACCTTCAATGACTGATGTACCATGACACCCAGGTCTCGTTGCACCTCCCCTTTTCCTAATCTGTCACCATTCAGATAATAGTCTGTCTCTCTGTTTTTACCACCAAAGTGGATAACCTCACATTTATCCACATTATACTATACATTAGTAAGAATGAACTTGCATTTTCTTGGAGTCTTTCGGGACTCAGCAACTCCAAAGCGTTTTATAGCCAATGAGGTTTTTCAGAATGATAAATGGCTAAAATAATTAAATTATGAGAACCAGTTGCATAGACTAGGCTTGTATCCAGAACAAAGGGGGCAAAGCCTTAAAACTAGTGCTCGGCTGTTCAGGGGTGATGTCAGTAAATACTCCTTCACACAAAGAGGAGCAAAAATCTCTTCCCCAGAAAGCTGTTGTGGCTGGGGGTCAATTGAAAACTTCAAAACAGGGATTGATAGATTTTTGTTAGACAAGGGTTACGGAACCAAGGCAGGTAGGTGGAGTTAAGATACAGATCAGCCCTGATCTAATTGAATGGTGGAACAGGCTGGAGGGGCTGAATCACCTACTGTCCCTATGTTCCTATATGTATCACTGTTGCAGGAAACACAGAAGCCAATTTGCACACAGCAAGGTCCCACAAGCAGCAAAGTGATAATAATCAGATCATCTTTTTTTTTTAAATGATTTCCTGAGGTCGTAAATGTGGTTATATAAGTGCAAGTCTTTAAATCCAACGAGCCCATTGTTGCTCTGCTTTGCGCCCTCAGTAGTGTCAGCTGTGGCTTAGTGGGTGGCACTCCTGCCTTTGAGTCAGAAGGTTGTGGGTTCAACTTCCACTCCAGGGACTTGAGCACAAGAAAATCTAGGCTGACAATCCAGTGCAGTGCTGAGGGAGTGCTGCATTGTCAGAGGTGCTGTCTTTCAGATGAGATGTTAATCCGAAGTCCTGTCTGTTCCCTCAGGCGGATGTAAAAGATTCCATGGCACAATTTTGCAGAAGAGCAGAGGAGTTATCCCTGGTGTCTTGGCCGATATTTATCCCTCAATCAACATATACTTGCTTTGGAGGAAGTTCAGAGAAGGTTCACTAAGTTGATTCTGGGGATGAGGAGGTTGACTTATGAGGAAAGGTTGAGTAGGTTGGGCCTCTACTCATTGGAATTCAGAAGAATGAGAGGTGATCGTATCGAAATGTACAAGATGGATGCAGAGAGGATGTTTCCACTGATAGGGGAGACTAGAACTAGAGGGCATGATCTTAGAATAAGGGGCCGCCCATTTAAAACAGAGATGAGGAGAAATTTCTTCTCTCAGAGGGTTGTAAATCTGTGGAATTCGCTGCCTCAGAGAGCTGGAGAAGTTGGGTCATTGAATAAATTTAAGACAGAAATAGACAGTTTCTTAAACGATAAGGGGATAAGAGGTTATGGGGAGCGGGCGGGGAAGTGGAGCTGAGTCCATGATCGGATCAGCCATGATCTTATTGAATGGCAGAGCAGGCTCGAGGGGCCATATGGCCTGCTCCTGCTCCTATTTCTTATGTTCTTATGATCTTATACCAACAATAACAGATTATCTGGTCATTATCACATTGCTGTTTGTGGGAACTTGCTGTGCGCAAATTTGGTGCCAGCTTTCCTACATTACAAAAGTACTTCGTTGGCTGTAAAGTGCATTGAGACAGCCGGTGGTTGTGAAAGGCGCTATATATATCCAAGTCTTTCTTTTTAATAGTGCTTTTTAACACAGTATTGTGGGACTGGAAGAGCATAATGTAAAATGATAATCTCTTGTCAATGGTAGCCAGTTACACAAAGAACGACACACTGATGGATTGGGGATAAAATTGCTTCCAATAATGTAGCAGAATCGCCTACAGTTCAGTCTGATCACAGTATTAGAGAGCAAATACCAGAAACCAAATAACATTGCCCAGTAATAATGGAGTACGGTAGCATAGTAGCTATGTTACTGGACTAGTAATCCAGAGGCCTGAACTATTGATCTGTTCAAGTCTTACCACGGCAGCTGGGGAGTTTTAAATTCAGTTAATTAAATAGATCCAGAATTAAAATTCCAATAATACTGACCATGAAACTGCCAGATTGTCATAAATATCCATGTGGTTCACTAATGCCCTTGAGGGAAGGAAATCTGCCATCCTTACCCGGTCTGGCCTAGATGTGACTCCAGACCCACAACAATATGGTTGAATCTTAACTGCCCACTGAATTCTCAAGGGCAATTAGAGTTGGGCAATAAATGTTGGACTTGCCAGCGATGCCTACATCTCGTGAATTAATTTTTAAAAAGGTACACAGGGCTCTATTTTCCCCAGTGATTTGCGCCGTTTTTTTGAGCAGGCTGCTCTTTTTGGCCTAAGTTGAAAAACCACAGTTTCCCCAATCAACTTGCACCAGTTAGTTACGATTTTTTTAAGTCTGTTTTTTTTCAGCCAAAGGGGGCATAACCAGCCACCTACGTCATTTAGGGAAGTTTGGTCAGCTGAGAGTTACTCCAGTTCTGTTTAGGCTAGCGTATGTGGCCGCTGCTGAAAACCCTTCCCTGGAGTTAAGGGAATTGGCGCAGATAAGGAAATCGGCTCAGGTAAGGAAATTGGCGCAGCACACTAAAATAATTGAAAAACACATAGCAGCAACTTACCTCCAACCTCGCCCAAAGGCTGTCCGGTCCCATTCTAGGTCTCTGGTTCACTCAGAGAGAGGGAGAGAGAGAGAGAGAGAGAGAGAATGGACCGAGAATCGACCAAGAATGGGACCGCACTGGCAAGCCCTTCGGGCGGGATTGGAGGTAAGTTGCTGCTATGTGTTTTTCAATTCTTTTAATGTGTTGGGAGGTGGCTGTATGCTTCAGCTCGCATTGTGTCCCTGGTTACCATGGCAGCCCAGTCTTTTTGGCGCAGATCAAGGCTCCACCCCCAAAACTAAAGGTCGGGTTAAGCCACGGCAAAATGAAGAAACCCAACGGGATAACTTAGAATCTTTTTTTTGGCGTACTTAGGCCCCAAAAAATCAGGCGTAACTCTTCAAGTATGCCCAAAAATTGAGCCCACAGTCACTAGGTTTACAAACCCTTCCACCAAGATTAATCTTGCAGAGACTCCCATGAGCAACCCGGGGAGAGAAAAAAATTAGCAAGGGGAACTTTTTCTCTCATATTGCTTCAGCCAAACAGCACAAATTGCAGGGCCACAATATGCCCAGAATACAATGCAGCATTGGTGCATGCACAAGCTAACTGGTAAAACCGCGTAATGGATAGAGTGGTTTCTGGAGTGCAGAGAATTGTGGATATTCTAACTGCTATTGTTGACTAATTTCTGTGAGGCTGGATGTGATGGGCAACCAATGGCGGGAGTGGAGGGGGGGGGGGGGCGAGGCAGTTGGAGGTGTGAGGTCATGTGATGAAACCTGACAGAATACAGTACAAGCAGAGACGGCAACCCGAACAGACACTCACTGGTGTGGCATTTGAACATGTGCTTGCTTGCATCCTCTGGGGCAGTGAATTTCCTTGGGGATTCTCCTGATCAACCAACATAACTTCAATGGAAACCCCATTTATGCACGTAAGCCCAAGGGAATTCCTGGCACCAATCTCTAATATCAACATGTAGTTTTACAGGCTGGGATGAGGGACTTCAGTTATGTGAAGAGACTAAAGAAGCTGGAATTGTTCTCCTTAGAGCAGAGAAGGTTAAGGGGAAATTTAATTGAGGTGTTCGGAATATGAAGGGTTTTGTTAGAGTAGGCAGGGAGAAACTATCCACTGGCAGGAAGGCCAGTAACCAGAGGACACACATATAAGATAATTAGCAAACAAACCAGTGGAGAGATGAGGAGAATTTGTACACAGCAAGTTGTTATGAGCTGGAATGCACGGCCTGGAAAGGTGGGAGAAATAGATTCAATAATATCTTTCAAAAGCAATTGGCTATATACTTGAAAAGGGAAAATTTGCAGAACTCTGGTAAAGAACAGGGGGGAGTAGGGTTAATTGGATGGCTATTTCAACGATGGACAGATTGGCCTCATTCTGTGCTGTAAGATTCTGAAATCTGAACTATTCCCCTGACAATTCTTAGGGGGCACATGTAAAGTTCAAATCTACGTACCTGATAGGTTGGTCCTCATGCTCTGATTTAGGATTATCCATCAATGAGGCAACGGTGCTAAAAACATCCCTTTCCAAATCTCCAGACCCAAAAGCACATACCCTGTTAATGAGACAAATGATTGCAAATAAGACTGAGCTGTTTGCGTTTCAAGGACTGAGTTACTAGGCTGGGGATGTTGCACATGTTTGGACAAATGGGCCAACCCTGAAACTTTAACCCAGTCCATCTAAACTGGGCCTTCTGGATCTTCCAGATCGACACTCTTTTCTTGTTGTTTTGAGCTGACAACTTAAACTGATTAAGTTTAATCTCCAATTTTTTTCCTTGGGATGTGGGCAATACTGGCAAAGCAGCATTTCTGTTGGGTAAAGGTATCAAGGGATATATTGTAAAATCGGGTAAAGAAATAAAAAATGAAAGACTTGGATTTATATAGCGCCTTTCACAACTACCAGACGTGTCAAAGTGCTTTACAGCCAATGAAGTACTTTTGGTGTGTAGTCACTGTTGTAATGTGGGAAATGCAGCAGCCAATTTGCGCACAGCAGGTTCCCACAAACAGCAATGTGATAATGACCAGATAATCTGCTTTTTTTGTTATGTTGATTGAAGGATAAATATTGGCCAGGACACCAGGGTTAACTCCCCTGCTCTTTCTTGAAATAGTGCGATGGGATCTTTTACATCCACCTGAGAGAGCGGTCAGGACGTCGGTTTAACAGCTCATCCAAAAGACAGCACCGTCGACAGTGCAGCACTCCCTCAGCACTGCACTGGAGTGTCAGCCTAGATTTTTTTTGTGCTCAAGTCCCTGCAGTGGGACTTGAACCCACAATCTTCTGACTCAGAGGCGACACAGTAAATGGAGTTGAGATACAAATCAGCCATTAGTTGATTGAATAGCGGAGCAGCCTCCAGGGGCTGAATTGCCTACTCCTGATCCTATGTTCCTACCAAATTCCAGTTGGCTTGCAAGCATTCAGAGTCAACCAAGTAGTGTGGGACTGGAGACCAATATAGACCAAACCAGGTAGGGGTGGCAGGTTCCCTTCCCTGACCATCATTAGTGAACCAGTTGGGTTTCCAACACAAGCTGGTATCTTTCACGGTCATTTTTCACAAATTACCAGATGTATTGAATTCAATTTCAAAACTCAAACTCACCACAACTGGGTTGCTAGTTCAGTTCCTTTAACTACTAGGCAATCATTTGGCCATTCCTTACTGTGTGACTTACAAACATATTTTGGGATGATGATTTGTGATAGTGGGCAAGACACTGGAGGAAAGATACTGTCACAATGTACGACTAGTCTGGGCGCGGAGCGATCGGTGGTTGACGACAGTGAATAATATGCTGTGTGCGATTAATACGGAATTAATAGTCGCCATAATGATGACTGGAAAAAGGTCAAAAGGAATAATTATTATGAGATACAGAAAGATACTCTGATTGGAATGTTATCCACTGTGCTCTAAATAGCAAAAGGAAATAAATGTGTCAGAGCTGTCATACGGTCACTAGCTTGCACGCATCTCCCGAACAGTCTGTGAGGCGTCTTTCCCCGGTAATTGATTGCACTATGATTTTGTCAAAGTTGTTCCCACAGTGACATTCAGGCGATTTACAATGACACATGTGCCAGGTCCCCTCAAAACAAACAGCAAAGCATTTAACAAAGGTGTCCGCCATGGCTCAGTGGGTAACATACTCACCTCTGAGTCAGAAGGTCATGAGTTCAAATCCTGCTCCAGAGGCTAATACTCACAGTGCAGTACTGAAGGAGTACAGTACTTGTCTTTCGGATGAGATGTTAAAACGTGGCCCTCTCAGGTGGATGTAAAAGATCCCATTGCGAAGAAGAGCAGTGGAGTTCTCCCCAGTGTCCTGGTCAATATTTATCCCTCAACCAACATAACTGAAACAGATTATCACATTGCTGTTTGTGGGAGCTTGCTGTGGACAAATTGGCTGCTATGTTTCCAAAATTACAACAGTGACTACACTCCAAAAGTATTTCATTGGCTGTGAAGCACTCTAGGATGTTCTGAGGTCGTGATCATCATCATCATAGGCAGTCCCTCGGAATCAAGGAAGACTCGCTTCCACTCTTAGCATGAGTTCTTAGGTGGCTGCACAGTCCAATGCGCTAAGTGCCCGGGCAATTATGGCGGTGTGGCGTTCCGGTCTGTCACTGTTGGGTTGTCCATGAGGGTCCTGACGTTCCAGGTCCCGAACTTCATGTTAGAGGAGTGGAGGATGCCTGTGCGTGATTTCTTTTAACGTGGGGTGATCGTTGCACACCGGCTACCTCACGGGCTTAGCTGAGCGAGGTCTTGGTCCAGTGGCAAGGGGGTCCAGGATGACTGGAGACTATAGGATTGCAAGTTCTTCTCCCTCACTGTCTTAATAACATAAACACAGTACTGTGGGAGGAAATCACACTGTGCTATTAGTAATCACCGCATTAACATGTTAATGGTATGGCACTCAGCTATTTTAATGAAAACATTATGCTGTTTACTTTAACTGGCTCACTGCCTTTGCTAAAATGGAGCACCGAGTAATTTCATACAACAATTTTCATACAACGAGTGTGTTTGTCGCTGATATATGCTCCTCCCCCATCCCCACCCCACATCCTCCCGACTGTTGAATTTCATTGGTGTGCCGTTTGTAGTGAATGCTTTCACGTTAAATCCTGACAGTGCTGTTTTAACACCGGGGGGAATTCTTCTCTGCCAAAATTGCTAAATTACGCACCCAATTCCCACTTTTCCGTTCACGAACAGATGGAACATTGCAGGCTTTGAATACACAACTTCGCAGTAGGGGTTACAAAGTGGAATTTTTAGCCCTCGTGAATGAGTCACTCATTTTACATAAACTGGCCAGGAACTGCACTAAAATAGCCCGGGCTGCAGATTAATAGTGGGACTAAATATAGCGCAAAGACCTAATTGCGTCTTTACTTTTCGTTTTGCCTTGAGCTAAATATCTCATCCGATTGTAATCCCTCAGATCATTAGCTGATGAGCCACTGCATATGATGAGTAAATACAGCTCAACCACATTAAAAGCATTCCATTTAAGGAATTAACAAGTGCCGTTCCATTCTCAGCACCATCAAACCCACAGTAATTAGGCAATGCTAACAGACTTTCTTGCTAGACTTGTCAATGTTTTTTCCTGTGGAGTAACTGAGTGCTCTTAGCATATTGCAGAGGACTTAAACTGTCGCAAAGTGATCAGATTGGAAGTTGAACAAATACTAGCTTGAGTAATTAGTTTAGGTTTCAGGTAAGAATAATGTCACTGCTCTTTTTCATTTTTTTCTTATTCGTTTTGGTGAATTTGTTCTTGTTTCATGGGCCAGATGCCAGTATCGATCACTTGCAGTATAGTGCAGCAAGTTGCTCTCTTCTGAAAGAATTTGCGGTAAACCTGTCCCATCCACTCTTTCCCTCAATGACTATCTGCCCTACCTGTTACAGGGACTGTGGTTCTCGTATTGTACTGTTCAGCCACCTAAGGACTCATTTTAAGAGTGGAAGCAAGTCTTCCTCGATTCCGAGGGACTGCCTATGATCTCGTCTGACAAGGTGCCTTAACCCCTACCTCAGATCACTCATTGCTGTACCATGGTGACTCCTTTCTTAGTCCCCACACCAGACAGCCTTCTGGCCTTTCTGGGTGCGATGGCTAATTTAGCGCCATGTCCGAGCAGTTTGGTGAAATGGGTCGCACCCAGCAGGAGCCGAGTTCCATCGCATTCTGCCAGCACCATCAGTTTTGGCGGCCGCTAACACTGGCAGGCTTGTAGCAATGTGGAATTTCTAGGCCTTAGGCTTTTCAGAGGAATCTGTGGTAAGAGGCGATCTTACAGAGGTTTATAAGATTGTTAAGTATATAGAAAAAGCTAATCCAGAATATTAGTGTAAATTAAATTGCAGGAGAAGAACAAGTAGTAAAACTAGTGAAAAGTAATTTTAGAACTGATACCAGGTCATTTTTATTCACACAGAGGGTGATTAATGTGTGGATAAGCTTCCAGATTATGTCATAGAGGGAAAACCCCGCTAATCATTTAAGGAACAATTGGTCGCTATAATGGGGCAACATTAAGATCTCTCTGGATGGATGAATTAAGATGGGCCGAATTGCCTTCCTGGTCTGTAATTATCTTGTGGCTATCACATTTTTAACAGAGTTGATTAAGAGGTCCAAAGTGATGTGTAACATCCAAGCCAAATGAACAAAGCTAAGATGGAAGTGGTAGCTCGGCCTAGAAATCTTATAAGAATCCTATAACTCTTCATCACCTCCACCACCCTCTACTGGCACAACAGGAACAGTCAGGGTCCCTGGGGGCCGGTTGATGCATTAACTGAAATTGCTCAATGCATCTAAACCTTCATGACGCTATTAGTTGTGAAATACTGACCAAACACATAAAAATTGCTTAAATACCCTTACACTTCATTATCTGCTGCATTCCTTCTGTCCGTACTGTTGCCTCGAAAGATGCACAATCCCACCACACATTGGCCCCAAGTTTCCACACGCGGCGAAAAAGGTGCACCTCAGAGCTGGGCGCCTGTTTTTCGCGCTGAAAACGGCGCCGGAAAAAAAGTGCGGTATTCTCGAGCTCCTTGGAGCTCGATGTCTGCTTGGCGCGGCGCACAGGGGGCGGAGCCTACCACTCGCGCCGATTTTGTAAGTAGGAGGGGGCGGGTACAATTTAAATGAGGCTTGTTGGTGCCGGCAACCCTGCGCGTGCGTGTTGGAGCGTTCACGCACGCGCAGTCTGAAGTAAACATTGGCACTCGGCCATTTTTAAAAGTGCTGCAGAAAAAGTGAAGATTTGTTTCTTGGACCCCTGCAAAGGCTTGCATTTTAATTTTCTTGATATTTCTGTGTGTGAGGTAGTGCTTTTAGCAGCACTGCTGAATAAATCACCTGCTGAAATCAGTGAGTTCAGCTTTTCACTGCTAAACTTGCAGAACCGGTGCCTGCAAATTAAGGACTGTGTGTTTGGAGAAATAAAAGTGCCAATTCAACTTTGCAATCGATCAACTTCCACCAAGAACAAAGAATTTCTTGCATGAGGAAGCAAACCATTGCATAATATGTGGTGCACCCATTCTGCAAATTTAAATATAAAGATGTCGATGTGGCTGCCTCTCCCTGTCCAAATGGCCTCAGTCAGTCCCCCTCACAGCTCGAAGGCTGCTGCTGTTCTTTCTTCGGCTCCCGACCAGCCACTGACGCCGCTGCAATCCCATGGCCGAATGGCCTCAAGTCCGTCCAGGTGCTGCATCTTCGCGGGGAATGAAGGCCTGCCTCAAGCACCGCAGCTCAGCTCGAAGGCTGCTTGCTGCCGCTGTCGTCGAGACACTGACGCCACACCGCTGCCTGTCTCCAACATGAAAGGCCTGCCTGAAGCACTTTCACACAGGTAGGAAGATGGTTTATTTAATCTTTTCTTTGCTTATAAATTTTTATTCAGGTTGGATTTATTTGTATAATATTTGTATAAGTATAACTAAGGATTGATTGTAGAATTTAATGACTTCCCTTCCCCCCCTCCCCCCCACTCCCCCCCCCCACCTCGTTCCCTACGCCTAATTTGTAACCTGCGCCTGATTTTTTAAAGTGTAGACAAGGTTTTTTTAAGCGTACAAAAATCTTCACTTACTCCATTCTAAGTTAGTTTGGAGTACGTTTTCACTGTGGAAACTTTGAAATCAGGCGTCAGTGGCCGGACACGCCCCCTTTTGAAAAAAAAATTCTGTTCCAAAGTGAAACTGTTCTAACTGACTAGAACTGCAGAAAACTAAATGTGGAGAATTCCGATTTCTAAGACACTCCGTTCTACACCAGTTGCTCCTAAAAATCAGGAGCAAATCATGTGGAAACTTGGGGCCATTGAAACTCTGAGCACTGTGAGTGGATCGAAGGAAGATATTCAAATATGAGAATCTGAAAAATATGGTGATTTAAAGAAAATAGAAAAGACTTGCATTTATATGGAACCTTTCATGACCACCAGACATCTCAAAGTGCTTTACAGCCAATTAAGTACTTTTGAAGTGTAGTCACTGTTGTAATGTGGGAAATGCAGCAGCCAATTTGCACACAGCAAGCTCCTACAAACAGTAATGTGATAATGACCAGATAATCAGTTTTGTTATATTGATTGAGGGATAAGGACAACAGGGATAACTCCTCTGCTCTTCTTCAAAATAGTGTCATGGGATCTTTTACATCCACCTTCGAGGGCAGATGGGGGTTTCGGTTTAAAGTCTTATCCAAAAGACTTCCTCAGCACTGCACTGGAGTGTTAACCTAGATTTATGTGCTCAAGTCTCTGAAGTGGGATTTGAACCCACAACCTTTTGACTCCGAGGCGAGTGTGCTACCCACTGGGCCACAACGGACACCTGTAGGAGAACTTGATGCTGATTTCTTCTGTCAAAGCACAACTTTATTTCAATTTTAGAGCCCAGGATTTCCATATTCATTAACCATGGATCTCACGTGGCTTAGACCATCATTGTTGTCGCCTTCTCGTTATTGGAGAATCTTCACCTGATAATATTCACTACAATGTTTAATATAGTGAAATCATATTCCAGAATTTGCTAGCAAGCTGTTTTATTCCTTCCTTCTTTCTTTTGGCCTGATCAGCCTGGCATCCACTCCATCCCCAGGAACTCGCTTTCAAAGCCTCTGAATGTAATGACTTGTCACTCTCTAGCAATGACCATAGCTCAACACGAGTCACCTGACAGTTTTTCTCCCTCTCTCAGGTTGTAGACTGGTCCTTGATCAGCAATCTCATTCTATTGGGAATTGCTGGTGTGACCCTGTGACCTCTCACTCTGCCTGGCTACATCATGTCACCAATCATTCTGCTAATCAATGTTCCTATCAAGCACTCTCTCGTCACTTTAGCTTTTTTGCCTCAGTCCTCGGATGTAGGATTAAAGCTCCCTGTTAAATGCCCCATCTCAGGCTGAGTGAAGATTAGATGCGGAGTAAAGCTGCCTCCGCACTACCCCATCTAGCATGCTCATGAGAGCTGGATTTTCGGCTTTTAGGATTTCGGGGCGTTAATGACAACAGTACTTACCTCACTGCAGTCGCTACAGCTTGGAATGCCCGCTTTCACAGGCGTTCCCACCAGACACGCTGCAAGGCGTACAGGTCGGGCGGGAGTCAAAGGTTGAGCCGGTGTTGCAACCAAGAATGTTGACACAGACTCGCCACTTTCGGGCGATAATGCTCTGCGTCCTGCCGAAACCGGCCCTGAAAACTCCGGTGGGGCGCTGCAAGCTGGGCACCCGCCCGGAAGAGCTCACCTCCAGGGTGAAAGCAGAGGCTGAGACAGCAATGGAAAATCCAGCCCTCAGGGTTGTAGAGTAAAGATTGGATGCAGAGTAAAGCTACCCCGGGTCTGCTCCATTAAGCGCACTCAGGGTTGAAGGATAAATACAGAAAAAAAGTCCCTCTACACTGTTTCATCAGCATTCTCGGGGTTGTAGTGTAAAGATTAGAGTAAATAAAGTGTAACATTCCCTGCACACTTCAACATCAACCACTCCAAGGTCAGATATAGTATGGATTAATTGCAGAATGAAGAGTAACGCTTGCTCTGTGTTGTCCCAGTAATGTGCGTTTCCTCTCGGAAAATCATCCTACCCCATCCATGTGATATTCCATTTCTAACCTCAGAATCTCTGAGTGGGACTGACAATTAGAACATAAGAACATAAGAAATAGGAACGGGAGTAGGCCATACGGCCCCTCGGGCCTGCTCCGCCATTCAATAAGATCATGGCTGATCCGATCATGGACTCAGCTCCACTTCCCCATCTGCTTCCCATAACCCCTTATCCACTTATCGTTTAAGAAACTGTCTATTTCTGTCTTAAATTTATTCAATGTCCCAGCTTCTCCAGCTCTCTGAGGCAATGAATTCCACAGATTTACAACCCTCTGAGAGAAGAAATTTCTCCTCATCTCAGTTTTAAATGGGCGCCCCTTATTCTAAGATCGTGCCCTCTAGTTCTAGTCTCCCCTATTAGTGGAAACATCCTCTCTGCATTTATTTTGTCAAGCTCCCTCATAATCTTATACGTTTCGATAAGATCACCTCTCATTCTTCTGAATTCCAATGAGTAGAGGCCCAACCTACTCAACCTTTCCTCATAAGTCAATCTCCCCATCCCCAGGATCAACTAGTGAACCTTCTCTGAACTGCCTCCAAAGCAAGTATAAATATGGAAACCAAAACTACACGCAGTATTCCAGATGTGGCCTCACCAATACCTTGTATAGCTGTAGCAAGACTTCCCTGCTTTTATACTCCATCTCCTTTGCAATAAAGGCCAAGATACCATTGACCTTCCTGATCACTTGCTGTACCTGCATACTATCCTTTTGTATTTCATGCACAAGTATCCCCCAGGTCCCGCTGTACTGCGGCACTTTGCAATCTTTTTCCATTTAAATAATAACTTGCTCTTTGATTTTTTTTCTGCCAAAGTGCATGACCTCACACTTTCCAACATTATACTCCATCTGCCAAATTTTTGCCCACTCACTTAGCCTGTCTATGTCCTTTTGCAGATTTTCTGTGTCCTCCTCACACACTGCTTTTCTTCCCATCTTTGTATCGTCAGCAAACTTGGCTACGTTACAGTCAGTCCCTTCTTCCAAGTCGTTAATATAGATTGTAAATAGTTGGTGTCCCAGCACTGATCTACACACTTCAGAAGCTGAATTAATAGTGCCCACAAATTCACATAAGGAAAAAAAATCAAATTCACATCACTAAGAATCATTACAGCTAGCCGATAGGGGATTTGGTTGGACTTGTGTTCAGCTGATAGGTCAATGTGCCAATACAATGCACTACCCTGCTTCCTGCCCCTCATTGCTGGACTGTAAGGTTTACAATCTAAGTGCAACATGTAGCCCTTCATACGGACTCATTTTGAATGGTGATTGTTTTAAGGCTTAAAGCTTGGACTTCTACTGGATCAGGCTGCAGGTGTTGGGTTGGGTGGAACTTTTGAAGCAGAGTAAGTATTTGGTTAAGAAGTGTACAGTATAGGCGACTGGATTGGACATCACCATAACCCAGGTTGGTGATTGCAGCGTGGGCAGGTACAACAGGAGCGGCGAGGCCGGGGCACAGGAGTGGCGAGAGGTCGTGGAGCGACATGATCGGGGCTAAGGAGAG
Source organism: Pristiophorus japonicus (assembly GCF_044704955.1). Classification (NCBI taxonomy): domain Eukaryota; kingdom Metazoa; phylum Chordata; class Chondrichthyes; family Pristiophoridae; genus Pristiophorus; species Pristiophorus japonicus. The sequence continues at coordinate 175,983,967 of NC_091980.1, read as the reverse complement.
GCATGAGTTCAGGGCCCAGAAACGGCGAGGGCCCATGGGCAGCACGGGCCAGCCCACACTGCGATGTGTGTGCGCACTGGGTCCATGCAGCAGAGCTGGTCTCCAGTCGTCTTGGGTAATCCTTTGCACTGGACCAAGACCTAGCTCTGTCAAGCCCGTGTGGTGGCTGGTGTGCAACGGCCACCACACGTTAAAAAGATCCACACACAGGAATCTTCCACCCTTCAACATGTAGTTCAGGACCTGGAATATTAGTTCCTTCATTGAAACACCTGTGAACTCATCCCTTTTTGGCGTGGAAGCAAGTCATCCTCGATACGAGGGACCGCCTCTGATGATGATGATAGGGCAGAAGTTATGCTCAACATTTATAAATCACCAGGTAGGCTCCAGCTGGAGTGTTGTGTCGCATTCTGGCGCCACATTTTAGAAACATAGAAACATAGAAAATAGGTGCAGGAGTAAGCCATTCGGCCATTCGAGCCTGCACCACCATTCAATAAGATCATGGCTGATCATTCACCTCAGTGTCCCTTTCCTGTTTTCTCTCCATACCCCTTGATTCTTTTAGCCATAAGGGCCATATCTAACTTCCTCTTGAATACATCCCATGAACTGGCATCAACAACTCTCTGCGATAGGGAATTCCACAGGTTAACAACTCTCTGAGTGAAAAAGTTTCTCCTCATCTCAGTCCTAAATGGCTTACCCCTTATCCTTAGACGATGTCCCCTGTTCTGGACTTCCCCAACATCGGGAACATTCTTCCTGCATCTAACCTGTCCAGTCCCGTCAGAATTTTATATGTTTCTATGAGATCCCCTCTCATCCTTCTAAACTCCAGTGAATACAGGCTCAGTTGATCCAGTCTCTCCTCATATGTCGATCCTGCCATCCCTGGAATCAGTCTGGTGAACCTTTGCTGCACTCCCTCAATATCAAGAACATCCTTCCTCAGATTAGGAGACCAAAACTGAACACAATATTCCAGATGAGGCCTCACTAAGGCCCTGTACAGCTGCAGTAAGACCTCCCTGCTCCTATACTCAGATACCTAGCTATGAAGGATTTCAAGGTTCTGAGAGAGCGTGCAGAGGAGATTTATTAAATAGTATCAAGGATGAGGGACTTCAGTTGTGTGGAGAAGCTGGAATTGTTCTCCTTAGAGCAGAGAAGGTCAAGGGGAGATTTAATAGAGGTGTTCTAAATTATGCAGTGTTTTGATAGTTGCCGTTGTTACGGCGACAGGTTTCATGTCGTGCGAATGTTCTGATGTCGAGAGACGGAACACTTCATTAACATTATAAAATCAGGCTCCCATGGTGCAATTAGGAGCCTCATTTCAATATACTTGCTGCTGTGTAGGTTTCCCAAGGCTCGGGAAACCCGCCAATACAAGGGAGGCGGGAGCAGCCGGCTCCACAAGGTAAGTGCCTTTATCTTGTGGTCCGGGGGAGCAGGAGTGCTACCTGTGTCCCCTCAAGGAATCCCATTGGCCTCTCCTCTGCTTAGCACAGCCTATCTCTTCACCCCCCCCCCTTCCGATCAACATCTCCCCCCCCTGCCAATCCCCGATCTGTTGCTCCCTCCCTCCACGATCGTCAGTCCCCCCTCTTCCAACAGCCCGCATCTCTCACTTACTCCCTCCCTCACTCTCCCGATGGTTTCTCTCTTCCCGCCTCACCCCACCCCCCAAAGCCACAATCGCTCACTCCCTCACGCTTGCCCGGCACTGTCCCCAAGGGTCCCGGCTGGCAGCTGGTCAATCTGCCATTTTGTCTGGCTGTTGGGCGGGAAACAAAATGAGAATGAGGTGCTGTCATTAAATTGGGCAGGACCTCCGCGCTGCCAGGCCTGGCGGGTGTCCCCCGCGCGAAGATGGTTCCTCCCAATAAATATCGTGGCTAATCAGTCTACAACAGAGCCAGACATGAGGTGAGGAAAACTCCAGTGGTGGAGAGCTTTGGGAACCATAGGTCCAAAGTCACCTGTTCCTCCCAACCATGCTAAGCTTACCACATGTCCGGGGAAAGATTCAGTATCGCCCGGTTTGGGGGCGGTAGCAGTTGGAAGGCGCAAGAGGTGAACTCTCGCCCCTCTCCGGAAATTCGGGTTACCACTAAATCAAGTGCTCTAGTTCCTACCTGGGGCGCTAATGACGCGGACACCTCGGCAGTGTTACGCACTGGGCCGCGCAGCGCTGCCTCATCCAAGGGGCCCTTCCCTCGCTTAAAGGGCCCATGCTGCCGACACTGCAAAAGAAAAAGGTACCTACCTGGACCACCAGGGAACAGGGGTGCCATGCAATCAGCCCGGCACTCAAGCAGTGTGATCGCGGCCAGGAACCCACGAAGAAACCGGATCAGGAGCGGGAAAATGAAGGTAAGTGCCTCTAATTTCCGCCCCAGTAGCGGCTGGCCGCCCAATACGCGTCCCCGGAAGCTGCCGGTGTTTTCGCCCGGTGCAACTGCAGGGTATGAATGCCAATTTTGGGGAATGGGCGCTAACGGGGCGAGGGGCACAGCAATGACTTGCAGGCTCAAGAGATCGGGGCGCAAAGCCGTAGTGCTGCTGCTGCTAAACCCTGCCCAATATGGCGGGTGTCGTTAACAGCAGCTCGCCCGGTCGCACTCGTTTGTGCCCCGTCAGTGCCCCGTGCTAACAGGAGGCACAAATGAGTTGAATTTGAGTTGAGTTGAAAGAAATCCATTTAATTTGCATTTGAATGAATCAACACTAACTGCTTCCATCATCTCCCCAGGAAGCCCGTTCCACAGGTTGACCACTCGCTCACTGAAGTATTGTTTCCGCAGATTGGTTTCGCGTTTACCCCCCTTGAAGCGCAGGCCGAGTCCTCTGGCTCTACTGTTGTAGACAAGGTGAAACAGCTTGTCAGGGGCTACATAATTCTTGGATTTATTTTGCATTGAGTAACCACAGAGGGGTAGACAGGGCCTCGGTTTAATAGCTCATCCGAAAGATAGCTCCTCCGACAGTGCAGCACTTCCTCAGTACTGCACTGGGAGTGTCGGTATCGATTATGCACTCAGGTTTTGCAAGATGTGTGAGGCCACATGAAGGGGATAGTCTGAGCACACTTTGCGATCAAAATTGGGTTGTGGACGCCGCCCGTTACTGCGCGCGGGAGGCGGCAGACGGACGGAAAAGGCCTACCGTCATCGGTAAGTGGCGTTGATGCCTCGACCTAAATTGAGTCAGCTCTTTGGCACAGACACCAAGAGGCAGTGCTGCGCCAGCTAACGCCACCCACGTGGTGACATCATCCAGCGTACAACGCCTCTTTGAGGCCTCTGTCGTGACATTTGCTTTGTACGGCAGCCGTACAAACAGGTGGCCGTACAGCCGGGAAAAAGTGGTGGTTAACGAGCGGATCTCGGACGGAATCGGCCAGAAAGGAGGGTACCTTTTTCTCTTTATTTATTTCTGCGTATTTTCATTAGTTTTAAGAGTGGGGAAATGTGTGTGTGGGTCGGAGAAGTGTTAGGTCTTTTTTTCTTCCTGTTTTTTTCAGCATGGCGGCAGCCTCCCGTGGGGAAATTCAGTCAGCCTCCTGAGCTCCCGCCCGAGGATAAGTGTGCAATGCCACTTTTTAAGCGCTGCTCTCTCATCTTTTGGGTGTAAAAACTGAATTTAGCGCCTAATGTCCAGCAGTAAAATCAGCACTCAGGCGGTGACACCGTCTCAAAAACGGCCATAACGAATTTGGACCCTTTGGCTTTACACCAGCTGGAATTTGACTGTAAGCAGCATGCAGCAATCCTTGAAAGGTTTTTAAACTTAAACTAATTTTATAACTTTCTAAAGGAATTGAAGAAATTGTTGAAAAGGAGAAATTTGCAGGGCTGTGAGGAAAGAACAGGGAAGTGGGATTAATTGGAAAGCTCTTTCAAAGGGCCAGCACAGGCGTATTTGCCGAATGGCCCCCTTCTGTGATGCATGATTCGATTGATTCAAATTCTCATGACCTTCTAACTCAGAGGTGAGTGTTCAGACAAGGCTGACAAAGAAAGTAATAGGAATAAGAATAAAATAGAGGCATAAGCATAGATATCTCATAAAATTCTTTCTGGAAGTTGGTGTTTCATTAGGCAAGATTTACAATCCTTGGCCTGGTTTATGATCAGTGGGAATTATCTTTTGGAACTCGATGTTCTGATATCTGCTTCTTTCTACTTTCCCTGATTTTTTTTTTACTGTTCAGCTCTGGTCCCATCTGGAGTAAGTAATTGAAGTCATATATTCATATTTCTCAGGGAGTTTGTAATTTAAGGTCCTTGCTCTTCATGTTACCCCTGGTGAGCCTTTTAGATAACAACTTGCATTTATATAGAACCTTTAGTGTAGTGAAACATCCCAAGGCGCTTCACAGGAATGTTATCAAGCAAAATTTGACACCGAGCCACATATTGAAAGGCGACCAAAACCTTGGACAAAGAGGTAGGATTTCAGGGGCATCTTGAAGGAGTAAAGCGAGATAGAGAGGCAAAGAGGTTTAGGGAGGGAATTCCAGAGTTTAGGACCCAGGCAGCTGAAGGCACGGCTGGCAACGGTGGAACGATTAAAATTGGGGCCGCGTAAGAGGCGAGAGTTGGAGGAACACAGATAACTCTGAGGGTTGCAGGGCTGGAGGAGATTCTTCTTAGGCAGTCCCTCGGAGTCGAGGATGACTTGCTTCCACACTAAAAATCAGTTCTCATGTGACTGATGAGTCCTATACGGGACTTACAGTCTCCGTCACAGGTGGGACAGACGGTGGTTGAAGGGACGGGTGGGTGGGGTGCTTGATTTGTCGTGCGCTCCCTCTGCTGTTTACGCTTGGCTTCAGTTTGCTCTCAGCGTAGAGACTCGAGGTGTTCGAGTCTCCCGGATGCTCTTCCTCCACTTTGGGCGGTCTTGGGCCAGGGACTCCCAGGTGCCAGTGGGGATGTTGCACTTTTTCAAGGAGGCTTTGAGGGTGTCCTTGAAGTGTTTTCTCTGCCCACCTGGGGCTCACTTGCCGTGTAGGTGTTCCGAGTAGAGTGTTTGTTTTGGGAGTCTCGTATCGGGCATGTGGGCGATGTGGCCCACCCAACGGAGCTGGTCGAGTGTGGTCAGTGCTTCGATGCTGGGAATGTTGGCCTGAGCGAGAACACTGATGTTGGTGCGCCTATCCTGCCAATGGATATGCAGGATCTTCCAGAGGCAACGTTGGTGGTACTTCTCCAGTGTTTTGAAGTGTCTGCTGTACATAGTCCATGTCTCTGAAGCATATAGGAGGATGGGTATCACTACTGTTCTGTAGACCATGAGCTTGATGCTGGGTTTGAGATCTTGGTCTTCACACACTCTTTTCCTCAGGTGACTGAAGGCTGCATTGACACACTGAAGGCAGTGTTGGACTTAGTCTTTGATGTCTGCCCTTGTTGACAGTAGGCTCCCGAGGTATGGAAAATGATCCACGTTGTCCAAGGCCTTGTTGTGGATTTTGATAATCAGGGAGCAGTGCTGTGTGGTGGAGGCAGGTTGGTAGAGGATTTCTGTCTTATGGATGTTTAGCGTAAGGCCCATGCTCTCGCACGCTTCGGTGAAGGTGTTGACGATGGCTTGGAGTTTGGCCTCCGAGTGTGCGCAAACACAGGTGTCATCTGCGTACTGTAATTCAATCATAGAGGATGGGACGACCCTTGGATCTGGTCTGGAGGTGATGGAGGTTGAACAGTTTTCCATTTGTTCTGTAGATTAGCTCCACTCCAGCAGGGAACTTTCTGAGGGTGAGATGGAGCTTTGCAGCAAGGAAGTTCGAGAAGAGCGTTGGTGCAATGACACAGCCTTTCTTGACCCTGGTCCGGATGTGGATTGGGTCTCTGGTGGATCCGTTGGTCAAGATCACTGCTTGCATGTTGTCATGGAGCAGGCGAAGGATTGTGACAAACTTATGGGGGCAGCCGAATTTGAAGAGGACACTCCATAATCTCTCATGGTTGACAGTGTCAAAGGCCTTTGTGAGGTCAAAGAAGACCATGTACAGGGGTTGGTGCTGTTCCCTGCATTTCTCTTGCAGTTGTCGTGCGGTGAAGATCATGTCCATTGTGCCCCTTAGTGGGCGGAATCTGCATTGCGACTCTGGGAGGAGTTCTTTAGCCACAGGGAGAAGGCAATTGAGGAGGATTCTTGCAATGACTTTCCGTGTGGCTGACAGCAGGGAAATTCCTCTGTAGTTGCTGCAATCTTCTTGAAGATGGTCATGATCAACGCGTCTCTGAGGTCCCCTGGCATGCTCTCCTCCTTCCAAATGAGAGTAGTGAGTTTATGTATTCGTGCCAATAGTGCTTCTCCACCATGTTTTAGTGCTTCAGCGGGAATTCCATCTGCTCCAAAGGCCTTGTTGTTTTTTAGTTGTCGAATGGCCTATTCTACCTCGTACCAGGCTGGGGTTGTGCTGAGATGGTAGCGGGTAGCATGCTGCGGGATGGAGTTGAGGACACTCATGTCGAAGACAGAATCTCGGTTAAGAAGATTTTCGAAGTGCTCCTTGCAGCGAGCACTGACTGCCTCTCTGTTCTTGATAAGTACCTCTCTGTTCTTGGCCAGCAGTGGGATAGGGCCTTGGATGCTTAGGCCACAGGTGGTCTTGACTGCGCTAAAGAATCCATGCATGTCGTGGTTGTTGGCTAGTTGCTGGATCTCCTGCGCTTTCTCCACCCATCATCTGTTCTTTAGGTCGCAAATTTTTTGTTGCACCTTGGCCTTCAGATGTCTGTAAAGCTGTTTTCTTGCTCTCGAGTTGTGTTGCTGTTTCCAGTTCCAGAATGCCTTGCGCTTGTGGCTTAGCTCCTGGATCTCCTGGTTGTTCTCATCGAACCAGTCTTGGTGTTTCCTGGTCGAGTGGCCGAGCATCTCTTTGAAGGTGCTAATTATGGAGGCCTTGAGTGCAGACCAGTCACTGTGGACATTCTGCATCTCTGAGCCACTGGGAGTCATCAGTGAGGGGCTGGCTAAATAGTATGTTCTTAGCAGGGCCTTGGAGTGCTCCAGCATTGATTTTCCTGCGGCATTATTTCTGTTGCCATCGCTGTTTTGGGGCTATATTGATGTTAATGACAGAGCAGATTAACCAGTGGTCCATCCAGCAGTTGTCAGCTTCTATCATGGCGCGGGGATGCACACGTCCTGGCGGTCCCTTGCTCGGATGACGTAGTCTAGCAGATGCCAGTGCTTGGAGCGAGGGTGCTGCCATGAAGCCTTGTACTTGTCTCTCTGACGGAACAAGGTGTTGGTTATGATAAGGCCATGTTCTAAGCATTTTGTCAGGAGGAAGGTACCTTTGGAGCTGGTTTTCTCTACATCCTCTCTGCCAATCACACCTCCCCAGAGGTCTGTATCCTTTTCAACTCTGGTGTTAAAGTCACCCAGGAGGATCAGCTTGTTGGCCGTTGGTACTCAGGATAGGGATTGTATTAAGTATCGAATAACTCCACTAGGCTAAGTACGGTGAGCTAGTTCAGGCATGGCCTTACTTCAGTTTATTTACTCTCAAAGTGAGGATTCAACATGGCTGCCAACATTATATACACAGCTTGTACATGTCTGCCAGTGACCATTAGGACTCCGACAGTCGCGCCCTCCGGTGGCAGGTAAAACCCAGTTATCATACATAACATCATTCCCTCAAAGTCCTTGGTACAGGTTGTATTTACAAGTTGAGATGGTCCAGGGCCTTCCACTTCCTGGTTGATCTTCTCAGTTCGAACCCAAGCTTGGGTGAGTTAGTAGGACCACTGCTGCATTGCGGAGCAGTCGGTCTGACAGGACTGTCGGGGATGATAGGTTCGTCTTCATGAATGACACAAGGGTCAACTGTTGGTTGGATGTTTGTTGGTTGGTTGATGATGATGTCATCTTCAATTTGTTCTGGGTTGTCTGCGAATCGCAGTTTGCTTTGGTTGATGTGCCTCTTGCATGATTGGCCATTTAACCATTTGACTACAAACACCCTGTTCCCCTCCTTGGCCAAAACAGTACCAGCAACCCACTTTGGACCATGACCATAATTCAGGACAAACACAGGGTCATGAACAGCAATGCCACGTGATACGACCGTGCGATCGTGGTACCATTGCTGCCATTGCCTTCTGGTTTCGGCATGATCATTGAGATCCGGGTGTACAAGGGAGAGTCTGGTTTTGAGACCTCTTTTCATTAACAGCTCGGCAGGAGGGATCCCGGTGAGCGAGTGGGGTCTCGTCCGGTAACTGAGCAGAATGCGGGACAAGTGGGTCCGTAGTGAGTCATGAGTCATGCGTTTTAGGCTCTGCTTAATGGTTTGGACAGCCCGCTCCGCTTGACCGTTAGATGCGGGTTTGAAAGAGGCAGACCTGACATGCTTGATGCCATTGCGAGTCATAAACTCGTGGAACTCCGAACTGGTGAAACACGGTCCGTTGTTGCTGACAAGGACGTCGGGTAGGCCATGGGTGGCGAACATGGCCCGAAGGCTTTCAATAGTGGCTGTGTACGTGCTGGATGACATAATTACGCCTTCAATCCATTTGGAGTAAGCGTCCACTACCACTAAAAACATTTTGCCGAGAAAGGGGCCGGCAAAGTCTATGTGGATCCTTGACCACTGTTTGGATGACCACGACCACACTCAGCGGCGCCTCCACAGGTGCGTTACTCAGTTGCATGCAAGTGTTGCACTGATGCACATGCTCCAAGTCTGAGTCAATGTCGGGCCACCAAACATGAGACTTGGCAATGGCCTTCATCGTGACAATGCTTGGGTCGGTACTGTGTAAATCTCGCACAAACGTTTCCTTGCCTTTATTTGGCATAACAACACGATTACCACATAACAGACAATCAGACTGAATATACAATTCATCTTTGCGACAGCTATAAGGTTTAATTTCATCCTGCATTTCCCTGGGAATGGCAGACCAATTTCCATTTAGGACACACCTTTTTATGCTTGACAGTACAGGAACCTGCCTGGTCCAGGTCCTAATTTGACAAGCCGTGACGGGTGACCCCTCGCTCTCGAAGGCATCTATGACCAACAGCAAGTCTGCGGGCTGCGGCATTTCCACCCCGGTTGTGGGCAATGGTAGCTGGCTAAGCGCATCAGCACAGTTTTCAGTGCCTGGTCTGTGGCGGATAACATAATCATGTGGATAATATCAGTGCCCATTTTTGGATGCGGGACAAGGCATTGGTGTTTGTACTTTTACTCTCAGAAAACAATGAAATGAGTGGCTTGTGGTCTGTTTCAAGCTCAAACCGAAGCCCAAACAGATATTGGTGCATTTTCCTAACCCCATATACGCATATTAAAGCCGCTTTCTCTACCATACTATCGGCTCTTTCAGCCTTAGACAGACTTCTGGATGCGTCTGGAACTGGTTGGAGTTTGCCTGATACATTGGCTTGCTGGCGCACACAACCGACTCCATATGATGAGGCGTCGCAGGCCAGCACTAACTGCTTACATGGGTCATAGTGTACCAGTAATTTATTGGAACATAGCAGGTTCCTGGCTTTCTCAACAACATCTTGAGATTTGCCCCAAATCCAGTCGTTACCTTTTTCAACAACATGTGCAAGGGCTCGAGCAATGTGCTCAAACTAGGTAGAAAGTTCCCAAAATAGTTGAGAAGAGCCAGGAACGAACGCAGCTCCATCACACTCTGGGGTCTGGGTGCATTCTTGATGGCCTCTGTCTTTGAGCCCATAGGCCTGATGCCGTCTGCTGCAATCTTTCTCTCCAGGAACTTGACTTCTGGTGCCATGAAAACACATTTGGAGCATTTTAGCCTGAGTCCCACTCTGTCCAGACAACGTAGAACCTCTTCCAGGTTGTGCAGGTGTTCAGTGGCGTCACGATCGGTGATCAGGATGTCATCTTGGAACACGACAGTTCTCGGGACGGACTTCAGCAAACTCTCCATGTTTCTCTGAAATATGGCTGCCGCCAAGTGAATTCCATGGTGTATATACAGTCCTTTGGGCGTGTTGATGCACGTCAGTTTTTTCGTAGATTCGACCGGCTCCTGTGTCATGTAAGCGGAGGTCAAGTCCAATTTGGTGAACGACTTCCCCTCCCCCTAGCATTGCAAACCAGTTGTCAGCCTTGGATAACGGGTACTGATCCTGTATCGAGACTCGGTTGATCGTTACCTTGTAGTCACCGCAGATCCTGACCGTGCCATCACTTTTCAACACCGGGACAATTGGACTGGCCCATTCGCTGAACTCGACTGGTGATATGATTCCTTCCCTTTAAAGTCTGTCCAGTTCGACCGCGACCTTCTCCCTCATCATGTATAGAACCGCCCGAGCCTTGTGATGGACGGGTCTTGCATCCGGGCCTAGGTGGATCTGCACCTTTGCTCCCGTGAAGTTGCTGATGCCTGGTTCGAACAACGAGGGAAACTTGCTCAGCACTTGAGCACATGAAGCGTCATCCACTGATGATAAGGCTTTAATATCATTCCAGTTCCATTTAATTTTCTCAAACCAACTCCTGCCGAACAGTGTTGGGCCATCATATGATACCTTTACTGCCGCGTTGCCAATGATTGGTATGAGCTCTTTGTTGTAGGTATGCAGCTTTGCATTGATTGGGCTCAGTTTGGGTCTTTTTGCCTTAGTGTCCCACCGTTTTTCGAAAGCCCTCTGGCTCATTATTGACTGACTTGCACCCGTGTCCAATTCCGTGGATACTGGAACCCCATTTAATTTAACTTCCAGCATTATCGGAGGACTTTTGGTAAAAGAATGTACCCCATACACTTCTTTGTCCTGTACCTTGGGTCAAGTTGCCTGTGCCGCTTGATCCACGCTGGATCGATCATCCTCAGCCACGTGATGTGTCGCGGCACGTTTGCTCGGTTGCGGACACATTCGCTGAAGGTGCCCAATTCTTGCACAGCCTTTGCAAACGTATTGCTTGAATCAGCATTGGTGGGCCCAATGATAGCCCCCACAACGCCAACAAGGCGAGATTTGATTCACCCCTGATGGCGGACTTTGAGCAGTTACAGGTCAGACAAACGCGGACGAGTAGGCCCTGCCATGTGCAGCTCTGCCTGCCGACGATATTATTTTATGCACGGTACTTGCTGGTGAGTTTCGATGCTGGGAAGATATCTGTTTCGAGTTTCCGTCCGTGGACATGCATGCCTGGACGATCGTGATGGCCCTGCTCAGGTCTTGAGATTCAGCAGCCAGCAGCTTTCGAAGGACGACCTCGTGGTCAATGCCAAGCACGAAAAAGTCCCGCAACATTTCCTCCAATGTAGTTCCGAAGTTGCACGGCCCAGTGAGATGTCTCAGGTCGGCGACAAATTCCGTCACGTCCTGGCCCTCGGAGCGATTGTGAGTATAGAAACGATACCTCGCCACGATAATGTTTTCCTTCGGTTTAAAGTGGTTCCGAACCAGCGTACACAATTCATCGTAAGTCTTATCCATTGGTCGAGTCGGTGAGAGTAGTTTCTTGATAAGGCTATAAATTTTTGACCCACAAATGGTGAGGAGAACCGTCCTGCACTTAATTGCGTTATCGGTTCCTTCCAATCCATTGGCGAGGCGATCTGTGAAATCCTCCCAGTCTTCCCCTTCCATGAATCTTTCCAAAATTCCAACAGTTGTGGTTGCGTGAAAGTTTGTATTTTTAACTTGCCACCAATTGTTAAGTATCGAATAACTCCACGAGGCTAAGTATGGTGAGCTAGCTCAGGCATGACCTTACTCCAGTTTATTTATTCTCAAAGTGAGGATTCAACATGGCTGCCAACATTATATACACGGCTTGCATGAGTCTGCCAGTGACCATTAGGACTCCAACAGTTGCGCTCTTGGTGGCAGGTAAAACCCAGTTATCATACATAACAGATTATTCGAGGCTGGAGTAGAACTCCTCTTTGGTCTCGTCTGTAGCTTCCAGTGTCAGGGCATATGCACTGATGACCGTAGCGCACTGGTTCCAGGCTAGGGTGAGCCGAAGAGTCTTGAGGTGTTCGTGGCATCGTCAGACCCAACCTGGACGGAAGCAGCAGCAGCAGGAGAAGCAGGAGCAGGAGTCAGCCACCACAGCGAGCAGTGCAAGCCACCCTGAGAAGGCGACGGAATCACGGAGGGTGACAAAACCGGTGTCACAGGATCCCAGCTGACTAATTGGAGGTTGAGCCCAGCGGTGGGGTCGGGACCCAGGAGAAGTCAACGAGGTGCGGAAGGCCCAGAGGTCAGCGAGGTTCTGAGGTCGGCGAGAAGAGAGAGTCCCGGAGATTGGAGAGGAGTGAGAGGTCTGGCAGTCAGCGAGGCCCGGAGGTCGAGATGCAGCGCAGTGTGGACCAGCGGCGGGGTCGTGGCCCAGGAGTGGCGGGGTCATGGCCCAGGAGTGGCGGGGTCATGGCCCAGGAGCGGCGGGGTCATGGCCCAGGAGTGGCGGGGTCATGGCCCAGGAGCGGCGGGGTCATGGCCCAGGAGCGGCGGGGTCATGGCCCAGGAGTGGCGGGGTCATGGCCCAGGAGTGGCGGGGTCATGGCCCAGGAGTGGCGGGGTCATGGCCCAGGAGTGGCGGGGTCGTGGCCCAGGAGCGGCGGGGTCGTGGCCCAGGAGCGGCGGGGTCGTGGCCCAGGAGCGGCGAGGTCGTGATGCAGGAGCGGCGGGGTTGTGGCCCAGGAGCGGCGGGGTCATGGCCCAGGAGCGGCGGGGTCATGGCCCAGGAGCGGCGAGGTCATGGCCCAGGAGCGGCGGGGTCATGGCCCAGGAGTGGCGGGGTCATGGCCCAGGAGTGGCGGGGTCATGGCCCAGGAGCGGCGGGGTCATGGCCCAGGAGTGGCGGGGTCATGGCCCAGGAGCGGCGAGGTCGTGATGCAGGAGCGGCGGGGTCGTGGCCCAGGAGCGGCGGGGTCATGGCCCAGGAGCGGCGGGGTCATGGCCCAGGAGTGGCGGGGTCATGGCCCAGGAGCGGCGAGGTCATGGCCCAGGAGCGGCGGGATCATGGCTCAGGAGCGGCGAGGTCATGGCCCAGGAGCGGCGGGGTCATGATCCAGGAGCGGCGAGGTCGTGACGCAGGAGCGGCGGGGTCGTGGCCCAGGAATGGCGGGGTCATGGCCCAGGAGTGGCGGGGTCATGATCCAGGAGCGGCGAGGTCGTGACGCAGGAGCGGCGGGGTCGTGGCCCAGGAGCGGCGGGGTCGTGGCCCAGGAGCGGCGGGGTCGTGGCCCAGGAGTGGCGGGGTCGTGGCCCCGGAGCGGCACAGCATGGGCCAACAGTGAGTTCGTGAGAGAGAGCGGTCCTGTGGAAAGGAGAAAGGAGGACAGTTGCTGTATGTGTGTGTGTATGTACTAGGCCCATACAGCGGAGCCTGGTCTCCAGAGTTCTTGAGCCCCCTTGCCACTGGACCAAGACCTTGCTCTGGCAAGCCCGTGTGGTAGCTGGTGTGGGCCCAGCCCTGGATGCCCACATGTGCCCGGGCAGCTGGCATCGCCTACGGCCTAGTCCTTACCCTCGTCTCCCTCCTCCTCCACCTGGTTGGTCCAGCTGGGCTTGGAGTCAAAATCCACGGCGCGCATCAGCCGAACGGCAGTTTAGCTAGAGGCACAGGTAGTTCTGTGGTTGGAATGAGAACTGTAAATTTAAAACGAGCCCCAAACATCAGCTGTGGCTCAGTTGGGAACGCTCTAACCACTGAATGCAAAAGACAAGGCTGAAGCGTTTGCAACCATCTTCAGCCAGAAGTGCCGAGTGGATGATCCATATCGGCCTTGTTGTGTATTGCTCTGGTACATTAAATGTATGATATAAGTACAATGGTGCACCACAGAGGGCGCTGTGGTGGGAGACCTGAAAGTACCTGCACGAGGCAGTATAAAAGACTGCCCACCACACCTGGGAGGCACTCTGGAGCTTTCAATGAAGGACTAAGGTCACAGCAGTTAGACTTACACCAGACTGTGTGGAGTCAGTGATTTGTGTGCTACATACACCAAATTGGCGACAAGGAAGCGGACGAACTCCACGCAACCATGGCTACTCTGGGCTCGCTAAAGGATTTTACGGTGGGCAATGATTGGGAGGCCTTTACGGAAAGGCTCGAGTACTACTTCACAGCAAACGACCTGACGGGGAGCACGGACGCAATGAGAGATAAGCGTAAGTTGTGGAGATGAGGTTTACTGTCTCGTCAGGGATTTGCTGGCACCTGGGAGCGCCAGGGACAAGTCATACGAGAAGCTGACTGAACTCATTCGTGACCAGTTGAAACTGAAGGAGAGCATCCTCACGGCCAGATACAAATTTTACCATCACTGCAGATCTGAGGGCCAGAACATCACCAAATATGCTGCAGACCTCAGGAGACTCGCGGCGCCGTGTGATTTTGGCGCACACCTTGACGAGGCGTTGCGGGGCGCTTTCGTTATGGGGATTGGCCACGAGGGCCTCCTTCACAAGCTGTTAGCCACGTAACCCACAGTCACTCTGACAAAGGCCATCGCCATCAGCCGGGCACATATGACCTCAACTTGCAGCACCAAGCAAATGATCCACACAATCTCGAACCCGGCAGGCACTGTGCACAGGATAGCGCCCACCACGGACAGAACTGCAGAATGTGGCTCTGCCCGGGGCAGGGAGCACGGACCTCGGAGTCCTGGAACTCAGAGTCCGCTGAGGGGGGCCAATCAAGTAGCACCATGCTGGCGCTGTGGAGGAAGCCATGGGGCTCACCGGTGCAGGTTTGCGGAGTACACGTGCAATACCTGCCACACGAAAGGCCACCTTCAGCGTATGTGTAAAATAAATCGGACTCACCATGTGGCTGAGGAGATGGGGGATGATCCACTGTTCAGCGAGGAGCAGGTAGAAGAAGATGAGGTGTTGGGACTGTATACGTGCACCGACGATTCGCCCCCAGTGATAATGGAAGTAAAAATTGACGGAGTCCCAGTGAGTATGGAGGTGGACACGGGCTCGGGTCCGTCGTTGATGAGTCAGAGAACTTTTGAGAAACTGTGGGACAACCCAGCTGCACGACCCAAGCTGGTCCCGGTCACGACAAAGCTGCGTACCTACACCAAGGAACTGATACCTGTTCTCGGCAGAGCGGATGTGCAGGTATCTCACGGGGGCGAGATGCACGGTTTACTTTTGTGGGTCATTGCAGGCGATGGGCCAACACTCCTCAGCAGAAGATGGATGGGAAAGGTCCGTGGGAGCTGGGAAGACTTCACTCCTCCACAGACTGCTGCTCCCCGGGTTCCCAAAGAGCAGCACCAACCGAGCTGGAGCTGCAGCTTAAATCCACACACAGGCGACAGCAGCCCAGAACTCCTGACCCCAAGCAATCCTGCAGCCTCAGCCTCCACAGATGAGCAGACCCTGGAAGAACAAAGTTACAGGTGCGGGCCTATTGCTGGGGTGCGGGCCGGTGAGGCGCTGCGGGCAAGAAGCGGGAGGCCCATCGGTGGCTGGCGGATCCGGGGGGCCCACGCAGCGGAACAGTCGGGCGACGGCAGCGGCTGCGATGGCGGCGGCCACGGCAGCCGCAGGAGAGGCGGCCACGGCAGCTGCAGGAGGGGCGGCAAGTGGGGAGATCAACAGCTGGAGTTTGTGTGGAGACAACGGCGGGAGCGGAGGCTGCGGCGGCGGCGGGCGTGACTCGGGGGACCGTAAGCCAGAGCGGCGGATGCAGCAGCAGGCATGGAGCGACTCACAGGGACTGTGACTGATCGAGTCCAGACCGACCTCTGCAAGATGGGCCGTTTTCTTTTTCATTTTTTTCCCCTTTCCCTGCTTCCTTGTCCCCTCTTCTTTCTTCGCCAGCGAGCTCAAGATGGCGGTGAGCCTCGTGGCAACGGAGCCCTGCAGACAAAGGCCAGCAGAACACTTAAGATGGCGGCGCCTCGTGGGAAGCCACAAGATGGCGTTTTAAAAGGGAAATGCTCCCGGGAGTCTTAAAAGGGCCTTACACCATTGGCGGTCCCCACGTAAAGACTTTTGTAAGGCAAGAGCGAGTCTAAATGTGCTATGTGAATGTAGGATGATGGATTTATGATAAGAATTAATATTTCAATGCTGAATGGTTACTGTGTTTAACATAATGGATATGAATTACGAAATATGATAAGAGTTAATATTTCAATGCGGAATGGTCACTGTGCTTGAAATCATGGATTGAATAACGGGAAGAGTTGATACCACGAGGTTCAAGAAAAAGGGACATGGATCCGTGACTAACATTACCAATGGGCTAATGCGATGTTCGATTTAGTGGATTCAAGCAACGGCTTTTTGAACTGGGGGGAGGGGAGTGAGATGTTGTGTATTGCTCTGGTACATTAAATGTATGATATAAGTACAATGGTGCACCACAGAGGGCGTTGTGGTGGGAGACCTGAAAGTACCTGCACGAGGCAGTATAAAAGGCTGCCCACCACACCTGGAGGCCACTCTGGAGCTGTTCAATAAAGGACTATGGTCACAGCAGTTAGATCAACACTAGACCATGTGGAGTCAGTGATTTGTGTGCTACATGCACCACAGGCCTCCTCCTGAGGTCCCCACCATCACAGAAGCCAGCCTTCAGCCAATTCGACTCACTCCACATGATATCAAGACTGAGTGCACTGGATACAGAAAAGGCTATGGGTCCCCACAACATCCCGGCTGTCGTGCTGAAGATGTGCTCCAGAACTAGCCGCACCTCTAGCCAAGCTGTTCCAGTACAGCTACAACACTGGCATCTACGTGACAATGTGGAAAACTGCCTGAGTCAGAAGGTCGTGGGTTGAAGCCCCACTCCAGCGACTTGAGCCCATAATGTAGGCTGACACTCCCAGGGCTGCACTCTCATCGGGCGGATCCTATGACGCTGAAGAGCCAACAACCAACTAGAATGAAAACATACAACTCCTACACCGATATACTTACCAGCAGCCATTACTTAATAAGTCACAGCTGCAAGTTCAATTATTAGTGCCAAATATTAATAAACAGTTAAGGAAATATATCATCTGCTAATAAACTGGGGCACTCAAGCAGAACACCCTCCAATGTGAATTAGCATTTATCAACAGTTCACATTGTCCAGTAGGACTGTCACATATAATCATTACAAACCCTAATTACATTATTAGGAGTTAGTTGAAGTACAATAAAAATACAAATTATCAAAGGTGCCGTTTTGTGGATGAGACATAAAACCAAGGCTACGTCTGCCCTCTCGGGTGGACATGAAAGATCCCACAGCACTAGTGGAAGAAGAGCAGAGGGGTTCTCCACGGTGTCCTGGCATCCCTTAACCAACACAATTGGGGAAAAAACTAGATTAACTGGTTGGTTAATTTGTCTGTGGGATCTTGCTGTGTTTCCCAATATAGCAATAGTGACTAGACATCAAGATTAATTAATGGAAGAACTTAATCAAGATAATAATGATCTGAATCCAATGGAGCTTGACATTTAGGCGGGTACTCTGCCGTTGTGAAGAGAAAACCTGTGATAGCATCACGTTGAATAATGAGAGCGGTGGAGAAAATGATGGAAAAATCCTTTTGCAGTTGAGAGAGATTCGACCTGGAACTTTCGTCAGATGCATTAAGCATTAATTATAGTCACTCTGAAAGTCCATTAGCTCAGGGGCTGAAGGTAAGCTTTGTGCCACGTTAAGGTCTTCATGCTCACAAGGAGCATTCGTGCATAACACGTAATCTTTAAAACATGAGCGATGTGTGGTACTGATTTGAACTTGGACTTTGAGATTGATGCTGAATGTTTGAGAAAAAAATCTTAGGATTTTCGGAGTGTAAACCCCAGCCCCAACAACCCCCACCCCCACCCCAGACTTTACTTGCCTCAGTATCTGAGCAGGCTGTACAGAAAAATCAGTGCTGATTTGCCCAGATTTTAATCCACTCAAAAATAGATTGGACCTGAAATTGCGGCCGGAGGCTTCCCATGGGTGAATGCCTCTGAACCTGAAGTGAAACCTGCACTTATCTGAGGGCCCCAGGCCTATGAAGACTCGAGCTCCTGGGCTTTCAGGCCTGTGTAAAGGCCCAGGTACCCAGGGGCGTAGGTGGTTCACAAGCCTTCTTGGGATCATGTGAGCCGGCCCAACCAAACAAAAAGGGGGATTCCGAATATGCTTTTGGAGATCTATTTACATACGGAATCTCCATAAGCATAATAGGAATAACATTAAAAATACATTTTCACACAACCTAAATAAAAATAAATCATTGCATGTTTAAAATTAATTAAAATACAATTTAATTAAACATTAAAACCAATTTAATTTTTTGAAAAATAAATTAAACATTTTTTAAAGGGGACAAAAATGACCTGAACTAGTTTTAACGGTTTTTGAATGTTTAAATGATTAAAAAAAATGTATTTTAATATTTATTGAAACCCTTATGCTGGTAAAGGAAGGCCGTACCCCTGCATTTACCAGGCGTAAGGGTTTTGTGGGTACTTACTAGGCAGAAGCTGGGCAAATAGCCCAACCCTGCGCCGAGAATGTCCATTTTTGTCGGATACATACGATCATGTGCATCGAACTTGCGGGGCACTTACAGCCGTGTACGCTGTGCAGATGTGGTCATCGGCCCCTGAAAATCCAGGCCATTATTCTGGAGTCTGTAACAGTAAAGAGCTGCCAGCCAACTGAGATTAAAATGTACAACTCCTACTCCAATTGACTTAATATCAGCAGCCATTACTTAATTAATCACAGCAACAAGGTATTCAATGAATCAATGTCTATTATTAATAGACAGTTAATGAAATATATTAACTACTAATAAACTGTTGCACTCAAGCAGAACACCCTCCAACATGAATTAGCATTTACCAACAGTTCAATTGTCCAGTGGTACTGTCACATACAATCATTACCAACAGTAATTACATTATTGGGAATTAGTTAGAAATGAAATAAAAATACAATTTGTCAACTCCACCATTAAAATGGATGAAGACTCAATTTTTGTCTCTGTTTTACTTGTTCACTAATTCTCTTAGACCATTTGTCTTGCTACAGCAGATTTTCCTCTCTGTCTTCCTAAAGCCGCTCTCTATCTTGCAATACCATTCTATTGGTCCAATCTCAAACATATTGTGAGGAACCAAACAAAGTGCTAGTCACGGGATCCGTCTGACAAAACTCCAAACATGGTCATGTATGTAGAACATTGTGTATATACGTTGATGCACGTCACCAGCTTTCTTTCTGCCTTATATAACCCAACTTCTCCCTTCGCTCCCCCACAGCACGATGGAGCCACATCTCCATCTTCCTACAGCCCAGTCCCTCATGATCATTCCAACTTATGGAAGTAATGAAGCCTGTAAACTCCACAATGATGCAACTAGCTGCTTGAAACATTCTGGTCTCCGATATCGATTAGAAACTTGATTCTTTGCCTCTCAGTCATCAGGTCACGGGTTCAAGTCCCGCTCCAGAGACTTGAGCGCAAAATCTCAGCCGACACTCCAGTACAGGCCCAGGGAGTGCTGCACTGTCGAAGATGTTGTCTTTTGGATGCAACGTTAAACCGAGGCCCTGTCTGATTATCGGTCATTATCACATTGCTGTTTGTCAGATCTTGCTACGTAAAAATGGCTGCCAAGTTTGCTACATTATAAACGTGACAACAATTCAAAAGTATTTCATTGGCTGTAAAGTGCTTTGGGACGACCTGAGGCCTTGAAAGGTGCTATATAAAAGCAAGATTTTCTTTTGGTTTTTCAAATCTGATTCTTGGATTATAACCAGCACCATATGGTTGAATCAATCTGCTGGCAGGTATTAAAGCCCTTTTGGGTGGCATAAATGATGTAATTACCAACACTTACCACCAAGTGATAATGCGTTATTTTACATGGTCACTCAGTGCGCACAGCCTTGCCTCCCAAATATGTTCTACATCCCAAGAGAAAACATTGGTTGGTTGCCCAATGCTGCAACTGGCAGACCAGCTATGAGTGGGTGGAGTCTGTTAACTGAAGCCGGGTGAGCTGGAATGTTGAGTAAGATGAACAATCGGGTTCGTGCCCCACTGGGTTGGCAGTCTTGCGCCCCACCCTTGAAATTGGAATTTCAAGTTTCCCTGATGGTTCAGCGGGTAAATTCAACACTTCATTTGTGGTCCTCAATCTTATGGATCAGGAATATTCCATGTGGCATCTCCAATCTGTGAACTGAAAGACTTGCATTTATATAGCCCCTTTCACGACCTTAGGACTCCCAAAGCGCTTTACAGCTAATTTTTGAAGTGTAGTCACTGTTGCAATGTAGGAAATGCAGCAGCCAATTTGCACACAGCCAAGTCCCACACACAGCAATGTGATAATGAACAGATAGTGTGTTTTAGTGATGTTGGTTGAAGGATAAATATTGTCCAGGACACCAGGAAGAACCAGCATCATTTACATCTACTGGAGAGGGCGGGCAGGGCTTCGCTTTTTCATCTCATTTGAAAGACGGCGCTTCTGAGAGTGCAGCGCTTCCTCAGTACTAGAAGACGTCGGGAGGGGGGAATTTTGACTTTGTGTGATACTGTAAAATGGGTGATAGCGAATTGGCAGCCCGTTTATATCTCTCCAATTGACTACAATGGAAATAAAAATTGGTGGAGATCTGAAACCGGTTTTACACTATCGCACAAAGTCAAAATGATCCGATTGGTGGCAGCTGTGGTCCAGGCTGCCTTCACAGGTGGACGCAAAAGATCCAATGCTATTATTCGAATCAGAGCAGAGGAGTCCTGGCCAATATTTATACCTAAACCTTCATCAATTAAAAAGCAAATTATCTGGTCATTATCACACTGCATTTTGTGGGATCTTGCTATGTGCAAATTGGCTGCTGAGTTTCCTACGTTACAACAATGATTACACTTCAAAAGTACTTCATTAGCTGTAAAGTGCTTTGGAACATGCTTAGCTCATGAAAGGCACCATATAAATTCAAGTTCCTTTTTCATTTGTTACCATTGGAATTTGGGACAATAACAGTGAATAAAAATGTGCTGGGTTTCCCAGCTTGAATCAAATATTTACCGACTTTAAATACATCGATGTCTAACACAAAATACTAGTTTAAGATAAGAATTTTCTTTCTCTGTGGTTAAAAAGTAAAGTTTTGAAAGGAATTAAGTCCTGCAATATGTATTCCCACTTCTGAGGTTCACTTTATTATTCACTTATGACTTTGCCAATGCTGAATTAGTAGGTCATCTGCACTTATGGGAATATAAGCTGTCTTTCATGAGTCCCTTATATACTGGAGCATCTTTTATTTATAGTCACATTCCACAAAGTACTTCAGATGTGAGTTAGCATGGCAGCCTGCGAGAGTGAAATTATAGATTCATCGCCTGGATTCGTGCACAGCAAATCAACTCAGCAAGGCCACAAAGATCTGTTGCAGCAGGAGGCATACAGAAGCTTGATGGCTTGTTGATGGTTTTTTAATTTCCTAAATGTGCATTGGGATCAATGAATCCACCCATCGAATGCCATTCCAAGATTAGTCAATGGGCGTACATGCAGAGGCTCTGTGAGAAGATGGTAACTGCCTTGGCAACATTGCCCTATCCATCTGGAAAAAAGGTTGACGTGTTGATTATTGAAAAAAATAACTCGCATTTATATAGTGCCTTTAACATAGTCAAAATGCCCCAAGGCGCTTCACAGGAGCAATTAGCAAATAGAATTTGACACCGAGCCACATCAGGAGATATTAGGACAGGTGACCAAAAGCTTGGTCAGAGAGATAGATTTTAAGCAGCGCTTTAAAGGCGGAGAGAGAGGTGGAGAGGCGAAGAGGTTTATGGAGGGAACTCCAGAGCTTAGGGCCTAGGCGACTGAAGGCATGGCCACCGATGGTGGGGCGAAGGCAGTGGGGGATGCACAAGAGGCCAGAGTCGGAGGAGCGCAGAGATCTCGGAGGCTTGTCGGGCTGGAGGAGGTTACAGAGATAGGGAGGAGTGTGGCCATGGAGGGATTTGAACCCGAGAATGAGAATTTTAAAATGAAGGCTTTGGTGGACTGGGAGCCAGCGTAAGTCAACGATGAAAGAGGTGATGGATGAATGGGATTATTAGTCCAGGCATCTCCATTATTAGTCCAGTAACATAATCACTGAACTACTGTAACCGAGTAAAGGCTGGTAAATGAATCACCAAAATGATTCAAAGCTGAATTCCAGAGGTGTGTATTGGGGAAGGAGTTGCCCAGTGTATCATGGGATAGGCCAAAACGTTCTCAGTAATTGAGAATGTGAGCGTTAACAGAAGCAGAATGCCACAGCTTTACAGGTATAAGGGCAAGGGCTTTGGCCATGAAAGAGTAACAGGGATCATCCTTCATGAAGATAGATGAACTCAAGAAAATGTCCAGGGAGAAGGAAAGTGGGTCTAAAAGTAGGAGAGCCTGAAAAGACAGCACAGGACAGAGGCTAGACCAAAGACAATAGAAGGATACAGGGCATTTTAGTCATTGTGTGTTAATTTATTATATCTGAGCTTAAATAACATATGGAAGACACAAGATGAGTTTGGGCTGTCTCAGCTCAGTTCCTGGTGGTTGCAGGTGCACATAAATATAACCTGTCCTAACTTGGAACAAAACCAGCAATCGCACACAGCGAGATCCTGGAGATGGTTGGTGCAGGTAAACGGAAATCTCACACTGGTTTCGTACATAGTGCTCCTCTGAAGGTGGAGCAAAGACTCATCCATTGGGAAAAAATGGAGGGAGCATTACTCTGTGGCTGACTGTGCAGTATCCGGCTTTGGAGCGCTTACTGCTGAGATCGGATGCCAGTTTGAGAGTGTTCTGTTAACTTTTGCATTGATCAGCACATACATTTAATCTTTTTTAAAATTCGTTCCGGGATGTAGGCGTCACTGGAAAGGCTGGCATTTACTGCCCATCCCTAATCACCCTTGAGAAGGTGGTGTTCTTGAACCGCTGCAGTCCGTGTGGTGAAGGTTCTCCCACAGTTTTGTTAGGGAGGGGGTCCCAGGATTTTGATTCGGCGACGATGAAGGAACAACGATATATTTCCAAATCAGGATGGTATGTAACTTGGAGGGGAACTTGCAGGTGATGTGTTCCCATGCGCCTGCTGCCCTTGTCCTGCGAGGTGGCAGAGGTTGCGGGTTTTGGAGGTGCTGCAGAAGAAACCATGACAAATTGCCGCAGTGCATCTTGTAGATGGTACACACCGCAACCACGGTGTGCTGGTGGTGGAAGGAGTGAGTGTTGAAGATGGTGGTTGGGCTGCTAATCAAGCGGACTACTTTGTCCTGGATGGTGTTGAACTTCTTGAGTGTTGTTGGAGCTGCACTCATCCAGGCAAGTGCAGAGTATTCCATCACACTCCTGACTTGTGCCTTGTAGATAGTGGAAAGGCTTTGGGAAGTCAGGAGGTGAGAGACTCGCCACAGAATACCCAGCCTCTGACCCGCTCTTGTGACACAGAATTATGTGGCTGGTCCACTTAAGTTTCTGGTCAATGGTGACCCCTAGGATGTTGATGGTGGGGGATTTGGCGATGGTAATGCCACTGAATATCAAGGGGAGGTGGTTAGACTCTCACTTGCTGGAGATGGTCATTGCCTGGCACTTGTGTGGCACGAATGTTACTTGCCACTTATCAGCCCAAGTCTGAATGTCATCCAGGTCTTGCTGCATGTGGGAATGGACTGCTTGAATTTCTGAACCCGTTACGAACCTGTTGGGATGGCTCAGTTGGTGATATTTTATGGGTTGGTGTTCTGCTCCAGAACCCGTGCACATAATCCACACTGGAACTTCAGTTCCGGACTGATGGGCATCGATTTCGAGTGGCCCTCGCTTGGCATGAACAGGGTGGTATTGGCCTCACAATGGGGTCAGAGGCCTTACTGCCCTGTTAGTGCCAGTGACGATGCTGGCTCCATTTTGAAAGGGGCCTACTCCTGATTTTCAAAAGCACCTGCCTGTTTCAGGTGATCGGCGCCCGTTAATATGAAAATCAGAGTCCTGTAAGGTAAATAGGACCCCAATCGCCATTGTAGGTCGGGACTACTCAGATCCCGTGCAGTGCTCATTTCGACCAGTTCCTCGGGCAATGGAACTGAAGCAGTTTGGCAAAGGTGAATGTCGGATTATTTTTGAGGGCTGCGGAATATCAGGAGTAAATAATCTGGGTCATTGCCACCTCAGGACCACCTACCCTCCGTAACCTCCCCGCGCGGCTTATCTTGGTGTGAACGCCCCGGCTTGATCTTGAGGCCTCCGTCGGGAGGCTTGGATAGTGCCCCGCAGCTCACCTGACAGGTTTTAATAAGGTCTGAGCCTCAGAATCATGGGGGCGGGATGGGGGCAGGGGGTGGGGGAATGCTTCTTCACCGTCGGAATGGCTCCCAATCAGCACGCGCCCCCGATCGATTGTCCAAAAGTCAAAACAGACCACATGAAGTGCTGTATTGTTGGAGGCTCTCTGGAGGACATGCTAAGCTGAGGTCCTGTTGGTCTGTTCAGGTTGATGTAAAGGATCGTATTGCACTGTTTTGAAGAACAAGGCATCCTGGCGAACATCAATCAAAGAATAGATTTTCCAGTGGTGCCTCTCATTGCTGTTCATGGGGTCTTACTGAGCAGAAAATAGCTGCCATGTTTGTAATTCCTTGTACATTCATTGAAATGGTTTTGAGAGGCTCTGAGAGATGAGATAAGATGTTGTATAAACGCCAGTCTTGCTATTTTTCCGTGGAAAAGGTGGGATCGCTATAGTTACTGTGCATAGTGCTTTGCCACCAGTGGATGCAGCTGGTATAACCGGTAAGCATGTGATAATGTTACTAAGCACAGAAAACATAGGCACATGGCAATTACTAGACAAAAAAGTCCAAGGCCCATCTAGTTCACCTTCTACCATTCTGGTCATCGCCTGATACAATGATAATGGGGCTGTTGACTAATCATGGCAATTGCTCCCTATCAATTACATGACCTGAGAAAAGCCCCAGTGGTGGAGAGCTTTGGGAACTATAGGTCCAAAACCACCTGTTCCTCCCGAGCCTGCTACACTTACCACATGTCATGTCTCAAATTACTCATATTACTTCACGCTGAGAACCTTTGTGGCAACCAAAACTAAAGCCCACCACCCCCCACAACCCCCCGCAAAACCCCCACCTCCCGGTTGATACAACCAACGGAGTTCTCCCTTTGATTTAACTCCTCATGACAAGGTTCCAGTTGATAGTGAGCATTGCTGTTGGATGTTATTCACTTCATTGCAATCCTTCCATCGCAATGTATTGGTGACACTATGTACTCACTCGAAAGGTGCCATAGATCACACGGTCTATCACCTGTTGTACAATAAACTGAGTTTATGTCATGAATTCAGAATGACCATCTCAGTATGTTCAAAATACACTTTCCTTCAAATGTTTTCCTGATGTGTTTCTCCGCCCGGGGTAGATAAAGATTTCTCTGAAGGATCATTTTGGATGGAACAAAGTTTAAGCAGCATGGTTGAGATTCCAGGGAAACTATAAATACAACAACAAATTGTGTTTATGTAGCTCCGTTAATGTAGTAAAACATCACAAAGTGCTTCACAGGAATGTAATCAGAAAAGATTTGACACCGAGCCACATAAGGAGCTATCAGGACAGGTTGGGCATCTAAAAGGAGGAGGGAGGGGTGGAGAAGCAGGGAAGTCTAGGGAGGGAGTTCCAGAGCTTGGGGTCTGGGCAGCTGAAGGCAGGGCCGCCAATGCTGGAGTGTTGAAAATCAGGATCCGCCAGAGGCCAGATTTGGATCAACGCAGAGGGTTCTAGAACTGGAGAAGGTTACAGAGATGGGGAAGGGTGAGGCCATGGAGAGATTTGAACAGAAGGATGAGAACTTTTAAATTAAGGCATTAACAGACCAGGAGCCAATGTTGATCCACGAGCACAGTAGTGATGGACGAGAGGGACTTGATACGAGTTAGGATACGAGCAGCAGAGTTTAGAATGAGTTCCTTTAGGGAGGGTGGAATGTGGGAGGCCATCCAGGAGAGCATTGGAATAGTCGAGTCTGAAGATAACAGAGACATGGGTGACGGTTTCAGCAGCAGAGGCATGGGCGGAGATGGGCAATGTTACAGAGGTGGAAGTGGGCGGTGTTGGTAATGGAAGGGATATGGGGTCGAAAGCACAGGTCCTCATACATGGTGTGAGCAAACACAGTTGTCTTCATTTTAACCCTCCCACACCCCACCCCCTCTCGACCCAACGATAATGGTGCGGGGAGAGAGGTTAAGATCAGTGCGAGATCTGAGGTCGCTATGTTCCCACCCAGTGCCATCTTATCTTCACCAGGAAGGCGGGACCTACATTCCAATCAAAAGTGGCAGCTTGATATTGCTGTCGGTGTCACGCCACGATCTTAAAGTGAAATGGAGTTGGGGGAGGGGGATTGTCTTGCAATGTGCCGAGCCCGACAGCAGAACCATGGCAGAAGGAGCCGACTGGACAGAAGAGACTAAGGTAAGTCTTACAAATTTACTTCTGTCAGAACACCTTGTGGGTCAGGCAGGGCAGGAGTGCTCCCCTCCTTAGGCCTCCCCCTCGATTGCCGTGGAACGCTACTCCCACCCCCATGCCCCCGATCGTTTCTAGCCTCTGCTCCCATTGACCGTCGGGGACCGTTGCCATGGATCCCCAGCTGCGGCCTCCCGCCCCCAAACTGCCACTCCTGCTCGCAGGTCAGTAGTACATCTGGACGGGTGTGGGGCAGGACTCCAGGAACTTTTAAGGTTATTTTTATTCATTCCTGGAATGTGTCGCTGGCAAGCCCAGCATTTATTGCCCATCCCTAATTGCCCTTGAGGAGGTGGCGGTGAGCCGCCTTCTTGAACCGCTGCAGTCCTTGTGGTGAAGGATCTCCCACAGTCCTGTTAGGGAGGGAGTTCCAGGATTTTACCCAGTGATGATGAAAGAACAGTGATATATTACCAAGTCACCATCATCATCACAGGCAATCCCTCGGAATCGAGGAAGAGTTGCTTCCACTCTTAACATGAGTCCTTAGGCGGCTGAACAGTCCAGTACGAGAGCCACAGTCCCTGTCCCAGGTGGGACAGATAGTCGTTGAGGGAAGGGGTGGGTGGGACTGGTTTGTCACATGTTCTTTCCGCTGCCTGCGCTTGATTTCTGCATGCTCTCGGCGATGAGACTCGAGGTGTTCAGCGCCCTCCCGGATGCACTTCCTCCACTTAGGGCGGTCTTTAGCCAGGGACTCCCAGGTGTCAGTGGTGATGTCGCACTTTATCAGGGAGGCTTTGAGGGTGTCCTTGTAACGGTTCCTCTGTCCACCTTTGGCTCGTTTGCCATGAAG
Organism: Pristiophorus japonicus; assembly: GCF_044704955.1. NCBI lineage: Eukaryota > Metazoa > Chordata > Chondrichthyes > Pristiophoridae > Pristiophorus > Pristiophorus japonicus. The sequence goes on along the minus strand of NC_091980.1, from coordinate 175,956,571 downwards.
GAGTTCCAAGTAGAGCGCTTGCTTTGGGAGTCTCATGTCTGGCATGCGAACAATGTGGCCTGCCCAACGGAGCTGATCAAGTGTGGTCAGTGCTTCAATGCTGGGGATGTTGGTTTGGACGAGGACACTAACGTTGGTGCGTCTGTCCTCCCAGGGGATTTATAGGATCTTGCGGAGGCATCGTTGGTGGTATTTCTCCAGCGACTTGAGGTGTCTACTGTACAAGGTCCATGTCTCTGAGCCACACAGGAGGGTGGGCATTACTACAGCCCTGTAGACCATGAGCTTGGTGCCAGATTTGAGAGCCTGGTCTTTAAACACTCTTTTCCTCAAGCCGAAGGCTGCGCTGGTGCACTGGAGGCGGTGTTGAATCACCTCATCAATGTCTGCTTTTGTTGATTAAAAAGCTCCCGAGGTATGGGAAATGGTCCACGTTGTCCAGGGCCACGCCGTGGATCTTATGACTGGGGGGCAGTGCTGTGAGGCAAGAACAGGCTGGTGGAGGACCTTTGTCTTACGGATGTTTAGTGTAAGGCCCATGCTTTTGTACGCCTCAGTAAATACGTCGACTATGTCCTGGAGTTCAGTCTCTGAATGTGCACAGACGCAGGCGTCGTCCACGTACTGTAGCTCAACGACAGAGGTTGGGGTGATCTCGGACCTGGCCTGGAGACGACGAAGGTTGAACAGCTTCCCACTGGTTCTGTAGTTTAGTTCCACTCCAGCGGGGAGCTTGTTGACTGTGAGGTGGAGCATGGCAGCGAGGAAGATTGAGAAGAGGGTTGGGGCGATGACGCAGCCCCGTTTCACCCCAGTCCGGACATGGATTGGGTCTGTAATGGATCCGTTGGTAAGGATCACAGCCTGCATGTCATCGTGGAGCAGGTGGAGGATATTGGCAAACTTTTGGGGGCACCCGAAATGGAGGAGGACGTTCCATCGACCCTCACGGTTGACAGTGTCAAAGGCCTTTGGCAGGTTAAAGAAGGCCATGTATAAGGGCTGGTGCTAGTCCCTGCATTTTTCCAGCAGCTGTCGCGCTGCAAAAATCATGTCTGTTGTGCCCTGTAGGGGACGAAACCTACACTGTGACTCCAGGAGGAGTTCTTCACCACAGGGAGAAGACGGTTGAGGAGGACTCTAGCGACAACTTTCCCAGTGGCTGATAGCAGGGAGATTCCTCTGTAGTTGCCGTAGTTGGACCTGTCCCCTTTTTTAAAGATGGTCATGATCACTGCATCTCTGAGATCTCCCGGCATGCTCTCCTCCCTCCAGATGAGAGAGATGAGGTCATGTATCCGCGCCAACAGTGACGCTCCGCCATGCTTTAGTGCCTCAGCAGGGATTCCATCCGCTCCCGTAGCCTTCTTGTTCTTGAGCTGTCTTGAGCTGTCTTACCAAGTCAGCATGGTGTGTGACTTGGTCGGCGAACGTGGAGGTGGTGGTATTCCCATGCCCCTGCTGCCTTTGTCCTTCTAGGTGGTAGAGGTCACGGGTTTGGGAGGTGCTGCCAAAGAAACCTTGGCAATCTTGTAAATGGTACACACTGCGGCTGCAATACATCGGTGATGGAGGGAGTGAATGTTGAAGGTGGTGGATGGGGTGCCAATCAAGCAAGCTGCTTTGTCCTGGAGGGTGTCGAGCTTCTTGAGTGTTGTAGGAGCTGTACTCATCCAGGCAAGTGGAGAGTATGTTAGGAACGGCTGAGCTTCCCCGCCCTCGAACTCTCGGGGTGCGGGCCTCCCATTTTGGGGGTCACGTGCTCTGTTCTTGACCCCCTTTTAAGATCGGAGCCACTGAGCGGCCTTCTGGGTAGGGCCGACAGTTGTCAGCATTGTCAGGTCTGGCCAGTGTGTCTGACACAATTCAGTTTATCCAGGCCCCTCCCACTCCCTCGTACACCTGCAGTGCCGCTCCTCCTGCCCATCTCCCCCACCCACCCCTCCTGAGCTCCATGCCTCACATACCCGAGAGGCCTGCTCAGTGTATTCCTAATGCTAAAAGCCAGCATTGTGGCCTATGTATACCGTGGGTGGCATCTATCACAAGAATGTGAGTCCCCACCGAAAGTATATAACGATGGCAATCCTGGCTCCTTGCGCTGGGTCCTTCCTGTCAGGAGAAGAGTGGTCTCTCTAAGCTACTGGACTTGGGGAAGAGCAAGAGGGCTAAATAAATGTGAGAAATGGGCTGGGGAGAGGAGGGGCTGGGTGGAGGGAAATGGTTGGATGGTGAGGGGAGGGACAGAAATGGTTGAAAGTGAAAGGGAGAGAAAATGGTTGGGTGGGAGAGATGTGGTGGGAAGGGAAGGGGGAAATTGTGGCAAGGGGAGAAATAGCTTGGCGAGGGGAGAGGAGAAGGAAATGGTTGGCATGAGAAGAGTAGGGGAGAACGATTGATATGGGCAATGGAGAGAATGCAGGGCAAGGGAGAATTTGACGGGGAGGGAAGGATGAACAGCAGTGAGAAAGGGGTGAATGGCAGTGAAAGAGGGGAATAGATAGAAAGGAAGGGGCGAGGGCAGCATGGAGTGGGAGTGGGAAAGGATGCTAGCTTGAACTCAGAAAGAAAGACTTGCATTTATATAGCACCTTTCACAACCACTGGATGTATCAAAGCACTTTACAACCAATGAAGTACTTTTGGAGTGCAGTCATTGTTGTATTGTGGGAAACATGGCAGCCAAGCTCCCACAAACAGCAATGATAATGACCATGACCAGATAATCTGTTTTTGTTATGTTGATTGAAGGATAAATATTAGCAAGGACATCATGGATAACTCCCCTGCTCTTCTTCGAAATAGTGCCACGGGATCTTTTATGTCTACCTGAGAGAGCAGACAGGGCCTCAGTTTAAAATTTCATCTGAAAGACGGCACCTCCACAGTGCAGCACTCCCTCAGCACTGCACTGGAGTGTCAGCCTAGATTTATATGTTCAGGTTCCTGGAGTGGGACTTGAACCCACAACCTTCTGACTCAGAGACAAGTGTGCTACCCTCTGAGTCACAGCTGACACAGAGGGGATAAACGTGAAAGTAGAGTAGCAGCTTAATTGGGTTGGAAGGGGAGAACAGGGTCAGATTGAATTGAAGAGGAAGCGGAGAAAGATTGCCAGTATTGACTGGGAGGGTTGGAGGAGAAGCGAGTGGGGTAAATTTTCCTCTTCAGTGCTGGGGAGGGATTGGGGAAGAGTTTGCTAGGGCAGAGGTCCTTCTCACAAAATAAGGCGAAAGACGCTCATGATTTGCCATTCAATCAATTTAATGAAGGGAGAAGATTCAAAATAAAAGATTTCAGCGTAAATTTCATCCCAGATACATTGCATGTTCGTGACCCAACACAAAATCGCAAGAAAAAAGACTTACATTTATATACCGTCTTTCACAACCTCAACGTTCCAAATCGCTTTACAGCCAATTAACTACTTTTGACGTGTAATCCCTATTGTCATGTTCCAAATACTGCTGCCAATCTGCGCACAGCAAGCCCCCACAAACAGTAATGTCATAATGACCAAACCATCTGTTTTAGAATCATAGGGGCCGAAACTCAGGCACGCCAGAAAGCTGGCACACTTACGATTTTTTTAAGTGTTTTTAACCGCTGTCTCGGAAGAGGTCGACTCTTTATCCATATTCAGGTCTTTGTTTTTTTTTGAGAAGACCTGAAGTTGGTCATAATGGGGGTGGAAGTGCGCCGGTAAGTGCTGGTGAGAAGCGGAAGTGGGGGCGGGATCGAGTCTCCGCCGCTGAGTGACGTCAGTGCGCGTGCGCGTCACCACCTCTCTCTCCTCATTTAAAGTGCTTCGGCCCACTGGGCTACCAGGGAGGGTTTTGGCTGGCCAGCAGCCTGACACCCAAGAGGGGGTGCCAGGCTGCCTGTTGGCGGCCTGGCTGAACCCGGGGCCATAATTGTATGGCCGACCGGGAAGTCTGCCGACAAGAAAACATGGTGGCCGCGGCAGTGCGCCCTCCCCCTGAAGGGCTGCCGCGCTGCTGTGGCTCACACACAGAAAACAGGGTGCACCGACAGAAAAAGCTGTCCAGGACACGGCGCTGCGGATCAAGGATTTTTTTAGGTAAATTTCGCGCGGAGTGTGCTGGAGTTGCGGGAGATCGGCGGTGCACGTTTTCATGATGCGCTTGCAGCGGTCGGCAGCAGCGGGGCGCAAGTGGGGACCTCCCGAACAATCCCTGAGGTGAATTTGGATCGTGGCGGCCAATCGACTGCAACACGGTGGCCACTCGTTTCCGCCGCAAACGGCAGTAATGGGCCTTATCCGGACCCTGAATTTCAGCCCCATTGAATCATAGAATGGTTACAGCACAGAAGGAGGCCATTCGGCCTATCAAACCCATGGCGGCTCTCTGCAAGAGCACTTCAGGTAGTCCTACTCCTCCATCCCTTTTCTGTAGCCCTGCAAATGTTGTTCCTTCAGGTACTTATCCAATTCCCATTTGAAAGCCACAATTGAATCTGCCTCCACCACCCTTTCAGGCAGTGCATTCCAGATCCTAATCACTCGCTGTGTAAAAACATTTTTCCTCATGTCGCCTTTTGTTTTTCTGCCGATCACCTTAAATCTGTGTCCTCTGGTTCTCGACCCTTCTGCCGATGGGAACAGTTTCTCTCTATCTACTCTGTCTTGACCAGTCATGATTTTGAACGCCTCCCCTCTCAACCTTATCTTCTCTAAGAACAACCGCAGCTTCTCCAATCTATCCACGTGACTGAAGTCTCTCATCTCTGGAACTACTCTTGTAACTCTTTTCTGCACCCTCTCTAAGGTCTTCATGTCCTTCTTAAAGTGCAGTGCCCAGAATTGGACACAATATTCCAGTTGAGGCCGATCCAGCATTTTATAAAGGTTCATCATAACTTCCTTGCTTTTGTACTCCATGCCTCTATTTATGAAGTCTAGGGTCTCGTAAGCTTTTTTAACCACTTTCTCAGCTTGCTCTGCCACCTTCAACTATTGTGCACATATACCCCCCAGGTCTCTCTGTTCATGCACCCCTTTTTGAATTGTAACCTTTAATTTGTGTTGCCTCCCCTCGTTCTTCCTACTTTACTGTGTTAAATTTCATCTGCCCATTCCATTCCGCCCATTCCACCAGCCTTCTTGAAGTCTATCACTGTCTTCCTCACTGTTCATTATACTTCCAAGGTTTGTGTTATCTGCAGATTTTGATTTTGCACCCTGTACACCCAAGTCTAAGTCATGAATATATATCAAGAAAAGCAGTGGTCCTAGTACCAACCCCTGGGGAACACCACTGTATACCTTCCTCTAATCTGATAAACAACTGTTCACCACTACTCTCTGTTTCCTGTTCTTAGCCAATTTCTTATCCATGCTGCCACTGTCCCTTTTATTCCATGGGCTTCAACTTTGCTGGCAAGCCTATTATGTGGCACTTTATCAAACGTCTTTTGGAAATCCATGTACATCGCATCAACTGCATTGCCCTCATCAACCCTCTCTGTTATCTCATCAAAATCCTCGATCAAGTTAGTTTAACACGTTTTGCCTTAAACAAATCAGTGCTGGCTTTCCTTAATTCATCCACACTTGCCCAAGAGACTGTTAATTTTGTCCTAGATTATCGTTTCTAAAAGCTTCCCTACTGCTGAGGTTAAACTGACTGGCCTGTAGTTGCTGGGCTTATCTTTACACCCTTTTTTAAACAAGGGTGGAACATTTGCAATTCTCCAGTCCTCTGGCACCACCCCTGTAACCAAGGAGGATTGGAAGATTATGGCCAGTACCTCCGCAATTTCCACCTTTACTTCCCTCAGCATGCAAGGATGCATCCCATCCAATCTTGGTGACTTATCTACTTTAAGTACAGCCAGCCTTTCTAACATAAGAACATAAGAAATAGGAGCAGGAGTAGGCCATTTGGCCCCTCGAGCCTGTTCTGTCATTTATGGCTGATTGAATGGTGGAACTATGATGGCTTTAGTGATGTTGTTTGTGAGATAAATATTGGCCAAAATACTGGGGAGAACATCCCTGCTCTTCTTCCAATAGTGGATATGAGATTTTTAACATCCACCTGTGAGGGCAGACAGCGCCTCGGTTTAACATCTCATCCGAAAGATGGCACTCCGTCAGTACTGCACTGGGAGTGCCAGCCCAGATATTGTGCTCAAGTCCCTGGAGTGGGATGTGACTCTTCTGACTCAGAGGTGAGTCACTGAGCCATGGTTGAAACCTGGACAAATACACCACATGTTAGTAAACAAACAAAAAAATAGCTTGGAGCAGATGGTGTCACTTTAATGGCCAAGATTAGTGCCTTGTTTCTAACTATGTTGCATCCATAGATGGGTGGCTGGACCTTGCTTCATATTAATTATTCCCAGAGGAGATTTCTGAATCATTGCATTGCAAAATTGCTCGTCAGAATTCATCACTGGCTGAATATAAAGCTGATGCAGATTAGTCAATTCAGCATTGAGACATCGAGTGTAAATGTTTCAGATCACAGGGCAGTTGATGTGAAACACTCAACAATGGGCTTTGTTTGCTGGTATTACACTGGGGGACTGCAGGATCTGTCAATCTCTGTTCTCATGGGTCTTGTTTAGCTACTTACAGAGTACATGTTTGGCTTGCACTTATCCTTGTTTGAAGAATGATTTATTATCATGCAAAGCCTTTTATTAGAGATTAGCAAATTGTGCTGTTAACAGTATCATTGTTTTCTTTTGTTGTATCAAAGCATCCTACCTATTTGCAGTCAGAGGGAATAAGTGACATAAAAGTAACACATGAGCGTATACTGGAGTTGAACACCAAACCAGTGAACATAAGATCATAAGAAATAGGAGCAGGAGTAGGCCATTTGGCCCCTCGAGCCTGCTCCACCATTCAATAAGATCATGGCTGATCTGATCATGGACTCAGCTCCACTTCCCTGCCTGCTCCACATAATCCTTTATTCCCTTATCGCACAAAAATCTGTCTATTTCTGCCTTAAATATATTCAATATCCCAGCCTCCACAGCTCTCTGGGGCAGAGAATTTCGCAGATTTACGACTCTCTGAGAGAAGAAATTCCTCCTCATCTCAGTTTTATATGGGCGACCCCTTATTCTGAAACTATGCCCCCTAGTTCTATATTCCTCCACAAGTAGAAACATCCTCTCTGCATTACTTCTTCACCCAATTCAATTTTCGTTCGGCTCCTTGGTCCCAATGCATGCCTCCCAGAAAAGTATCATGTGATCTTCCTGTAGCTGTAATATTTTTTTGGTACAACTATATCAGTGGTCCTTCATCATCACTGGGTCAAAATCCTGGAACTCCCTCCCTAACAGCATTGAGGGAGAACCTTCACCACAAGGGCTGCAGTGGTTCAAGAAGAAAGCTCACCACCTTCTCAAGGGCAACTGGGGATGGGCCATAAATGCCGGCCTTGACGGCGACGCCTGTATCCTGAGAATTAATTTAAACATGTATAAATTCATGACAAACTTCACTAATTGACAGAAGAGTTAAATCATTACTTGACTCTCGTCAACAAGCACAGCAGTATTTATGTTGATGTTAAAAAAAATGCCTTAATTTACATAGTGACTCACTTCAGAATGCCTGAGGGTTTAATTTACAGTGATTTATGTCAAAATACAGATAAAGTCATTACATGGGCAAGTTTGAATACACCGGAGACAACTCGGGTGGTCCACATAAACAGACCAAACAGTCATGCAAGCAAAGACTGGCCACTCAACTATGCAAACAAGCTAAGCAAGTGTACCCTCCTTATTTCCATTTTCTGAGTTTAAATTGGGTTTCCTTCTGACGAAGGGTCGTCGACCTGAAACGTTAACTCCACTTTCTCTCCACAGATGCTGCCTGACCCACTGAGATTTCCAGCTTTTTCTGTTTTTATTCCAGATTCCATCATCCGCAGTATTTTGCTTTTGGGTTTCCTTCTAGATTGGCTTGAGATCCATGGTCCAAATCTGGTGTATTCATCAAAGGCCTAATGCCAATCCTGCCAACACGTGGATCTGATGGAAGCACCAGTCAACATTGTCATATCACTTTTCGTGGCCCCCCCCGACCTGTGAGAGAACAGCTCCACAGGTCGGGCTATAAAAGAGCTGGAGCGGTGTACCACTAACCTCCAGCGCGAGCTGCTCCAAGTGTGTGCCGATTTTTAGATGGGCGACTGGGTGATGTCATCAAAACCCTGGTCGCCGTTTTAAGGCGTGGGCAGGAACATCGGCAGGGCCCAGATATAGAGGAGTGACAAGGTCTAGGCGGATGAGTGGCGAGTGTTTGTGGCGAGATGTGGTGAATGTTTATGGTGGAGGAGCGGTGAGAGATCGTGGCTGAGATGCAACAGATGAGGGTTCAGGGCCCAGAAGAGCCAAGGGCCCAGGGTTGCCACGGGCCAGCCCACACTGCGATATGTGTGCGCGCTAGGTCCGTGCAGCAGAGCAGATCTCCAGTAAGCTTAGTTAATCCTTGCCACTGGACCAAGACCTAGCTCTGTCAAGCCCATGTGGTGGCTGGTGTGCAACGGTCACCACACGTCAAAAAAATCCACGCACAGGGAACTTCCATCCCCTCAATTGGAGTTCAGGACTGGAACATCGGGTCCTTCATCGAAACACCTGTGAACTCGTGGAAACACGTCATCCTCGTTCGAGGGACTGCCTATGATGATGATGATGATGATGATCACTATTCCACTTTCCTTTCCCAAGGGTGCTCAGCCCACCAGCCTAATACATGATGGTGAAGTGGAGCTATCGAGCTCTGCTTTAATTAAAGGATTAAGAATGGGTCTTGGAACTAAAATAGGCTTTTGTAGCAGTCAACTTTACAAGCTGTATAACCTGAAGACAATTACAAATAGCCAAACAGGAGGCCCAGAAGGGCAGATAAGCAGGGCAAGGGGTCAGAAGTGACATGTTGGAGAAACTCCATTTGGTATGAGATATAGGCGAATGATTGTGTGACATGAAAGGAAATTAGTCAAGCAGCAATTGTGCATGCGGGCTTTGGGAGAATTAAACAGCATAGGGGGACTGTGCACAAGGCTGACATGCATCATTAAGTGTATAAAAGGTTGCTCGGAACTTTTTATCATTGGAGAGGCCTGGCTACAGACAACCAGCAGGCAAGCTCCCCACCGGTGCAAAATAAAGACTACTTGAATCTTCGAACCCAGACCTGGTGTTGAGTGTTTATTTTAAATATTCCTCTACAATGAATTACACAAAGGATTCTGCCACTTCCTTTTTGAATGTTGTCTTCAGTAGGATTTGAAGCTCTTCTCTAGGCCAGGAATGGAAAGAAATGCATATTGGGCTGGAAGGAATCAGACTTTTTGACCCTGAGCAGATTACCAGAAATCACATCTTCCCCCTCCATGTTAAACCAGGTCAACAATCGGATTCGCTCTTTCATGCAACTTCTGTACTTCTGCACAACGCTTAATGCTCCAGAAAGCTCAGGTTATGAACGCTGCTTCCATTTCTCGAGAAGCTCTTCCTCGAGAAACACAGAAAAAGTTTTGTTGCCTAACCTCCAATCTTCAGCTTCGCTCTCTGTGGTATTAATACCACTCCTCTGAACTTTCCTCAATTCTCTGAGCTCCAAATACACTGCCTGAGGCACTTTGTTCTCAACAACTCTGCTGTGTTGCAATAACGTCTCATTGTTCAGTTTCCTACTCCGCCTTCCCCAGTAGGCAAAACTGTGCAATCCTTGTTAGCAGTAGTCCAAAACGAGCAACAGCAAATCGGTTTGCAGCTTGCCCGCAATGGAAAAGAACAACGGGCAGGATGTAAAGTGGGCCCCCAATTCACTATTGCCCAAGATCAATTTCACCCCCTTACCCCCAACAGTCCTTCCTTATCTTCAGCATTTTCCAGATTTTTCAAACCACAAGCTTGATTAACTTTTTTTCTTATTCCTCTCCGTTTTGGCGATGTCCTGAACTATCACTGCTGCTTTGATTTGTCGATGGCTAGCTATTCCCCAAATGACTCAGTGGCCAAAATTAGGTACTTGTGATTTGATTCAAAATTTTGGGTGACTAATTTAATTTGCCTTCAATCAGAGTACCTGCCTTTGCGCTTCCTTCTCTCCCCAGCCACCTCCCAAATTTCCTAGATTGGGAGGGAGGGTTGGTTGCTCCCAAACAGCTCCTGGAGAACTGATACCATCATTCCTTGATGAATTTGCCAAGAGGTGCACAGCTAGCCAGTTTTCCCTCATGCGCGAGCGACGCAGACAAAGGAGATGTTTGCGTGAACGAGGAAGACGAAAGAGGCAGCTCGTGCAGAGCACGGAGTGCAACAGCATAGAGTGGCATTTGTGAGTTTGGTAAGTGGGTGAGTTCGGGAATGTGGGGGTGGCAGGTGCTGTTTTGTCTTGTTTTTCCTACCAGTGCTGACACTAGAGCAGCAGATAAGGAGTGCGAGAGTAGGAGACGGAGGCCCAGAGACCAGCCCAACCAGTTGCAGACAAAGATAGAGGGGTGCGAAATCGAGAGATGGCATCACAGCCAAGCTGGTAAGTGGTTGGCTGTTTGACTGGTAAGTATAACTCTCTTTTAGACTGACTTTTAGATTGGTTTAATTGGCAGCCAACCAATAAGTAGCTGTTTGGTGTTTAAGTAAATTTTAGTAAGTAAATTAATTTAAGGGTTAAGTAATGGCAGGAGTGCTTGGACCCGTGTCATGCTCCTCCTGTGCTATGTGGGAAGTCAGGGACGCTTCCAGTGTCCCTGACTACTATGTGTGCAGGAAGTGTGTCCAGCTGCAGCTCCTGACAGACCGCATGACGGCACTGGAGCTGCGGATGGACTTACTCTGGAACATGCGCAATGCTGAGAATGTTGTGGATAGCACATTTAGTGAATTGGTCACACTGCAGGTAAAGGTTAGGGCATATAGTGAATGGGTGACCAAGAGACAAGGCAAGAGCAGGAAGTTGGTGCAGGAGTCCCCTGCGGTCATCTCCCTCCAAAACAGATATACCGTTTTGGATACTGTTGGGGGAGATGACTTACCAGGGGAAGGCACCAGCAGCCAGGTTCATGGCACCGTGGGTGGCTCTGCTGCACAGAAGGGTGGGAAAAAGAGTGGGAGAGCTATAGTGATAGGAGACTCTATTGTAAGGGGAATAGATAGGAGATTCTGCGACCGCAACTGAGACTCCAGGATGGTATGTTGCCTCCCTGGTGCAAGGGTCAAGGGTGTCTCGGAGCGGCTGCAGAGCATTCTGGAGAGGGATGGTGAACAGCCAGTTGTCGTGGTACATGTAGGTACCAACGATATAGGTAAGAAGCGGGAAGAGGTCCTACAAGCTGAATTTAGGGAGCTAGGGGTTAAATTAAAAAGTAGGACCTCAAAGGTAGTAATCTCTGGATTGCTACCAGTGCCACGTGCTAATCAGAGTAGAGAGAGCAGGGTAGTTAGAATAAATACATGGCTTGAGCAGTGGTGAAAGAGGGAGGGATTCAAATTCCTGGGACATTGGAACCAGTTCTGAGGGAAGTGGGACCTGTACAAAAGGGACGGTCTGCACTTGGGCAGGACTGGAACTGATGACTTAGGGGTAACATTTGCTAATGCAGTTCGGGAGTGTTTAAACTAATATGGCAGGGGGATGGGAACCTATGCAGCGAGATAGGGCAAAGTAATATGGAGTCAGAAACAGATGATAGAAAGGTAAAAAGCAATAATGGAAGGCCGAGTAAACAAAGGCAAGAAACAAAAAGGGCCACACTACATCATAATTCTAAGAGGACAAAGGGTGTTAAAAAAACAAGCCTGAAGGCTTTGTGTCTTAATGCAAGGAGTATCCGTAATAAGGTGGATGAATTAACTGTGCAAAAAGATGTTAACAGATATGATGTGATTGGGATTACAGAGACGTGGCTCCAGGATGATCAGGGCTGGGAACTCAACATCCATGGGTATTCAACATTCAGGAAGGATAGAATAAAAGGAAAAGGAGGTGGGGTAGCATTGCTGGTTAAAGAGTAGATTAAGGCAATAGTTAGGAAGGACATTAGCTTGGATGATGTGGAATCTATGTGGGTAGAGCTGCAGAACACCAAAGGGCAAAAAACGTTAGTGGGAGTTGTGTACAGACCTCCAAACAGTAGCAGTGATGTTGGGGAGGGCATCAAACAGGAAATTAGGGGTGCATGCAATAAAGGTGCAGCAGTTATCATGGGTGACTTTAATATGCATGTAGATTTGAGTAATCAAACTGGAAGCAAGACAGTGGAGGAGGATTTCCTGGAGTGCATAAGGGATGGTTTTCTAGACCAATATGTCGAGGAACCAACTAGGGGGGAGGCCATCTTAGACTGGGTGTTGTGGAATGAGAGAGGATTAATTAGCAATCTCGGTGTGCGAGGCCCCTTGGGGAAGAGTGACCATAACATGGTGGAATTCTACATTCGGATGGAGAAGGAAACAGTTAATTCAGAGACCATGGTCCAGAACTTAAAGAAGGCTAACTTTGAAGGTATGAGGCGTGAATTGGCGAGGATAGATTGGCAAATGATACTTAAGTGGTTGACTGTGGATGGGCAATGGCAGACATTTAGAGACCGCATGGATGAACTACAACAATTGTACGTCCCTGTCTGGCGTAAAAATAAAAAAGGAAAGGTGGCTCAACCGTGGCTATCAAGGGAAATCAGGGATAATATTAAAGCCAAGGAAGTGGCATACAAATTGGCCAGAAATAGCAGTGAACCCGGGGACTGGGAGAAATTTAGAACTCAGCAGAGGAGGACAAAGGGTTTGATTAGGGCAGGGAAAATAGAGTACGAGAGGAAGCTTGCAGGGAACATTAAGACGGACTGCAAAAGTTTCTATAGATATGTAAAGAGAAAAAGGTTAGTAAAGACAAACGTAGGTCCCCTGAAGTCAGAATCAGGGGAAGTCATAACGGGGAACAAAGAAATGGCAGACCAATTGAACAAGTACTTTGGTTCGGTATTCACTAAGGAGGACACAAACAATCTTCCGGATATAAAAGGGGTCAGAGGGTCTAGTAAGAAGGAGGAACTGAGGGAAATCCTTATTAGTCGGGAAATTGTGTTGGGGAAATTGATGGGATTGAAGGCCGATAAATCCACAGGGCCTGATGGACTGCATCCCAGAGTACTCAAGGAGGTGGCCTTGGAATTGACAGTCATTTTCCAACATTCCATAGACTCTGGATCAGTTCCTATGGAGTGGAGGGTAACCAATGTCACCACACTTTTAAAAAAGGAGGGAGAGAGAAAACAGGGAATTATAGACCGGTCAGCCTGACATCGGTAGTGGGTAAAATGATGGAATCAATTATTAAGGATGTCATATCAGCGCATGTGGAAAGAGGTGACATGATAGGTCCAAGTCAGCATGGATTTGTGAAAGGGAAATCATGCTTGACAAATCTTCTGGAATTTTTTGAGGATGTTTCCAGTACAGTGGACAAGGGAGAACCAGTTGATGTGGTGTATTTGGACTTTCAGAAGGCTTTCGACAAGGTCCCACACAAGAGATTAATGTGCAAAGTTAAAGCACATGGGATTGGGGGTAGTGTGCTGACGTGGATTGAGAACTGGTTGGCAGACAGGAAGCAAAGAGTAGGAGTAAATTGGTACTTTTCAGAATGGCAGGCAGTGACTAGTGGGGTACCGCAAGGTTCTGTGCTGGGGCCCCAGCTGTTTACATTGTACATTAATGATTTAGACAAGGGGATTAAATGTAGTATCTCCAAATTTGCGGATGACATGAAGTTGGGTGGCAGTGTGAGCTGCGAGGAAGATGCTATGAGGCTGCAGAGTGACTTGGATAGGTTAGGTGAGTGGGCAAGTGCATGGCAGATGAAGTATAATGTGGATAAATGTGAGGTTATCCACTTTGGTGGTAAAAACAGAGAGACAGACTATTATCTGAATGGTGACAGATTAGGAAAAGGAGAGGTGCAACGAGACCTGGGTGTCATGGTACATCAGTCATTGAAGGTTGGCATGCAGGTACAGCAGGCGGTTAAGAAAGCAAATGGCATGTTGGCCTTCATAGCGAGGGGATTTGAGTACAGGGGCAGGGAGGTGTTACTCCAGTTGTACAGGGCCTTGGTGAGGCCGCACCTGGAGTATTATGTACAGTTTTGGTCTCCTAACCTGAGGAAGGACATTCTTGCTATTGAGGGAGTGCAGCGAAGGTTCACCAGAATGATTCCCGGGATGGCGGGACTCACATATCAAGAAAGACTGGATCAACTAGGCTTGTATTCACTGGAGTTCAGAAGAATGAGAGGGGATCTCATAGAAACGTTTAAAATTCTGATGGGTTTGGACAGGTTAGATGCAGGAAGAATGTTCCCAATGTTGGGGAAGTCCAGAACCAGGGGTCACAGTCTAAGGACAAGGGGTAAGCCATTTAGGACCGAGATGAGGAGAAACTTCTTCACCCAGAGAGTGGTGAACCTGTGGAATTCTCTACCACAGAAAGTTGTTGAGGCCAATTCACTAAATATATTCAAAAAGGAGTTAGATGAGGTCCTTACTACTAGGGGGATCAAGGGGTATGGCGAGAAAGCAGGAATGGGGTACTGAAATTGCATGTTCAGCCATGAACTCATTGAATGGCGGTGCAGGCTAGAAGGGCCGAATGGCCTACTCCTGCACCTATTTTCTATGTTTCTATGTTTCTATGTTTGCTCTCCTTTGTTAGTCAGAATACAAACATCAGCCAAGATACAAACTCAAAATTCCTCGCCAGGAGTCATAGGGCTAGATTCTCCACTTTTTTTGTATACTTAACACCCACTTAACACCCATTTTACCACTGAAATGATGTATAATACCCATATATTGCCCACTTTGGCACAAAATGGAAACTGACGGTCATTTTTAGAAAACTTCTCGCCAAGCATTACTTTCCCCATGTGGTTAATGCCGGGAAAAGATTTTCCCACCCGCCCACTTTTTTGGGGCGGAATCATCAGAATGGGCGAAATCAATGCCCATAATATTGCCCAGCGTTACTTTCCGCATGGAATTAATGACGAAATTCAATAATACCGCCTGCCCACTTTTTTTTGTCAAAAAGAGCACATTTGGTGAAAATAACGCCCAGGAGATCACCCACCGTCACTATCCCCACCTCGCACAATATCGCTCGCCCAAAAAACCGCCCACAAAAAGTGGTACTGTTTTGAACGAACTCCAGCGATGTGGCTGGCATTTTAAAAATCCCATTCTTACATGAGGAGTTGAAATCTGAACGATTTGCCTGAAAGAGCGTTGATGTGAGTGACAATGCTGACACTCTGCTATGTGTGTGCAGCTCAGATATCAATGGTGTCCATCACCTTGGTGCCAGTTAAAGTTTACATTGATTGATGTTGTTATATTTAACCCATTCATGTTAAGGAATCAACAGTCTATAACGGTCCAGCTATCTGAGACAATGCGCAACAAGGTTATGTTCAATAACAAAAATTTTATACCAATAGTGGTCTGAAATCATAAGTATCACAGGCAATAACACCCAACCCCCGCCCACACCCCACTTTTTCCACCATTGACATCAATCACATGTTCAACATGTCCAGCAACACAGAATACAAAGGCAAAGCAGGAGCGTATTCCCCTCCCCCCAAACATTACAACAAATTGCATACACCCAGATGGAGATATAACACAGCCATCACCTGCGCACATGCACCTCACTTTCCTTCCCCCCTCTCATTCCTCTCCCCACCTCTATCCCTTCCCCTCCTCGCTCTACGGCGCCTGGCCGAGGAGCTCCTCAGGCGGTGCATCATTGGGGGGGATGAAGGCAGATGCAGTCGATGCACGGGTACAGGAGCGGGGGGTGCCGAGGAGGCAACATTCTCTGATGCAGAAGCAGGATCTTGGTCCTTGCTCTCATCTGTCGTTCACATTGGTGGTGTGGAAACTAGGGGTGGAGTGCCGCACTCGGGGACCATTGGGAGGCCTGTGCCAGCAGTGTTCCTGGCTATCACATCCAGGGACTCCGCCATTCATATAATGTACTCGGTCATGGTGGCTAGGTGCCAGGATATGCCCCCCAATGCTTCGATGAGCTGGTCACCAATGTCTACAGTCCTCCTGGACAACTGTACCATCTCTCCGCTGTCATGTGGTGCTCGTGGAACAGACCTGCCGCATCCATGGGACCTCTGTGGGGTCGGCGGCGTCCTGGGGACAAATGGGGTGCCCTGTGGCGAGATGCTTGGGGCCGGTACCTCCAGAGTGGAGGCGGGAATGACCGGAGGACCACTAGATGGCCTTGGGATGGAATCCGTGCTCTCATCCGTGGAGAACTGATCCAGGGGATTGATGGGCGACAATCGAAGCTCTTCAGCACCAGATGTAGGATCGTCCGGAGAGTCGGGCCCCGCGTCCCCACCTTCTGGCCTCTGTGGTCTTGCCTTGGGTCGCGCTGCTGGCTGAGCTGAAAAACACAACTGAGGTTATTAGAGGAGAAGCGGGTGCTAGGGTCACAAGGTGAGTCCAGCGCTGCACACAGCATATGTACGACAAAAGCACCACCGCTCTCAAAATCATCGCAGACATCACATTTCATGACCATCAACACATTTGCATTCCAATGATTTTTATTAGGCCATCATTATTTCTATGACAACTTTAGAAATCATTTATCATATATGATTGTTCGAATATGAGTTGGTGTGGCATCTATTGAATTTACATTATGCAATGGTGTAAGCTTTATTCACGTGGCATCACTTCAGGGTCTGCAGATGCGTCCATGGCTGTCCGGGTGTGCTTCCCCATGAGTGCTAGCACTAGCTTCTCCATGTCAGTGATGTCGCTGGGGACTAGTGGCCCCCCACCCGTTCGCCTCTGCACGGACCTCATCGTCGATAGCTTCTTCTGTAAAAGGTGACAGGACGACATGGCATGAGATCATTGCGTGATATCATTGCTAGGTACTGCCACAGGGACTGATACAACACATAACCGACAGATGTAATCATGATTATTATGAAAATTATCCTTCTTTACCTAAAGACATACATCGTGACCGCAGGCTTTGGGTAACACATTCCCGGTAAAAGTGAAAGACCTCACATCTGATGATAGTCACTCATGACTGTGACAAATCAAATTATATAAATACATAAGTACATGTAAATCAATGTAATACTTACTCTGGCGGATCCCACAAGGTCGTTCCATCGTTTGCAACATTGGTTGCCCTCACGCACCTCGTTGGTTGCCGACGAGACCACCTCTGCTATCTCGGTCCATATCTTCTGGTATGCCTTTGGGGTGGGCTTCCCACGCCCTCCCTCTGTCAAATCACCCCCATGTAACTCGACCTCCTGCAGGAGGGAGGCATTTGCCTCGTCCGAGAACCTCCTGGCTCTTTTGCGCCCTCCAATGTGCTCCTCTCTTACCTCACTGCTCTCTCCAGCGTTAGTCTTCACAGCGTGCTGTGATGTCTCCTCCTCTCTCTCCATTATAGGCCAAATGCGGGCAAATATGTGGCTGATAACAGCTACTTTTTGTTTGCCTACTTGCTGTGAAGCGCTAAAGTCTCCTTCCTTCCTCCCAAAGCAGCCACACCACACCCAGCCACGCCTTCAGTCCCTCTGAGCTCCCTCTCTCTCTGTCTCCACTTCTGCGCATGTCATGATGACCCTTGACCACCAGAATCGCAGGAATCGAGCATTGCCATGCCATTGCTAAGGACGGCCACACTTTATGACAGAAGGTCAAAAAAGTTAACGCTACCGCCCATTTTATATCGCTCACGGTAACGGCCATTTTCAAAAATGGAGACTAGGTGGTTTGAGAATGGGCGAGAAGCCGGCGATCTGAAACCTTTTTTTAATGTTCACGCCGGAAATGTCGCTCATTTTTGGGCGATAACCACAAAAGTGGAGGTTCTAGCCCATAGGAACAGGAATTAGGCCATTCAGCCTCTCAAGCTTATTCCAACATTCAGTTAGGCCATGGCTGATCTGTATCTCGTCTTTTGGATGAGACGTTAAACTGAGGCTCCTTCTGCTCTCTCAAGTGGACATAAAAGATCCCACGGCATTATTTTGAAGAAGAGCAGGGGAATTATCCCCGGTGTCCTGGCCAATATTTATCCCTCAATCAACATAACAAAAACAGATTATCTGGTCATTATCACATTGATGTTTGTGGGAGCTTGCTTGTGCGCAAATTGGCTGCTGCGTTTCCCGCATTACAACAGTGACTACACTCCAAGAGTACGTCATTGGCTGTAAAGTGCTTTGAGACATTCGGTGGTTGTGAAAAGCGCTAAAGAAATTCAAGTCTTTTTTTCCTTCTTACTTAATTCTATTTACCCGCTTTGGTTCTGTAACCTTTAATACCCTTGCCCAACATAAATCTATCAATTTAGAAATTTTCAATTGGCCCCCTGTGAGGGAGAGAGTTCCAGATTTGCACTAACCTTTGTGTGAAAAAGTGCTTCCTGACATCACCCCTGAACGGCCTAGCTCTAATTTTATGGTTGTGCTCTCTTGTTCTGGACTCCCCACCAGAGGAAATAGTTTCACTCTATCTACCCTATCAAATCATCTTAAACACCCTCGATTAGCTCACCGCTTAATCTTCTGTACTCAAGGAAATACATGCCTAGTTTATGCAATCTATCCTCATAATTTAACCCTTTTAGCCCTGGTATCATTCTGATGAACCTGTGCTGCATCACTCAAAGGCCAGTATATCCTTCCAGGTACGGAGATCTGAATGGAGTACTCTATTTGGCCCATGATCGTTGGAAACTACTGGGAAGTTCGCTAGGTTACACCATTTTGTGCCTTGCCTATTTACTTCATATCGAACACAGACACCTTCATCCACCATGCAGATTGAAGATGCCACCAAAGATAACTGAACTCTATGATTTTGAAAGCAGATTGAGCTGGTCAGTGCACAGAGTGGATAACTGGTTTCACAAACTCCTGTGTTTGAGAACAGCACGGAACTGTATAAATGATTAAAGAGGAATTGCTTTAAATATTTGGAGTATTAAATTTTAAGAACATAAGAACATAAGAAATAGAAGCAGGAGAAGGCTATACGGCCCCTCGAGCCTGCTCTCCCATTTAATACGATCATGGCTGATCCGATCATGGACTCAGGTCCACTTCCCTGCCCGCTCCCCTGTTCCCTTTAATCTTTTATCAGTTAAGAAGCTGTCTATCTCTGTCTTAAATTTATTCAATGTCCAGGCTTCCACAGCTCTCTGAGGCAGCGAATTCCACAGATCCACAACCCTCTGAGAGAAGAAATTCCTCCTCATCTCTGTTTTAAATGGGCAGCCCCTTATTCTAAGATTATGCCCTCTAGTTCTAGTCTCCTCCATCAGTGGAAACATCCTCTCTGCATCCACCTTGTCAAGCCCCCTCATAACCTTACACGTTTCGATAAGATTACTTCTCATTCTTCTGAATTCCAATGAGTAGAGGCCCAACCTACTCAATCTTTCCTCATAAGTCAACCCCTTCATCCCCGGAATCAACCTTGTGAACCTTCTCTGAACAGCCTCCAAAGCAAGTATATCCTTTCGTAAATATAGAAATCAAAACTGCACACAGTATTCCAGTTGTGGCCTCACCAATACCCTGTATAACTGTAGCAGAAAGCAGAACTTCCTTGCTTTAGGGGGAGACAAGAGAAGCTGGGGTTGTTTTATTTAGAGCAGAGAAGGTTAAGGGGAGATTGTATAGAAGTGTTCAAAATTATGCAGGATTTTGATAGAGTAAATAATTACCACATTACAACAGTGACCACTCCAAAAGTACTTCGTTGGCTGTAAAACGCTTTGAGATATCCGGTGGCCGTGAAAGGCACTATAGAAATCCAAGTCTTTCTTCTTTTAAATAAGGAGAAACTGTTTCCTCTGGCAGATGGCTCAGTGATGAGAGGACACGGATTTGGGATAATTGGCAAAAGAAAGAGGGGGGGAAGAGATTTTTTTTTAATGCGATGAGTTACTATGATCTGGAAAACACTGCTTGAAAGGAAGGTGGAAGCAGATTTAATCGTAACTTTCAAAGGGAATTGGATAAATGCTTAAAACGGAAAAAATTGCAGGGCTATGGTGAAAGAGCAGGGGGAGTGGGACTAATTGGGTAGCTCTACCAAAGATATGGCATAGGCACTATGGAACAAATGGCCTCATTCTGTGCTGTAAGATTCTGGATTATGAACCATTTCCAAGACAATTTTTTGGATCAATTCTACATCTGTGTTTATGGAATGTAATGGGCAATGTGCCCACAATTCCCAATATGAGTGAATGGTGCACAAGGTTCCCCAATGAAAATTGGCCCGCTACGGTTGTGTGATCATAATCCGCCTTCAATGTTTTTGCGCAAAGAGATCAGCAGGCCCTTAATGGAAGAAGCAAGGCTATATTTTCCACCATCTGCTAACTTGAATAAGTACACACATAGGCTGTAATTTTCTGGCGTCCGTGCGGGTGGGATTGGAGACAGGCCGAGAGTAAAAGTTGAAATAACTTGGAGCGGGTCGGGAACACGCCTCCATGCACCTTTCCCTCAGGCACATTTGCCAGCATGGCAGTGACCCGAATGGCAGAGGCGGCCAAGCTAATTTAGATGATTATTAGTACTTGTCAGACCTTTAAGCATCTTTTAACCCTACCTTTCCAATTTCACCATGACCATGGGAATTACGCAGCTCAAGACCCATGTCTGTGAACCTGAGGCGGAAGTTCAGTGGCCATTGATGCAACTTATTAGTGCACAGCATGGAAAGCACAATAAATGCTCCCACCTGACACCTGGTTACTTTGCTATGGCAGATGCTGTTGCTGAGTGCATTGTCAGCACAGATTTAGCTTTCTGGAGGTTGCTAGTGCTTTCATCAAAGTTGGGGTCCACTGTCACCTCATTGGTAGAACCTATCAAAGCATTCACATATTGCTTCTATCATGTCTACTTGACCTGCCTTCTATTACGTCAGAACAGGCGCCGTTTATTCTGTCTTAACTTGGTCCTCAGAATGGGACCACAATCAGCCCCAATACCAGCAGCACCAGGCACACCAGCAGCACCAACAACAACACTAACCTTCTCCGCGATCACCTGATGCTCAACAGGACACAGGGCATCAGCGCAGGGCTGCACCGTGCTGGAGACTAAACCCCCAACACAGGGTATACAGGCAGAGGATGAGCTTCCTCGACATGATAGATCATCATCATAGGCAGTCCCTCGGAATCGAGGAAGACTTGCTTCCACTCCAAAAGTGAGTTCTCAGACGGCTGTACAGTGCAATGTGGGAATTACAGTCCCTGTCACAGGTGGGACAGATAGTCGTTGAAGGAAAGGGTGGGTGTGGGGTCTGGTTTGCCGCACGCTCCTTCCGCTACCTGCTCTTGTTTTCTGCATGCTCTCGGCGACGAGACTCGAGGTGCTCAGCGACCTCCTGGAAACTCTTCCTTCACTTTGGGCGGTCTTGGGCCAGGGGCTCCCAGGTGCCAGTGGGGATGTTGCATTTTTATTAAGGAGGCTTTGAGGGTGTCCTTGAAACGTTTCCTCTGCCCACCTGGGGCTCACGTGCCGTGTAGGAGTTCCGAGTAGAGCGCTTGCTTAGGGAGTCTCGTGTTGGGCATGCGAACTGTTGTGTATCTGTAAAGCATGCACTCCCATGTTCCGCCACCAGGGAGCGCATCCCCTGAAATCCCAAGGGATCCCAGCATCCCTTGGGAGCACTGTATATAAGCCGGCCCCTAAGGCCTGTTCCTCACTCTGGAGTGTCTTAATAAAGACTGAGGTCACTGTTACTTTAACCTCCCTGTGTGCAATCTCATCTGTGTTAGGAACTGGCGACAACTATACGAATCCAACGCAAAGATGCAGCAAACTGTGGGCATCCTGGAGAAGTTCTCGGAGGGTGAGGACTTGGAAGCCTATGTCGAACGGCTAGACCAGTACTTTGTAGCCAACAAGCTGGACGGTGAAGGAAGTGCTGCAAAAAGGAGGGCGGTCCTACTCACCGTCTGTGGGGCACTGACCTACAGCCTCATGAAGAATCTTCTGGCTCTGGTGAAACCCACAGATAAGTCATATGAGGAACTGTGTACACTGGTTCGGGAGCATCTTAACCCGAGGGACAGCGTGCTGATGGTGAAGTATCGGTTCTACAAGTGCCAGCGATCTGAAAGTCAGGAAGTGGCGATTTACGTCGCCGAGCTAAGGTGACTTGCAGGACAAAGTGAGTTTGATGGCTACCTGGAGCAAATGCTCAGAGACTTTTGTGTACTGGGCATTGGCCACGAGACCATCCTACGAAAACTTTTGACTGCAGAGACACCGACCCTCAGTAAGAGCACAGGCGTTTATGTCTACCAGTGATAACACCAAACAAATCTCTCAGCACACAAGTGCTAGCAATGTTCATAAATTAACTGGACCTGTGTTTGCGAGTAGAAATGTACAGGGCAGAAACCACATGTCTGCAACTGCCAGCAGGCCTCAGGTGACCCAGATGACTCACAATACGCAACAAAGGATGAATGCAAGGCAATTCACACCTTGTTGGTGTTGTGGAGGTTTCCATTCAGCCTATTCATGCCGCTTCAAAGGGTATGTTTGCAAGAGCTGTGGAACAATGGGGCACCTCCAACGAGCTTACAGATGACATGCAAGCTCTGCAAAATCTGCTAATCACCACGTGGCAGAGGAAGATCGGTCCATGGTGGATCAAAGCAATTTCGAGCCTCAGAGAGAGGAGGCAGATGCTGAAGTACATGGGGTGCACACTTTTTCGACGAACTATCCACCTATAATGCTAAAAGTAAAATTGAATGGCTTACCCATAGCCATGGAACTGGACACTGCCGCTAGCCAATCCATCACGAGTAAAAAGATGTTTGAGAGACTGTGGTGCAACAAGGCTTTCAGACCAGCCCTGAGCCCCATCCACATGAAACTGAGAACATACACCAAAGAGCTTATCACTGTCCTGGGCAGCGCCATGGTCAAGGTCACCTACGAGGGCACGGTGCACGAACTACCACTCTGGATTGTCCCAGGCGATGGCCCCGCACTGCTTGGAAGGGGCTGGCTGGGCAAAATCCGCTGGAACTGGGATGACATCCGAGCGCTATCACATGTCGATGAGGACTCATGTACCCAAGTTCTTAACAAATTTCCTTCCATTTTTGAGCCAGGCATTGGAAACTTTTCCGGGGTGAAGGTGTAGACCCACTTGGTCCCAGAGGCACGACCCATTCACCACAAGGCGCGAGCGGTACCTCACATGATGAGGGAGAGAGTGGAAATTGAGCTGGATAGGCTGCAATGCGAGGGCATTATCTCCCCAGTGGAATTCAGCGAGTGGGCCAGCCCGATTGTTCCAGTACTCAAAAGTGATGGCACGGTCAAGATTTGCGGCGATTATAAAGTAACTATTAATCGTTTCTCGCTACAGGACCAATACCCGTTACCTAAGGCAGATGACCTATTTGCGACGCTGGCAGGAGGCAAGACGTTCACCAAGCTTGACCTGACTTCGGCCTACATGACGCTGGAGCTGGAGGAGTCTTCGAAGGGCCTCACCTGCATCAACACGCACAAGGGGCTGTTCATCTACAACAGATGCCCGTTTGGAATTCGGTCGGCTGCAGCGATCTTCCAGAGAAACATGGAGAGCCGACTCAAGTCGGTACCACGCATGGTGGTTTTTCAGGACGACATATTGGTCACGGGTCGGGACACTGTCGAGCACCTACAAAACCTGGAGGAGGTCCTCCAGTGACTGGATCGCGTAGGGCTGCGGCTGAAGAGGTCGAAATGCATCTTCATGGCAACAGAAGTGGAGTTTTTGGGGAGAAAGATCGCGGCGGATGGCATTCGTCCCACAGACGCCAAGACAGAGGCTATCAGGAACGTGCCCAGGCCACAGAACGTCACGGAGCTGCGGTCATTCCTGGGACTCCTCAACTATTTTGGTAACTTCCTACCGGGGTTAAGCACCCTCTTAGAGCCCCTACATGTGTTATTGTGTAAAGGTGAGGACTGGGTATGGGGTAAAAAAACAAGTAATTGCTTTTGAGAAAGCCAGAAACATTTTGTCCTCCAACAAGCTGCTTGTATTGTATAACCCATGTGAAAGACTTGTGCTAGCATGTGATGCGTCATCGTACGGAGTCGGGTGTGTATTACAACAAGCTAACGTTGCGGGGAAGTTGCAACCTGTCGCCTATGCCTCCAGGAGCTTGTCTAAAGCCGAGAGGGCCTACAGCATGATTGAGAAAGAGGCATTAGCGTGTGTGTTCGGGGTAAATGCATCAGTACCTGTTTGGCCTCAAATTTGAGTTGGAAACCGATCACAAGCCCCTCATAATCCCTGTTCGCTGAAAACAAGGGGATAACTACGAATGTCTCAGCCCGCATATAAAGGTGGGCACTCGCGCTATCAGCGTAATACCATCCGCCACAGGCCAGTCACCAAGAACTGTGCGGATGCTCTCAGTCGGCTACCATTGCCCACCACGGGGGTGGAAATGGCGCAGCCTGCAAACTTGTTGATGGTGGCGCAGCCCGCAGACTTGTTGATGGTCATGGAAGCATTTGAAAATGATAAATCACCTGTCACAGCCCGCTAGATTAGGACTTGGACCAGCCAAGATCTTCTGCTGTCCCTAGTGAAAAACTGTGTACTGCATGGGAGCTGGGCCAGCATCCCCATTGAAATGCAAGAGCTAATCAAGCCGTTCCAGCGGCGAAAGGACGAGCTGTCCATTCAGGCAGACTGCCTGTTGTGGGGTAACCGAGTAGTGCTACCAAAAAAGGGCAGGGAGACGTTCATCTCGGATCTCCACAGTACACACCCGGGTATAGTAATGATGAAAGCTATAGCCAGATCCCACGTGTGGTGGCCCGGTATCGACTCTGACTTAGAGTCCTGTGTACGGCAATGCAGCGTGTGTGCTCAGTTGAGCAACGCGCCCAGAGAGGCACCACTAAGTTTGTGGTCCTGGCCCTCCAGACCATGGTCAAGGATCCATGTCGACTATGCGGGCCCGTTTCTTGGTAAAATGTTCCTGGTGGTGGTGGATGCTTTTTCAAAATGGATTGAATGTGGAATAATATCGGGAAGCACCGCCACCGCCACCATTGAAAGCCTGAGTGCCATGTTTGCCACCCATGGCCTGCCTGACATACTGGTCAGTGACAACGGGCCATGTTTCACCAGTGCCGAATTTAAAGAATTCATGACCTGTAATGGGATCAAACATGTCACCTCGGCCCCGTTTAAACCAGCCTCCAATGGGCAGGCAGAGCGGGCAGTACAAACCATCAAACAAAGCCTTAAACGAGTCACAGGAGGCTCACTCCAAATCCGCCTGTCCCAAGTACTGCTCATTTACCGCACGAGACCCAACTCGATCACAGGGGTGCCCCCGGCTGAGCTACTCATGAAAAGGACACTTAAAACCAGACTCTCGCTGGTTCACCCCAACCTGCATGATCAGGTAGAGAGCAGGCGGCAGCAACAAAATGTAAACAATGGTCGCGCCACTGTGTCACGGGAAATTGATCTGAATGACCCTGTGTGTGTGCTAAACTATGGACATGGTCCCAAGTGGGTCGCGGGCACGGTGATAGCTAAAGAAGGGAATGTGGTGTTTGTAGTCAAACTAGACAGTGGACAAATTTGCAGAAAACACTTGGACCAAATGAGGCTGCGGTTCACAGACTGCCCTGAACAACCCACAGCAGACACCACCTTTTTTGAGCCCACAACACACACCCAAAGGATCAACGACACCACGCCGGACCAGGAAATCGAACCCATCACGCCCAACAGCCCAGCAAGGCTAGGCTCACCCAGCAGCCCTGCAGGGCCAACAACACGCCAGCCCAGCGAGGGCACAGCCAACACACCAGAACAGACATTTGTACCGAGGTGGTTCACCAGGGAAAGAAAGGCTCCCGACCGCCTCACCTTGTAAATAGTTTTCACTTTGACTTTGGGGGGGAGTGATGTTGTGTATCCGTAAAGCATGCACTCCCTTGTTCCGCCACCAGGGAGTGCATTACCTGAAGTCCCAAGGGATCCCAGCATCCCTTGGGAGCACTGTATATAAGCCGGCCCCTCAGGCATGTTCCTCACTCTGGAGTGTCTTAATAAAGACTGAGGTCACTGTTACTTTAACCTCCCTGTGTGCAGTCTCATCTGTGTTAGGAACACAATACAAACAAATGTAGCCCACTCAACAGAGCTGGTCAAGTGTGGTCAGTGCTTCGATGCTGGGGATGTTGGCCTGAGCGAGAACACTGACGTTGGTGCGTCTATCCTCCCAGTGGATTTGCAGGATCTTGCGGAGGCAGAGCTGTGGTACTTCTCCAGCGCTTTGAGCCATATAGGAGGGCGGGTATCACATAAGAACATAAGAAATAGGAGCAGGAGTTGGCCATTTGACCCCTCGAGCCTGCTCCGCCATTTAATAAGATCATGGCTGAACTGATTATGGACTCAGCTCCACTTCCCTGCCCGCTCCCCATAACCCTTTATTCTCTTGTCGCTCAAAAATCTGTCTATCTCCGCCTTAAATATATTCAATGACCCAGCCTCCACAGCTCTCTGGGGCAGAGAATTCCACAGATTTACAACCTTCTGAGAGAAGAAATTCCTCCTCAACTCATTTTTAAATTGGTGGCCCCTTATTCTGAGACTATGCCTCCTAGTTCTCATTTCACCTATGAGTGGAAATATCCTCACTGCATTCACCTTGTCGAGCCCCCTGATTGTCTTATATTCTTTTGAACTCCAATGAGTACAGGCCCAACCTACTCAACCTATCTTCATAAGTCAACCTCCTCATCTCCAGAATCAACCTTGTGAACCTTCTCTGAACTGCCTCCAATGCAAGTATATCCTTCCTTAAATACGGAGACCAAAACTGTACGCAGTACTCCAGGTGTGGCCTCACCAATATCCTGTACAGTTGGAGCAGGACTTCTCTGCTTTTATACTCTATCCCCTTTCAATAAAGGTAAACATTCCATTTGCTTTCCTGATTACTTGCTGTACCTGCATACTAATGTTTTGGACACCCAGATCCCTCTGTACCGCAGCACTTGCTTTTCTATTTTTTTCTGCCAGAGTGGATAACCTCACAGTTTCCCACATTATACTCCATCTGAGAACTTTTTACTCACTCACTTAGCCTGTCCCTTTGCAGATTTTTTGTGTCCTCCTCACAATTTGCTTTCCCACCCATCTTTGTATCATCAGCTAAACTTGGCTACATTACACTCAGTTCCTTCATCCAAGTCATTAATGTAGATTGTAAATAGTTGAGGCCCCAGCACCGATCCCTGCGGCACCCCACTAGTTACAGTTTGCCAACCGGAAAATGACCCATTTGTCCTGAGTCTCTGTTTTCTGTTAGTTATTCAATCCTCTATACATGCTAATATATTACCCCCAACCCCGTGAACGTTTATCTTGTGCAGTAACCTTTTCAGTGGCACCTTATCGAATGCCTTCTGGAAATAACTACTGCCCTGTAAACCATAAGCTTGATGCCAGATTTGAGGTCCTGGTCTTCAAGCACTCCCTTCCTCAGGCAACCGAAGGCTGCGCTGGCGCACTGGAGGTAGTGTTGGAGCTCGTCATCAATGTCTGCCCTTGCTGATAGTAGGCTCCCGAGGTATGGAAAATGGTCCACGTTGTCCAAGGCTGCGCCGTGGATTTTGATGACCGGGGGGGGTAGTGCTGTGTGGCGGAGCCAGATTGTTGGAGAACCTATGTCTTATGGATGTTTAGTGTAAGGCCCATGCTTTTGTACGCCTCGGTGACGATGGCTTGGAGTTCGGCCTCTGAGCGTGCGCAGATGCTAATGTCGTCCGCATACTGTAGTGCGATGACAGAGGATGGGACGGTCTTGGATCTATCCTGGAGGTAGCGAAGGTTGAGCAGGTTCCCACTGGTTCTATAATTTAGTTCCACTCCAGCGGGGAGCTTATTGAGAATGAGATGGAGCATTGCAGCAAGGAAGATCGAGAATAGCATTGGTGCGATGATGCAGCCTTGCTTGACCCCGGTCCAGACGTGGATTGGGTCTGTGGTGGATTCGTTCGTGGAGCAGGGGGAGGATGGTTACAAACTTTTGGGGGCAGCCGAAATGGAGGAGGACGCTCCATAGTTCCTGATGATTGACAGTGTCAAAGGCCTTTCTGAGGTCAAAGAAGGCCATGTACAAGGGTCGGTGCTGTTCCCTGCATTTTTTTTGTCGTTGCTACGCGGTGAAGATCATGTCCGTTGTACCCCTTAGTGAACAGAATCCGCATTGCGACTCTGGGAGGAGTTCCTCAGCCACAGGGAGAAGTCGATTGAGGAGGATTTTTGCGATGACTTTCCCAGTGGCCGACAGCAGGAAGAGACCTCTATGGTTGCCACAGTCGGACTTGTCCCCTTTTTTGAAGATGGTCACAATTATAGCATCTCTGAGATCTCCTGGTATGCTCTCCTCCTTCCAGATAGGAGAGATGAGGTCGTGCCAATAGTACTTCTCCGCCATACTTTAGTGACTCAGCGGGGATTCCATCTGCTCCTGATGCCTTGTTGTTCTTGAGCTGATGAATGGCTTTTTCTACCTCGTGCAGGGCTGGGGTTTTGCTGAGATGGTAGCGGGTAGCATGCTGCGAGATGGAGTCGAGGACATTTTTGTCGAAGGCAGAGTCTCAGTTAAGGAGATCTTCTAAGTGCTCCTTTCAGCGGGCCCTGACTGCCTCGGTGTCCTGAATGATTGCCTCTCCGTTCTTGTCCGGCAGTGGGGTGGGGCCTTGGGTGCTTGGCCGTAGGTGGTCTTGACTTTGGTCAAGAATCCTTGCATGTCATGGCTGCCGGTCAGATGCTGGATCTCCTGTTCTTTCTCCACCCGCCATCTATTCTTTAGGTTGTGGGTTTTTGTTGGACCTCGGCCTTCAGCCGCCTGTAGAACTGCTTTGCTGCTCCCGATTTGGGTTGCTGCTTTAAGTTCAGAAATGCCTTGCGTTTGTGGCTTATTAGCTCCTGGATCTCCTGATCATTCTCGTCAAACCAGTCTTGGTGTTTCTTGGTTGAGTGACCGAGCGTCTCTTCGCAGGTGCAGATTATGGAGGCCTTGAGGGCAGACCAGTCATTTCGGGGTCATCGAGGGTCGCCAGGTTGGCAGTCAGGCGTTGGCTGTATATGGCTTTCTTAACTTAGTCTTTGACTGCCCCAATGTTGATTTTCCTGCGGCATTGTTTCTGTTGCCGTCGTTGCTTTGGGGCTATATTGATGTTAATGATGGAGCGGATTAGGGGGTGGTCCATCCAGCAGTCGTCAGCTCCTGTTATGGCGCGGGTGATGTACATGTCCTTGCGGTCCTTCGCTCGAGCAGATGCCAGTGCTTGGAGCAAGGGTGTTGCCACGATGCCTTGTACTTGTCCCTCTGACGGAACAAGGTGTTGGTGATGACAAGGTCATGTTCTGGGCATTTTGTCAGGAGCAGGTTACCGCTGGAGTTGGTTTTCCCTACCCCCTCTCTGCCGATCACGCATCCCCAGAGGTCTGTGTCCTTACCGACCCTGGCGTTGAAGTCGCCAAGGAGGATTAGTTTGTCTTCCATAGGGACGCAAGACAGGGATCGTTTGAGACTGGAGTCAAATACCTCTTTGGTCTCATCTATTGCGTCGAGTGTTGGGGCGTACGCGCTGATGACTGTGGTGCACTGGTTCCGGGATAGGGTGAGTCGGAGAGTCATGAAACATTCGCTAATCCCACAGGGGGAGTCTGAGGCGGTCAACTTGCTCATTCTTGATAGCGAAACCAACTCCAAGGAGGTGGAGCTCTTTTTCTGGTTTGTCTTTGCAGAAGAAGGTATAACCACCACCTTGTTCTTTGAGCTGGCCTTCCCCTGCCCGCCGGGTCTTGCTTAGGGTGACAATGTCAACGTTGAAATGTCTGAGTTCCCGGGCAACGATGGTGGTGCAGTGTTCTGGTCTGTCACAGTTGGGGTTGCCCATGAGGGTCCTGACGTTCCAGGTCCCAAACTTCATTTTGAAGGGTGGAAGATGCCTGTGCGTGAGGTCTTTTAACGTGGGGGTGGCCGTTGCACACCGGCTACCACACGGGCTTAACAGAGCAAGGTCTTGGTCCAGCGGCAGGGGAGTGCAAGATGACTGGAGACCAGGCTCTACTCTACGGGCCTAGTTGCCTACGGTGGGATGCAAGCCGTAAGCTCGGCACTGAGCAGCGTCTTCAGGAGAGGTGGCGGGAGATCTGAGGTGTGATGAGGGGTGGGGATGAGGGACGCTGGGGCCCTGCTCCATTTTAGCTTCTCAAAGGGTCATGGGAGAAGTCAGAGTGGTCGCCACCATTACCCGCACCACATGCCCGACTGTGGCTCCGCTGCAGCTCCTCCAGCTGCTTTCGCCTCCGCAGATTGGGCCACCAGCCGAGAGGACTCCGGGGTCCCCGCCAAAGCTGGCTCCAAGCTGGCCGAAAGGACTCCGGGGTCAGCTCCGAGTTGGCCGAAGGGACACCGGGGAAGGATGCCGCCGGATCGGGAGAGGGAGGATAGAGTTCAGACCTGGGAGGATTTGTTCCAAATCCTCAGAATCCGGAGAGGGAGTGATTTCCAGGTGCAGCAGAGAGGTCCAGGAGGTTCTTGGTGCTGCAGGGAGGTCCGATAGGTGGGCCCAGGTTGGTATCCGTGCAGCATGGGTTTATGCTTTGGGGGATGAGAAATGCACCCGCGTTTAGGGTCAGGGGGGACTAAAGCTTAAACTTAGACTTACACAGTGGTAGGGGAAGAGATTGGGGGAGAGAAAGTGTGGAATGTCATTGGATGGTAATGGAACAAGATGTTCAGCGGAGCTCCCTAGGGAGCTGCCGTTCCGGGTGACATCTTGGTCTTAGCACATGACGGAGCAGCAGTGCCAAAGGAGGCTCAGGCTATCGCGTCAGGTTGTCGCAGACATTTGCATGTTGCTGGGGCAAGACCTGCAGCCCAGAGAAGCAGGTGGACACGCCTTACCAGTGGCTGTCAAAGTCACCACCGCCCTCAACTTCTTCGCCTCCAGCTCCTTCCAGGGATCTGAAGCAGATAGTTGCGGCATCTCACAGTCGGCCGCCCACAGATACATTCCACAGATCACTGATGCCCTCTTCAACAAGTCAGCCAATTATATCAACTTTGCCTCTGATGAAGCCAGTGTTACTGGGCGGACTCTCAGCTTTGCGGCTCCGGCTGGCTTCCCACAGGTGCAGGGCATCATCGACTGCACACATGTGGCCATCAGGTCATCCCCACCATCACCCAGGAATGTTTGTGAACCACAGGGGCTTCCACTCCCTCAATGTGCAGCTCGTCTCCAACCACTGGAAGATCATCATGCATGTGTGCGCCAGATTCCCTGGCAGCTGCCATAACTCTTTCGTCCCGCGCCAGCCCGCCCTCCCTCAGCTCTTCACTCCTCCAAACAGACATTCCGGCTGGCTGCTTGGAGACAAGAGCAGTCCACTGAAGACATGGCTCATGACACCCTGGAGAAGGCCAAGTCCTGAGGCCGAGGAGAGATGCAATGAAAGATTCATTTCCACCAGATGTATCAGAGAGCAG
Organism: Pristiophorus japonicus; assembly: GCF_044704955.1. Lineage (NCBI taxonomy): Eukaryota > Metazoa > Chordata > Chondrichthyes > Pristiophoridae > Pristiophorus > Pristiophorus japonicus. The sequence goes on along the minus strand of NC_091980.1, from coordinate 175,924,921 downwards.
ACAATAGGCATGCTGAAAATGCGCTTCAGATGCCCAGACAGATCTGGAGGAGCCCTTCAGTATGCACCAGCCAGGGTCTCCAGCATCGTTGTGGTCTGCTATGCCCTGCACAACATAGCGCAGCAGTGAGAATTAGTGCTGCAGGAGGAGCAAGACACTGAGCACACAGGCTCTTCACAGGAGGTGGAGCATCAGCTGGAGGAGCAGGAGGAGCAGGGGGAACCTGCGGTCCAGATCCTACAACACCCGAGCATACTGCTGCCCGGGAGGCCAGGGATGGCCTCAGCATGGGCAGATTTACTTAACTTCAGGCATTACACCCATATGGCTTCCACATGCTGCACCAAGTTGGCACCACCCCACAGCAACACTGTAAAACATCCCTACAATGACCAAGCCATTCCTTTCACATTGACCACCATTGCTGGAGGTAACGTTATGTCTCACGTTCACTCCAACTCACTAAGCCACTTCCGAAGTTGCAGGCAGAACTGGCCCTGTGGTGAAAATAATAATTTTTATCTGTGACATCAGATTAACGGAAACCTCACATGCTACCCTTGTGCATCTACTGGTGTCTCATCTTCCGTGTCCTTCTATGAAATGCTACCCTTGTGGCTTCAGCAGAGGTAGAGGCAGCCTGCTCACTTCCCTGCTGCAACTACACAGACACTTTTGTCCGATGTCCTCTGTGTTTTGGAGCCTGTGATGGACCCGCCAAAGTCTGCTCCTCCTGCGACTGTGCAGGGGCAGACTCATCTATCACGATCTGGGGAGGCATCTGGGACTCTGACTGAGGGGGTGGCAACGGGGGAGAAGTGTAAGCGCTTTGAGAAGAGCCCCCACTTCCATGTCCCCTCTCACTATCATCCCTCTCATGGGTCACCTGCACTTCCCTGCTAGCAAGGACCTGGAGAGCACCTTGCTGCACAGCAGTGGGGCCATGAGGACCCATATGTACATTGACATCCTTCCTAGAGAGGGGGTCTATGAGCATTTGCCATCTATTCTCCATAGAGACCATGTGCCCCTGTGAGGAATGGTCCTCCTTTAGCTGTTCCATGCAGGTGGCCACCCTTTCCATGGGAGAGCCTACAGTTGCCATCGCCTGTGACAGGATGGTGCTCATGTTGGAGGTGAACTCCTCTATTCTCTTCACATTTGCAGATATCGCGGTCACAAAACCTATCAAAGCCTCCTACACTTCTTCCTACACCTCCAAGATCGCCCTCTTTCTGGATGGCCCCCAACGTGCAGGCTCAGCATCTGAATGCAGCTGAGCCGAGCTGGGAGCATCCTGCAACCTCCGATGAGCAGTCTCCACTGCTGTCCCTGTTTCCACCATCTCCTCTTGCTCACTTGTGACTTATGACACAACATTACTCTCCATATGGGACCCACCGAGGTGTAAATATCTGCACTGACACTGGGTGTGCTTATGTCCAGTGATGGTAAACCCTCAAAGGCTGGAGGCTCCTCTGAGGAATTGTCCTCCTTTTTCTCGTGGGCAATGGTGGGAGGCTATTGATGGACACATGGGAGAGTAAAGAGTAAAGAAATGAGTTAGAAATGTCATATCAAGAATGTGTACGGTACCATTATGCACATGATCAACATTCCCTGGGTGCTGACATCAATCCCCATATGAGTGACTGCTGTATGCCATGTGGCTGTATGAGATGTAATTCTGTCACCAGGTTGCTGAGATGTCCCCCTCTCTCCCTCTCCCACCTCCACCTGCTCTGCGACTCCTGATACGTCCAGGATGACCTCCTCTGCTGCAGTTAAGGTGGCCAATGATGGAGGGCCACCTCCGGTTCGCTCCTTCTCCCTCTCTTTGCCTGCAAGGAGGGAAGGAATGGAGAAGTTTTAGTGAGAGTGATGGAATGAGTGTGAGGAATGAATGGGTTACACCTGTAGAGGGTGACTATGATGGAGTGGCCTCCCTGTATGTTGTTAGTTGGTATGATTGCATTAGCATGAAGGTGAGTGTGAGTGGAGGTTGGTCATATGGGGATTTGATAATGTATATAGAGGGAGAGGAATGGATGGATGGATATGCAAGGTATGTTGGTGTGAACAATGACGTGCAGGAGCAGGCTTGGGAATGCAGAGTAATGGGGAAGTGGTGAAAGATACAGCAGGATGAAGTTGCACTCACCTTTCCTGATCTAATAAGATAATTGAAACATTTCCTTCAATGCACCCAGGTCCTCCTGACAGCATCCCTGCTGTTTTCCCCCTCTGCAATCTACAATCAGGCTGTCTTCGACTCCTGGGGAGGTCTCTTCCACCCATCCAAAGGGAGGTTGACCTCTCTGAGTGCTCTCATTCCCTCCATAAGCTCATAGAGGGAGTCATCTGAGAACCTGGATGCAGCCCTCTGTCTCAGTGCAGTCATGTTTCCAAGTGTTTGGAACACTCCAATGCTGCAGTACAATGCCTGCACAATCCTGGATCAACCTTCAAATGCAATGTGGCCATGCCTCCTTTAAATATCCCTGCATTATTTAATAGGGCTGGGTAACGTGCACTTAAGTCAATCTCAGGAGCGGAATGAAATGAGGAACGGGGTCGCGACCTGCCATGGCTACTGACCCACCCAGGCGCACTTCTGGGCAGACGAATCGGGCAAAAGTCAAAACTCCTGCCGTTGCTGCAACCAGAGGCGTTGCACACCTGGCGCAGCTCTTTCTGGCGGTGCTGTTCAGCGCCACCACTGAACTAAACCGCAGGATCGCTAAGGGGCGCAGGAGACCGCACCGCCGCCTTTCACGCTGCTCCGGAGTGACACCCGGAGCACAAAGGACCGGAAAATCCAGCCCAAGGCCTTTTATCTCCTCAGGACATTCCAAAGCGCTTTAGAACCTATAAAGTGTAATCACTCCTGTACTGTAGGCAAACATGGCAGCCAATTTGCTCACAGCAAGGTCTCACAAACGGCAATGAGATAATGACCAGATAATGACCAGATAATCTGTTTTTAGTGATGTTGGTTGAGGGATAAAGATTGGCCAGGGCATTGGGGAGAATTCCCCTGCTTTTTATTGAAATAGTGCTTTGAAAGACCTTGGTTTAACATCTTATCTGAAAGACGGCACCTCCAACAATGCAGCACCCTCTCATAACTCCACTGGATTGTCAGATTAGATTTTGTACTTAAGTCTCAGGAGTGGGATTATGAACTCAGAATCTTCAGAGGTAAGAATGCTAGGCACTAAGCTACAGCTGACACTTAACAGTAATAAGAACAGATGTCTCAGAAAATGTGACCCAGATGGTTACACAGAAAGTGGGTGGTGAACGTATAGAACAGACCACTAAGGGAGGTTGTGGGGCTAGTGGTAGCAGCAAATCCAAGAGAGAGTTGGATAAGTGCTGAAACCAAATATTGGCAGAGGGGTATGAAAGATATTGTGGGATAAGATAGTTCTTGGACACTGGGAGTGGCCAGTTAGGCTACAAAAGTCTATTCTGGTCCTACACATTCAATAACAATATGCATTTATATAACGTCTGTAATGTAGGAAAATGTTCCAAGACACTTCACAGGAGCGAAATCAGTCCAAACATTGAGCCCAAACCAAAGAGGATTTTAGGACAGGTGAACAAATGATTGGTCAAAGAGACAGGTTTTTCACAGAGTCTTTAAGTAGAGAGAGGTAGAGAGGCAGAAAGGTTTATGGAGGGAATTCCAGAGTTTAGGGCCTCGGCAGCTGAAGGCAAGGCCACCAATGGAGCGAAGGATGTTGGGGATGCACGTGAACAGAATTGGAGGAATGCAGAGTTTTCGGAGGGCTTTCGGCCTGGAGGTTACAGAGATAAGGAGGGCTGAGGCCATGGAGGAATTTGAACACGAGGATGAGAATTTTACAGTCGAGGCATTTGGTGACTGGGAGCCAAAGTAGGTCAGCAAGCACTGGGGTGTCAGGTGAACGGAACTTGTTGCGGGTTAGGATTCCCATGTTATTATGAGTTAGAGGAATTGTTTAGGGGCATCAATGGACCACGGTTTTCTCATGGCTGAATACACACTCCATCAAACTCTCGTCTTTTCAGTGATGATATTTTAAGCTCTGCATACCAGATAGTTAATTGAAAACTATGGTGAAATAGCAGGTAAGTGGGATCAGAGCCGGACTGCAGTTGAAGCACTAGCTCCAATATAAGTGCTAACATTTCTATGAAACTGGGTTGTGGGAGAAAGATACAAGATGGCGAAAGAGCTCCACAGGCAGACAAAGCAGGGTCACCACAAATATACTGGAAGGTTTTTTTCTCAATTGTGAATTTTTAATATGAAAGGTTTGGTGACTGCTCTTAAGGAGGACTAAGTAAGGCCCACAGAACGGAACTGTCCAAGCGATGCTCACTCAGGAACCATGAGTTGGATAAAGGAATTGACTTGAAACCCTGGGTTAGCAGGGTGAATGCTTAAGAGCAGAATTTGCTTAAATGTATGCACAGCAAAGGAAAAGAACACAGACCTGTCAGTTTGGCCACAATCAGAATGCATGATGGTCCCTGCTTACTGTCCAGGATGTTTGGACAGAGAAGTAATGTATCAGCAGGGCTGGCTGGAGCTTTGGTTTAAGCCACAGTGCTGACTTGCTAAAAATGCTGACAGTGGCAAAGATAAGAAACAAGGCCTGAGAAACTAATTAGGAAATTGCTGAACTGAACTGAAAACAAGCCCAAATCTGATATTATGCTCAGTAGCAGACCTGAAGAAGGAACACCCATAAAACATCCCAGCTTGAAAAGATTTTCAGGAGAACCATGCGTGACGTTCGAACACCACGGCATAGGAGAGGAACATTCTTATCCCCCAAGGAAAAGGACCTAATTTTCAAGAACTTTCTTTCCTGTGTTGCACATGCCAGAATAAAGCTGTATGAGGAGCTATTACTTGCTATCTGGTAAAAACTGTTGTGTCTGAATGTAGAATAAAATTCTTTACGGAGTTAATAAAATAACCACAGTGTCTCATTTGATCCTTGGCCTTTCGTACCCTAAAGAGAGAATCCTACAATTGGGACAGATTGAGAGTGCAACTGTGCCAGCTTCTGTGCTCAAGGAACGAGCTCTGAAGGGTCTACCTGATGTGCCAGCTCTCTTCTGGTGCTGCTCCAGGTTATATCCCAGAGCCTAGCAAAAAGAGTGATTATATTGTACCACTGCCAGGTCGCATCAGCAGCGATGCCAGCCTTGAGACGTCCAGAGTCTTCTAATCGTGTTCTGCCGGACTAACTGCATTAAGCCTTGTATTATCCGAGGTAGGTACTTCTGGGGAAGTGACAGTGCATTGGCAGTTCCTGGCTTTGAAGCAGAGAAACACGGCTATGATTGATCTGGCTAGATTGATCTAGCCAACCTTGCCTTTCTTTTAGCCAATTAAAAGGACATTTTCTTTTCATCAAAGCTGCTCCCCTCTCCAAGATGGATGGTCAAATCTAGGAGCCGGAGGAATTAAATAAAGTAAATGATTCCACAGTTTGTGCAAATGTAGAAAATTTAAAGTTAAAATGGACGGAGTAAAGTATATCCAGGGATGGGGTTAGGACCATGAACCTGGACAATTTCTCAGGCCCTCAAGCCTGTCAGAGCCCTGAGTGCATCCAATGATAAGATTAAGGAAGGAGGTAAATCAATTTTGACTTTATCCAGTGCTGTACTGAGGGAGAGCTGCACTGTCGGAGGTGCCGTCTTTCAGATGAGACGTTACACTAAGGCTCCCATCTCAGGTGGAGATAAAAGATCCCATGGCACTATTTTGAAGAAGAGAAGGGAAATTCTCCTCGGTGTCCTGGCCAATATTTATCACACCTAAAAACAGATGGTCATTGATATGTCCTTACTATACAGTATAAATGCACACGAGGCCCATACTTGAGAGAAGGTCACTCTGTGACCAGTTACCTTTATTACCCAAGACCTCAAGTGATGAAGGTGGGTGGAGCTTCCCCTTTCATACCTGAAAGTGCAGGTTAGGAGTGTCTCCCATAAGTTCACCCCCTTGTGGTCAATGTTCTCAAGGTGTACAACTTAGGTCAGCTTATACATGGGTTAGAATGACAGTTAAATACATGACATCATCTCCCCCCCAAAGTCTTATTGGGATCACAGGTTAAGTCTCTCTGGTGGTTTACGCTCCCTTGTAGAGCGCCTGAGTTGGGGTTCCAGTTGTTGGGCGCTGGCCTGAGTGTCTGCTGTTTGCAGTGCCTCAAGCCTGTCCGGACTGCCCACAGTGACTGGGCTCTCCTCCACTTGGTTCCGGTGTTCGGTCATCTGTGGTGGAGTATACTCTACGTTGTGTTCTTCCTCTGCTTCTTCTATGGGTTGATGAACCTCCTTTTAGTTTGATCCACGTGTTTGCGGCAGAGTTGTCCATTGGTAAGTTTAACTACCAAAATCCTATTCCCCTCTTTGGCAATCACAGTGCCTGCAAGCCATTTTGGCCCTGCAGCGTAATTAAGGACAAAAACAGGGTCATGGACATCAATACATCGCGCCCTCGCATTCCTGTGATGGTAGTCACATTGTGACTGATGCCTGCTCTCAACAATTTAATTCATAGTGGGGTGTATCAGAGATAACCTGGTTTTGAGCGTCCTTTTCATTAGCAGCTCTGGGGGTGGAACCCCTGTGAGCGAGTGTGGTCGGGATCTATTGGCCAACAGGAGGCGTGATAAGCGGCTTTGTAGGGAACCCTCTTGGATTCTGAGCATCCCCTGTTTGATTATCTGCACTGCTCGTTCCGCCTGGCCGTTTGAGGTCGGCTTGAACGGTGCCGTTCTGACATGGTTGCTTCCATTGCCTGTCATGAAGTCCTGGAATTCAGTGCTTGTGAAGCACGGGCCATTGTCGCTGACCAAGGCATCCGGTAGACTATGGGCGGCCATCATTGCCCATAGACTTTCTACCGTGGCTAAGGATGTGCTTGAATATAAAATGGCACACTCAATCCATTTGGAGTAGGCATCTACTACAACCAAAAACATTTTTCCCATGAAAGGACCTGTGTAGCCCACATGGATGCGTGACCATGGCTTGGCGGGCCAGGACCAGGGGCTAAGGTGGGTCAAGGATGTCTCGGAGCGGGTGCAGGACATTCTGAAAAGGGAGGGTGAACAGCCAGTTGTCGTGGTGCACATTGGTACCAACGATATAGGTAAAAAAAAGGGATGAGGTCCTACGAGACGAATTTAAGGAGCTAGGAGCAAAATTAAAACGAAGGACCTCAAAAGTAGTAATCTCAGGATTGCTACCAGTGCCATGTGCTAGTCAGAGTAGGAATCGCAGGATAGCTCAGATGAATACGTGGCTTGAGCAGTGGTGCAGCAGGGAGGGATTCAAATTCCTGGGGCATTGGAACCGGTTCTGGGGGAGGTGGGACCAGTACAAACCGGACGGTCTGCACCTAGGCAGGACCGGAACCAATGTCCTAGGGGGAGTGTTTGCTAGTGCTGTTGAGGAGGAGTTAAACTAATATGGCAGGGGGATGGAAACCAATGCAGGAAGACAGAGGGAAACAAAAAGGAGACAAAAGCAAAAGACAGAAAGGAGATGAGTAAAAGTGGAGGGCAGAGAAACCCAAGGCAAAAAACAAAAAGGGCTACTGAATGTAAAGGAGCTGCAGGAGAGGTCAAAACTAAAAATCATGGTTTAAAAACTAGTATTAAAACACTCAACCTAAACGCACGCAGCATTCGAAATAAAGTAAATGAGTTGACGGCACAAATCATTACAAATGGGTATGATTTGGTGGCCATTACAGAAACGTGGTTGCAGGGTGGCCAAGACTGGGAATTAAACATACAGGGGTATCTGATGATTCGGAAAGATAGACAAGAAGGGAAAGGAGGTGGGGTAGCTCTGTTAATAAAGGATGATATCAGGGCAGTTGTGAGAGACGATATTGGCTCTAATGAACAAAATGTTGAATCATTGTGGGTGGAAATTAGAGATAGTAAGGGGGAAAAGTCACTGGTGGGTGTAGTTTATAGGCCCCCAAATAATAACTTCATGGTGGGGCAGATAATAATCAAGGGAATAATGGAGGCATGTGAAAAAGAAACAGAAGTAATCATGGGGGATTTTAACCTACATATCGATTGGTCAAATCAAATCGCACGGGGTAGCCTTGAGGAGGAATTCATGGAATGCATACGGGATTGTTTCTTAGAACAGTACATTACAGAACCTACAAGGGAGCAAGCTATCTTAGATCTGGTCCTGTGTAATGAGACAGGAATAATAAATGATCTCCCAGTAAAAGATCCTCTCGGAATGAGTGATCACAGTATGGTTGAATTTGTAATACAGATTGAGGGTGAGGAAGTTGAGTCTCAAACGAGCGTACTATGCTTAAACAAAGGGGACTACAGTGGGATGAGGGCAGAGTTGGCTAAAGTAGACTGGAAACACAGACTAAACGGTGGCACAATTGAGGAACAGTGGAGGACTTTGAAGGAGCTCTTTCATAGTGCTCAACAAAAATATATTCCAATGAAAAAGAAGGGCGATAAGAGAAGGGATAACCAGCCGTGGATAACCAAGGAAATTAAGGAGAGTATCAAATTAAAAACCAATGCGTATAAGGTGGCCAAGGTTAGTGGGAAAATAGAAGATTGGGAAAATTTTAAACAACAGCAAAGAATGACGAAGAAAGCAATAAAGAAAGCAAAGATAGATTACGAAGGTAAACTTGCGCAAAACATAAAAACGGATAGTAAAAGCTTTTACAGATATATAAAACGGAAAAGAGTGACTAAAGTAAATGTTGGTCCCTTAGAAGATGAGAAGGGGGATTTATTAATGGGAAATGTGGAAATGGCTGAGACCTTAAACAATTATTTTGCTTCGGTCTTCACAGTGGAAGACACAAAAACCATGCCAAAAATTGCTGGTCACAGGAATGTGGGAAGGGAGGACCTGGAGACAATCACTATCACTAGGCGGGGGGGGGGGGGGGGAGGGGGGTAGTGCTGGACAGGCTAATGGGACTCAAGGTAGACAAGTCCCCTGGTCCTGATGAAATGCATCCCAGGGTATTAAAAGAGATGGCGGAAGTTATAGCAGATGCATTCGTTATAATCTACCAAAATTCTATGGACTCTGGGGAGGTACCAGCGGATTGGAAAGCAGCTAATGTAACGCCTCTGTTTAAAAAAGGGGGCAGACAAAAGGCAGGTAACTATAGGCCAGTTAGTTTAACATCTGTAGTGGGGAAAATGCTTGCAACTATCATTAAGGAAGAAATAGCGGGACATCTAGATAGGAATAGTGCAATCAAGCAGACACAGCATGGATTCATGAAGGGGAAATCATGTTTAACTAATTTACTGGAATTCTTTGAGGATATAACGAGCATGGTGGATAGAGGTGTACCGATGGATGTGGTGTATTTAGATTTTTAAAAGGCATTCGATTAAGTGCCACACAAAAGGTTACTGCAGAAGATAAAGGTACGCGGGGTCTGGAAATGTATTAGCATGGATAGAGAATTGGCTGGCTAACAGAAAGCAGAGAGTCGGGATAAATGGGTCCTTTTCGGGTTGGAAATTGGTGCTTAGTGGTGTGCCACAGGGATCGGTGCTGGGACCACAACTGGTTACAATATACATAGATGACCTGGAAGAGGGGACAGAGTGTAGTGTAACAAAATTTGCAGATGACACAAAGATTAGTGGGAAAGCGGGTTGTGTAGAGGACACAGAGAGGCTGCAAAGAGATTTAGATAGGTTAAGCGAATGGGCTAAGGTTTGGCAGATGGAATACAATGTCGGAAAGTGTGAGATCATCCACCTTGGGGAAAAAAAACTAAAAAAGGGAATACTATTTCAATGGGGAGAAATTACAACATGCTGCGGTGCAGAGGGACCTGGGGGTCCTTGTGTATGAATCCCAAAAAGTTAGTTTGCAGGTGCAGCAGGTAATCAGGAAGGCGAATGGAATGTTGGCCTTCATTGCGAGAGGGATGGAGTACAAAAGCAGGGAGGTCCTTCTGCAACTGTATAGGGTATTGGTGAGGCCGCACCTGGAGTACTGCGTGCAGTTTTGGTCGCCTTACTTAAGGAAGGATATACTGGCTTTGGAGGGGGTACAGAGACGATTCACTAGGCTGATTCCGGAGATGAGGGGGTTACCTTATGATGATAGATTGAGTAGACTGGGTCTTTACTCGTTGGAGTTCAGAAGGATGAGGGGTGATCTTATAGAAACATTTAAAATCATGAAAGGGATAGACAAGATAGAGGCAGAGAGGTTGTTTCCACTGGTCGGGGAGTCTAGAACTAGGGGGCACAGCCTCAAAATACGGGGGAGCCAATTTAAAACCGAGTTGAGAAGGAATTTCTTCTCCCAGAGGGTTGTGAATCTGTGGAAGTATCTGCCCAAGGAAACAGTTGAGGCTAGCTCATTGAACGTATTCAAGTCACAGATGGATAGATTTTTAACCAATAAGGGAATTAAGGGTTATGGGGAGCGGGCGGGTAAGTGGAGCTGAGTCCACGGCCAGATCAGCCATGATCTTATTGAATGGCGGAGCAGGCTCGAGGGGCTAGATGGCCTACTCCTGTTCCTAATTCTTATGTTCTTATGTTCTCCTGGTGCGTTGCCCAGCTGAGCACACGTGTTCACCTGCAAACACAAAGTTCCAGGTCTGCATCTATCCCTGGCCACCAAACATGTGACCTGGCAATTGCCTTCACCATGACAACGCCCGGGTGCTCATTGTGAAGTTCTCTGATAAACACCTCTCTGCCCATCTGGGGCATGACTACTCGGTTTCCCCACAGTAGGCAATCGGCCTGAATCGAGAGTTCATCCTTGCGCTTAAGAAACGGTTTAAATTCCTCAGGGCATGCCCTGTACGTGGCTGCCCAGTCCCCATTCAGGACACATTTCTGAACTAAAGACAGTAGCGGGTCTTTATGTGTCCAGACTTTAATCTGAAGGGCTGTCACAGGTGAGCCTTCGCTTTCGAAAGATTCAACAGCCATGACCATGCTCAGCATCGGCGCAGTTTTCAGTGCCCGGTCTGTGCCGAATTGTGTAATCATAGGCGGCTAACGTGAGTGCCCACCTCTGTATGCGGGCTTATGCATTCGTATTCATGGCCTTGTTGTCAGCCAAAAGGGATGTTAGGGGTTTGTGATCTGTCTCCAGCTCAAATTTCCTGCCAAACAGGTACTGGTGCATTTTATTTACTGCATATACACATGCTAGCGCTTCTTTTCCGACCATTCCTAGCCCCTTTCTTCCTGGGACAGACTTCTGGAGGCATAAGCTATCGGCTGTAACTGACCATTGGCATCCACATGCTGCAACACACACCCGACCCCATAGGACGACGCATCGCACGTTAAAACAAGTTTCTTACACGGGTCATATAGCGTTAACAGTTTGTTGGAACATAACAAATTGCGTGCTCTATCAAAAGTCCTTTCCTGGCTGTCCCCCCAGACCCATTCGTGACCTTTGCATAGGAGCACGTGTAGCGGCTCTAACAGCGTGCTCAATTTGGGAAGAAAGTTACCAAAATAGTTCAGGAGCCCCAGGGACGAACGCAGCTCCGTCGTGTTATGGGGTCTGGATCGCTTCTGTTTTAGACGCAGTAGGTCTGATCCCGTCTGCTGCTACCCTCCTTCCCAGAAATTCTACCTCTGGAGCTAAGAAGACGCACTTCGCCTTTTTCAGTCGCAGCCCTACCCGGTCCAGTCTGCGTAGCACCTCCTCCAGGTTGTGGAGGTGTTCTTCAGTATCGTAATCCGTGATGAGGATGTCGTCTTGAATAACCACCGTCCTTGGAATCGACTTGAGGAGGCTTTCCATATTCCGCTGAAAGATCGCGGCGGCCAAACGAATCCTGAACGGACATCTGTTGTACTCAAACAACCCCTTGTGTGTCGTGATGGTGGTCAGCTTCTTCGACTCACTCGCCAGCTCCTGGGTCATATAAGCTGAGGTCAGGTCCAATTTTGAAAAAAGTTTTCCACCAGATAGCATCGCAAAGATGTCCTCCGCTCTCGGTAGTGGGTTCCGGTCTTGGAGTGACACCCGATTGATGGTGGCCTTGTAATTGCCCCATATCCTGACCGACCCATCCGCCTTGAGCACCGGCACGATCGGCCTCGCCCAGTCACTGAATTCGACTGGCGAGATGATGCCTTCCCTCAGCAGGCGGTCCAATTCGCATTCTATCTTTTCCCGCATCACGTACGGCACCGCTCTGGCCTTGTGGTGTACTGGCCTGGCGTCCGGGTTTATGTGAATCACTACCTTGGCCCCCATGAAAGTGCCAATGCCGGGTTGAAATAATGAGTCAAATTTGTCCAGGACCTGTGAGCATGATACTCGCTCCACAGAAGAAATTGCATTGACATCGCCCCATTTCCAGTTCATGACAGCAAGCCAACTCCTCCCCAGTAGTGCGGGACCGTCCCCCGGAACAATCCAGAGTGGCAACCTGTTCTCCGAATCTTTGTGGGTCACGACTACCGTGGCGCTGCCTTGCACCGAAATGATCTCCTTTGTATATGTCCGTAGCTGTGCGTCAATTGGCAATAATTTTGGCCTCGTGACCTTGGATACCCACAACCTTCCGAACTGTTTGATACTCATCAGGGACTGGCTGGCCCCTGTGTCTAGCTCCATTGATACTGGGGTGCCATTGAGGAGCACGTTCATCATTATCGGTGGCGTCCTGGTATATGAACTGTAAATGTGCTCCACATGAACTCGCTGAACTTCAGCTTCCAGTGATTTCTCCCACTATTCATTTGGCCACGTAGGACTTACATCGGGCCCGTCCTCCTCATACATCAACCTGGCTGCAGGCTTCCTGCACATACCCGCTAAGTGACCGCTGACGTTGCAGTTTCTGCAGGTATATTGCTGATACCTGCAAGCTCTGGCTGGGTGTTTGCCTCTACACCTCCAGCATGCGCTGGACGCCCCATTGTTAGAAACAAAAGGTCCATTACCAGTTAATCGTCTCTGACTGTCTCTGTAACTGTCCTTAAGTGCACCATTAACAGATATTGATGGCCCCATTACTGGCCGCATTGTCCCTTGCGATGGCATGAATTGCCGTTCAGCTAGCCATTGTCTCTGTTGAATTCCCCCTTTGGGTTCGACTACATACTGGGGCATGTCCGATTGCCCTTGTCTGCCTAGAAAACCGTGTGCCGCGTTAACAATGTTGACTCCCTGGTCGTTTGCCGCATTTGAGCCAAGATTTTTGTCATACATCATTCTGGTCTCTTCCTCTCCTGAGATAAATGTCTGGGCTATCAGAGCCGCCGCTTCCAAGGTCAAGTCTTTGGCCTCAATCAGTTTCCTGAAAACCCCAGCGTGCCCGATGCCCTCAATAAAAAAGTTTTTCAGCATCTCCGCTCTGTATGTATCTGGGAACTTACATAGGCTCGCCAGTCACCGGAGATCTGCCACGAAGTCTGGAACGCTTTGCCCTTCTCGCCGCCGGTGCGTGTAAAACTGGTGTCTCGTCATGTGCATGCTGCTCGCCAGCTTAATGTGTTCCCCGATCAACTTACTGAGCTCTTCGAACGTCTTGTCCACCGGCTTCTCTGGCGCTAGAAGGTCCTTCATCAGGGAGTACGTTCTGGATCCACAAACCGTCAGGAGATGAGCCCTGTGTTTGTCGGCCGAATCCTGTCCCAACCATTCCATAGTGACAAAACTTTGCTGTAGTCTCTCAATAAAGTCGTCCCAATCATCACCAACACAATACCTCTCTTCTGTGCTGCTAGTGGCCATGCTCGCGTGGTTTAAATCCCAGTTTCTCATCACCAATGATATGTCCTTACTGTACAGTATAAATGCACACGAGGCTCATACTTGAGAGAAGGTCACTCTGTGACCAGTTACCTTTATTACCAAGACCTCAAGTGATGAAGGTGGGTGGAGCTTCCCCTTTTATACCTGAAAGTCTAGGTTAGGAGTGTCTCCCACAAGCTCACCACCTTGTGTCAATGTTCTCAAGGTGTACAACTTAGGTCAGCTTATACATGGGTTACAATGATAGTTGAATACATGACAGTTATGATCACATGGCAGTTTGTGGGATCTTGCTGTGCTGCCGCATTTCCTATATTACAACTGCTACAACACTTCAAAATTACTTTCTTGGCTGTAAAGCACTTTGGAACTTGCTGAGAATGTGAAAGGCGCTATATAAATATAAGCTTTTTGTTTATCGACCACTAACAACATTGTACCTTTTATGCAATATTATCTATTGCAAATCTACCTGTTCACGATCGTACGGTGCGGGTTTGGCACCAGGTTAAGTTGGTAGTGATTTAGTATCATTGTAACCTACTAAAATGTAGGGGCCTCAAACCCAACATTTGCAAAAGGCCCCATTGAGAAAGGTTAAAATAGAAACTTTTAAGATAGGACAGGCATTTGTCATTCCCAGCCTAACATCTATCATTGGGAAAATGCTGGAGTCCATTTTTAAGGAAATAGTAGCAGCACATTTAGAAAATCATAATACAGTCAAGCAGAGTCAGCATAGCTTTATGAAAGGGAAATCATGTTTGACAAATTTGCTGGAGTTCTTTGAGGATGTAACCAGCAGAGTGGATAAAGGGGAACCGGTAGATAGTGTATATTTGGATTACCAGAAGGCATTCGATAAGATGCCACACAAAAGTTTATTGCACCAGATAATAGCTCACAGGTTTGGGAGTAATATATTAGTATGGATAGAGGATTGGGTAACTAACAGATAACAGAGAGTCGGGATAAATGGGTCATTTTCACGTTGGCAAACGGTAACTAGTGGGGTGCCACAGGGATCAGTGCTGGGGCCTCAACTATTTACAATCTATATTAATGAGTTGGCTGAAGGGACGTAGTGTAATGTCGCCAAATTGGCTGATGATACAAAGGTAGGTGGGAAAGCAAATTGTGAGGAGGACACAAAGAATCTGCAAAGGGATATAGACAGGCTAAGTGAGTGGGCGTGAATTTGGCAGACGGAGTATAACGTGGGAAAATGTGAGGTTATCCACTTTAGTAAGAAAAATAAAAAAGCAAATTATTATTTAAATGGGGAGAGATTACAAAATGCTGTAGTACAGAGGGATCTGGGTGTTCTTGTACATGAAAGACAAAAAGTTAGCATGCAGGAACAGCAATTAATTGGAAGGAAAATGGAATGTTGGCCTTTATTGCAAAAGCGGGGGGGGCGGTGGAGTACAAAAGTAGCAATGTCCTGCTACAACTGTACAGGGCATTGGTGAGACCGCACCTGGAGTACTGTGTATAGTTTTGTTCTCCTTATTTAAGGAGGGATATACTTGCATTGGAGGCAGTTCAGAGAAGGTTCACCGAGGTTGATTCCTGAGATGAAGGGGTTGTCTTATGAAGAAAGGTTGAGCAGGTTGGGCCTATACTGATTGGTGTTTAGAAGAATGAGAGGTGATCTTACTGATACCTATAAGATTCTGAGTGGGCTTGACAGGGTAGATGCAGAGAGGATGTCTCCCCTCGTGGGGGAATCTAGAACTAGGGGGCATAGTTTCAGAATAATGGGTAGCCTATTTAAAATGGAAATTAGGAAGAATTTCTTCTCTTAGAGAGTCATGAAATTTTGGAATTCTCTACTTCTGGTAGCTGTGGAGGCTGGGTCATTGAATATATTAAAGATGGAGATAGACAAATCTTTGAACGATAAGGGAGTCAAGAGTTATGGGAGTGGGCAGGGAAGTGGAGTTGAGGCCAAGATCAGATCAGCCATGATCTTCTTCAATGATGGAGCAGGCTCGAGGGGCCAGGTGGCGTACTCCTGCTCCTATTTCTTTTTTTCTTATGTTCTAGGCAGAAAAGAGATGGTGAAAAAATAAGAGGAAAAAAGCAATAACAGTGGTGAGCAGAGGTGAAGTGTTCAAATCTTTCCAATTAATATTGCTGTCAATAGGATTCGTCAACAGCTACAATGCATCATGGGATTGCCTGGATGGCAGAAGGTGAAATAGATGGTTCTTCATCTTTTATCGTCTAGCATTTCTTATGTTCCTATGGATATTGCTAGGTATGAAGACTTACAGTTAAGAAAATAAATAAAACACTTGCATTTATATTGCACTTTTCACAATCTCAGGATATTCCAAAGCACTTTGCAGCCAATTTTGAAATGTAGTCAACTGTTATAATGTGGGAAACGGTGGCAGCCAATTTGAACATAGCAAGACCCCACGCATTGACCAGATCATCTGTTTTTTAGCAATGTTCGTTGACGAATAAATCTTGGTCTGAACACAGGAGTGAACTCCTCTGCTCTTCTTCAAAACAGTGCCGTGGGATCTTTTACGTCCATCTGAGAGGGCGAACGGGATCCAAAAGACTGCACCGCCAACAGTGCAGCAGTCCCTCAGTACTACACTGGAGCGCCAGCCTGGATTATGTGTTTCAGTCTCTGGACCCACGACCCACTGACTCAAAGGTAAAAATGCTACCCACGGAGCCACGGCTGAGATTATTGGGAAGTTGGGCCTTTATTCACTGGAGCTTCTCAATATTGGGAAGGGCTCTGCAGGTTAAATAGAATCATAGAAGCATAGAAATCTACAGCATGGAAGGAGACCATTTCAGTCCATCGTGTCCCTGCCAGCCGACCAAGCTATCCAGCCTAATCCCACTTTCCAGCTCTTGGTCCATAGCCCTGTAGGTTACGGCACTTTAAGTGCACATCCAAGTATTTTTTTAATGTGGTGAGGGTTTCTGCCTCTACCACCCTTTCAGGCAGTGAGTTCCAGACCCCCACCACCCTCTGGGTGAAGAATAGTCCCCTCAAATCTCCTCTAAACCTCCCCCCATTACTTTAAATCTATTCCCCCTGGTTGTTGACCCCTCTGCCAAGGGAAATAAGTCCTTCCTATCCACTCTATCCAGGCCCCTTATAACTTTATACACCTCAATCAGGTCACCCATCAGCCTCTGTTCCAAAGAAAAGAGACCCCGCATCTCCAATCTTTCCTCATAGCCAAAATTCTCCAGTCCAGGCAACATTCTTGTAAATCTCCTCTGCACCCTTTCCTGTGGAATCACATCTTTCCTGTAACGCGGCGACCAGAACTGCACGCAGTACTCCAGCTGCGGCCTAACCAGTGCTTTATACAGTTCAAGCATAACCTCCTTGCCTCGACTAATAAAGGAAAGTATTCCATATGCCTTCTTAACCACCTTATCTACCTGGCCTGCTAACTTTCGGGATTTGTGGACATGCACTCCAAGGTACCTTTGTTCCTCTACACTTTTCAGTGTTGTACCATTTAATGTGTATTCTCTTGCCTTGTTAGACCTCGCCAAATGCATTACCTCACACTAATCTGGATTGAATTCCATTTGCCGCTATTCTGCCCACCTGACCAGTACATTGATATATTTCTGCAATCCACAGCTTTCTTCTTCATTATCAACCACACAGCCTATTTTTGTATTATCTGCAAACTTCTTAATCATACCCCCAACATTCAAGTCCAAGCCATTGATATATTCCACAAAAATCAAGGGTCCCAGCACTGAGCCCTATGGAACCCCACTGGATACAGCCTTCCAGTCACAAAAAACACCCATCAACCATTACCCTTTGCTTCCTGCCTCTGAGCCAATTTTGGATCCAACTTGCCACTTTGCACTGGATTCCATGGGCTTTTATTTTCGTGACCAGTCTGCAATGTGGGACCTTACGCACTGCCCTCATTGACCCTCCTTGTTACCTCCTCGAAAAATTCAATCAAGTTAGTCAGACACGACCTTCCCTTAACAAATCCGTGCTGATAAATCCACCATAAATAGTGACAGATTGTTTCAAATGATCAGCAAGATGTTAATGAGAGGCTATAAATGTCATATCAAAAATCTTTGCACGGTGAATAGTTAAAATATGGAATTCCCTGTCATAGACTGCCCAGAATTACAATCCCACATTACAACAGTGACTACACTCCAAAAGTACTTCATTGGCTGTAAAGTGCTCTGAGCCATCCGGTGGTCGCGAAAGGCGTTATATAAAACCAAGTCTTTCTTTCTTTCATAAATTCATTTGAAAGGGAATTAGATAGCTATTGAAAAAGGAGAATTACTATGAGGACTGAGCAGGAGAATAGAATTGGACTGGGTAGCTCATGTGTAGAAAAACACTGGCACAGGTTTCAATCGGTTGACTGGTTTCTGCCTGTGCTGTAACATTCTATGAATTTATGCTGTAGAAATTTCAGTCATTATTTTGTTATATGCAGTTACTATTACAGTAATGAAGCTATTTCAGTAATATTCGTATGTGTTTTAATGTCACGGTGTGGAGGAGAAGGTCTAAAATTGGTGGGCCCAGATAGATTGCCTTTT
Source organism: Pristiophorus japonicus (assembly GCF_044704955.1). Taxonomy (NCBI): domain Eukaryota; kingdom Metazoa; phylum Chordata; class Chondrichthyes; family Pristiophoridae; genus Pristiophorus; species Pristiophorus japonicus. Next base: position 175,906,543 of record NC_091980.1, on the reverse strand, counting down.
CTCTGGATCTGCTGGCAGGCGAAGAGTTAACCCAACACTTAAGTTTCATACATAAGATGGAAAAAATTCTAAAGTAATGAGGCAAAATCATGTTAATGGAATATGAGAAGCGGTATGAAGGGAATTGCCTGATAATAAATTAGTGGCAAAAACCTGAAGAGATTCTGCTGAGGGAGTGAATGTTTTTCTGGGGCGGTAAGTAAACATTGAGAAATCTTAACAATCAGTGTCTCAAGACCCAAGGTTCAGTGCACCAATTAGCTAGGAATAAGTTTTGCACAGCATTGCACTTTCCTTAAGGGCAACAGTAATCACATCATCATATAATTGCACTGAATAGTATGGGTGATTAGGAATCCGTATGAAATATGTATCGCACTGTATGCGGTTTCCTCCCTGCCTTATTTTGTCTGATATTTTCTGTCCCCAAGGAGGTTACCTAAGCCTCCCTCATTGACATTAATCACAGACTCCTCTGTAATATCTCTGGCTTATGGATTTTCAAACAGGCACTAAGCGTGTTACAAGACGGTGCTAAATTGAGGGACCCAGTGAAAGTCCATGGTCCACAGTGCAGGGCCTCACCATGGTTGAAAGAATAGTGGAGATCAATTGGGAAGTAAGAAAAAAAGGACTTGTTTTTATATACTGTAACACATTACATCTCAGTGCGTCCCAAAGAGCTTTACAGCCAATGAATTACTTTTGAAGTGTGGTTACTGTTGTAATATAGGAAACGCGGCAACCAATTTGGGCACAGCAAGGTTCCACAAACAGCAAAACGATAATGACCAGATCATCTGTTATAGTAATGTTGGTTGACAGATAAATATTGGTCAGTCAAAATATGAGTAATCATTTTCTGTAATTGGTCTCTATCATTCCCAAATGACAGATCAGTTGTTTCTGGTCAGTTCTTCATGGGTAATACAAAAGAAAGTCAAGAACCAGAGGAACAAATACAAGAAGTGTCATAATCCCTGTTAAGCATTCTTCCTTCAGATACAGCACAGCTCAGATGTAGAGTAAAACTCCCTCAACAGTCCCAGGTCAGCTACAACATGAATATCCAACCAAACTCTCCAAGATCAAACACAATGTGGATCAGATACAGAGTAAAGCTCCCTCTACACTGTCCCATCACACACTCCCAGGGCAGGTACTGCATGGGTTAGATACAAAGTAAAGCTCCCTCTAGACTGTCCCATCACACACTCTCAGGGCAGGTACAGCACGGGTCAGAGACAGAGTAAAGCTCCTTCTACACTGTCCCATCAAACACTCCCAGGGCAGGTACAGCACGCGGCCAGATACAGAATAAAGCTCCTTCTACACTGTCCCATCAAACAAACCCAGGGCAGATACAGCACGGGTAAGATACCGAGCAAAGCTCTCTCTACACTGTCCCATCAAGCACTCCCAGGGCAGGTACAGCACGGGTTAGATACAGGGTAAAGCTCTCTCTACATTGTCCCATCAAACACTCCAAGATCACACACAGCATGGGTCAGATACAGAGTAAAGCTCCCTCTATACTGTCCCATCACACACTCCCAGGGCAAGTACAGCATGGGTCAGATGCAGAGTAAAGCACCTTTTACACTGCCCCATCAAAGACTCTCAGGTCAGGCACAGCATAGGTTGGATGCAGAGTATAGCAGATGTCGGCCTTGGCTCAGTGGTAACACTCTCATTTCTGAGTCAGAAGGGTTTTGTGTTCATGTCCCACCCCAGAAACTTGAGCACAAAATCCAGGCTGACACTTCAGTGCAGCACTGAGGGAGTTGAGATGTTTGCCTTCTCCTCTGGTGGATGTAAACGATCCCAGGCACTGTTCAAAAAAGAGCAAGGGTGTTCTCCCCAGTGTTCTGGCCAATATTTATCCCTCAATCAACACCTAAAACAGATGATCTGGTCACTATCTGGCTGCTGTTTGTGGGACCTTGCTGTACACGAATTGACTGCTACATTTCCTACGTTACAACAGTGACTACAATTCAAAAGTACTTCATAGAATCATAGAAATTTACAGCACAGAAGGAGATCATTCGGCCCATTGTGTCTGTGCTGGTACTTTTTTATTTCTTCTGTTCCATCAAACATTCCCATGTCAGTTTCAGGTACAGCACAGGTTAGATGCAGAGTAAACATCCCCCTACACTATTCCATTAAATGCGCAGGTTTGGTACGGTACAGGTCAGATACAAAGTAAAAACCCCTCTACTCTACCCAACAATGTGTACTTCACTTAAACCCCAGCAAAGCTCGCCATGCGTGTATGAGAAGATAGCATATGAGAGTAAACTAGCAAGAAATACAAAAACAGACAGTAAGAGCTTCTACAGGTATATAAAAGGAAACAAGTAGCTAAATGTTGGTCCCTTAGAGGATGAGACTGGAGAATTAATAATGGGAAACAGGGAAATGGCAGAGACTTTGAACAAATATTTTGTATCGGTCTTCACGGTAGAGGACATTAAAAACACCCCAATAATTGCTAATCAAGAAGCTATTGCAGGGGGGAGGGGGGGGACTTAAAACAATCACTATCACTACAGGCAAAACTAATGGGACTAAAGGTGGACAAGTCCCCTGGACCTGCTTGCCTGCATCCTAGGGTCTTAAAAGAAGTGGCTGCAGAGATAGTGGATGCATTGATTGTAATCTACCAAAATTCCATGAATTCTAGAGAGGTCCCAGCAGACTAGAAAACCGCAAATGTAACGCCCCTATTTAAGAAAGGAGGGAGACAGAAAGCAGGAAACTATAGATCAGTTAGCCTAACATCTGCCGTTGGGAAAACGATGGAGTCCATCATTAAGGAAGTAGTAGCAGGACATTTAGAAAATCATAATGCAGTAAAGCAGAGTCAGCATGGTTTTATGAAAGGGAAATCATGTTTGACAAATTTGCTGGAGTTCTTTGAGGATGTAACATAGAAACATAGAAAATAGGTGCAGGAGTAGGCCATTCGGCCCTTCTAGCCTGCACCGCCATTCAATGAGTTCATGGCTGAACATTCAACTTCAGTACCCCATTCCTGCTTTCTCGCCAGAACGAGCAGGGTGGATAAAGAGGAACCTGTTGATGTCATATGTTTGGATTTCCAGAAAGCATTTAATAAGGCGCCACACAAAAGGTTACTGCACAAGATAAGAGCTCACGGGGTTGGGCGTTATATATTAGCGTGGATAGAGGATTGGCTAACTAACAGAAACCAGAAAGTCGGGATGGATGGGTCATTTTCCGGTTGGCAAACTGCAACTAGTGGGGTGCCACAGGGATCAGTGCTGGGGCCTCAACTATTTACAAATTATATTAATGACTTGGATGAAGGGACCGAGTGTAATGTAGTCAAATTTGCTGATGATACAAAGATAGGTGGTAAAGCAAGTTGTGAGGAAGACGCAAATAATCTGCAAAGGGATATAGATAGGCTCAGTGAGTGGGCAAAAATTTGACAGATGGACTATAATGTGGGAAAATGTGAGGTTATCCACTTTGGTAGGAAAAATAAAAAAGCAAATTATTATTTAAATGGGGAGAGATTACAAAATGCTGTAGTACAAAGGGATCTAGGGGTTCTTGTACATGAAAAAGTTAGCATGCAGGTACAGCAAATAATCAGGAAAGCAAATGGAATGTTGGCCTTTATTACAAGGGGGAAGGAGTATAAAAGTAGGGAAGTCTTGCTACAACTGTACAGGGCGTTGGTGAGACCACACCTGGAGTACTGCGTACAGTTTTGGTCTCCTTATTTAAGAAAGGATATATTTGCATTGCAGGCAATTCAGAGAAGGTTCATGAGGTTGATTACTGAGATGAAGGGGTTTTCATAGAAGAAAGGTTGACCAGGTTGGGCCAATACTTATTGGAGTTTAAAAGAATGAGAGATAATCTTATTGAAACATATAAAATTCTGAGAGGGCTTGACAGGGTAGATGCAGAGAGGAGATTTCCTCTCATGGGAGAATCTAGAACTAGGGGGCATGGTTTCAGAATAAGGGATCGCCCATTTAAAACAGAAATGAGGAGGAATTTCTTCTCTCAGAGGGTCATGAATTTGTGGAATTCACTGCCCCAGAGAGCTGTGGAGGCTGGGTCTTTGAATACATTTAAGGTGGAGATAGGCAGATTTTTGAATGATAAGGAAGTCAAGGCTTATGGGGAGTGGGTGGGGAAGTGGAGTTGAGCCCAAGATCAGATCAACCATGATCTTATTGAATGGCGGAGCAGGCTCGAGGAGCCAAGTGGCCTACTCCTCCTCCTATTTCTTATGTTCTGTGCTTCCAATGTGACTTTTCAGTTTCCCACAGTAGCCACTCCTCGGGGTTGAAATTGCCCCTTTCTATAAGGCCCTTGGCTGACTGAAAGCCGTGGCCAGGGGTTGGTGAGGACTGGCTGACGAGCTGCCGCGGAGTGGCCGACATTTTTGATATTGCTCTCCTTTACTTTTGGAGCGGTGTCAGGGACCACTCTGCCTGTTTTCCCACCATGTTGTGCACGCGCCAACCCCTTACCGACCTGCTGCAACCCCTTTCTGAAATTGCCCCGCCAGTCAGTGCCACTGACAGCTTTTGCTGTCGGTACCCTTTCTGTGGTTTGGCGACGCGGCCGCCCATAAAGGGGAGGTGGCACTGCCGGCGACTCCATCCTATTTTGTTTTTGTCGGCCAACTGCCATTGTCCGGCTGCCAATTATGCCCGCAGGTTTGGCCGGGCCGCCAACAGGCAGCCTGGCACCCTCACTTCCACCCAGCTAGCGGCAGCCACTCCGACCCCGCCCCACTTATGCCCCACTTCCGATGATGAGGTCACTTCCACCCCGCTCCAAAAAAAACCCCACAAAGTGCTGAATTTCTCCGGATTGTCTGCCCCATGCATTGGGGCAGATGGAACCCTTCGAATTCGGTAGGTACACCCTGTTTCGGGCGGAGGGCAATTTCAGCCTCCTGGTTTCTCCCTGAGGAAAACCAACCATAGGCTGCCAATGTGTGTTGAATTGTGCTAAGTTTGCACTGTTGATCTGCTTCCACTGGAATAGAGGTTATCACCAACTCACTTCAGGTCAGCCCCTACTGGCAGGCAGAGAGGAGAGACTTTTATCCAGCAGTGTGGGCCGGCCCAGCAGGTGAACATACGGTGTGCGAGGCCAGGACACCCACAGTAACCACGTGCTTACGCTTTGACTTGCAGAATCATAGAATCATAGAAATTTACAGCATGTAAGGAAGCCATTCGGCCCATCGTGTCCGCGCCGGCCGACAAAGAGCTATCCAGCCTAATCCCACTTTTCCAGCTCTTGGTCCATAGCCCTGTAGGTTACAGCACTTCAAGTGCATATCCAAGTACTTTTTAAATGTAGTGAGGGTTACTGCCTCTAGCATCCTTTCAGGCAGTGAGTTCCAGACTACCATCACCCACTGGGTGAAAAAAATTCCCCTCAAATCCCCTCTAAACCTCCTACCACTTACTATAAATCTATGCCCCCTGATTGTTGACCCCTCTGCCAAGGAAAACAGGTCCTTCCTATCCACTCTATCTTGATCCCTCATAATTTTATACACCTCAATAAGGTCTCCCCTCAGCCTCCTCTGTTCCAAAGAAAACAAACCCAGCCTATCCAATCTTTCCTCATAGCTAAAAGAGGGGGAGCAGCTCGCAAACAGCAGTATGAGACATTAAATATTTCTATAAATAACTTTGACGGAATAACTCATGAGGTTTGGGTTCTAATCAATCTCACCAGTCTCACAACGTCTTGTAGGAAAATTAATTATTGTTTTCCATCTCTATTAGCTCAGCCTTATTTTTAAACTGTTCTGAGTGATTTCACAAAAGCTCTGGGATTTGCTTTTCAATCCGCTGGTATTACTTCAACAGCACTTATTTGACATTTTGATTACAAATTTTTAAGTAGATCTACAATCTATTGTAGAAAACCACGACAGGCTCATGTAACAGACTCATGTAATGTATAAAGCTGTACATTAGTTCCCCATTTGTAGCTTTCAAAGTAAAGCTCAGCTTGTCACACTCCAAAAGGGCAGGCTGTGCTCGTACAATACACAGCCTGCCCCATGATCGTGGGATGCCAAGCCTAATAACGTGTTAGAATTAGTGACGTGAGCCAACAGCAGTTCTATGCTCCTAATTGCTGCTATAATTGGGCACTCATTAAGCAATTCATTTCAACCTTAACTTGAGCTGTTTAAATAAATAAAACTGACACAGCACGGTTCTTGATCAGTGTATTTAGGCGCTCCGGTGCCCCGCAGTGCATGACGGCGATGGAGAAGTTGAGGGACCTGGTCGGGTCCTTCGACTTGGTGGACGTCTGGCGAAATCTCCACCCCGACTCCAGCGCCTTTACTTGGGTGAGGCCTGGAGTTGGATGGTCCAGAGTCGACCGCCTTTACGTGTCTCGGGCGTACGTTTCCTGCGTCCCGGCGGCCTCCATGCGGCCGGTGCCGTGTTTGGACCACCACCTGGTGTGGGCGGAGCTCGCTTCGCTCCGCGCGAGGACGGGGTCCGCGTACTGGCACTTGAACAACCGGCTGCTGGAGGACGTGCGGTTCCAGGACTCGTTCCGTCGATTCTGGTCCGACTGGAGAAGGAAGCAGGGGGGCTTCCCCTCCTTGAGGCTATGGTGGGACGTGGGCAAGGCTCACATCCGCGTCTTCTGTCAAGAGTACGCGAGGGGGTCGACCAAGAGGCGGGCGGCCAGAGTCGGGCGCCTAGAAAAAGAGGTGCTCGACCTGGAAGCCCGTCTCGGTCAAGTCGTCCAGGACCCGGCCCTGCGGACGGTGTACGGAGTGAAGAAGGCCGCGCTGAAGGACCTGCAGCTCGTCGGGTCCCGAGGCGCGTTCGTGAGGTCGCGGATCCGGTTCCTGCGAGATCTGGACCGCGGCTCCCCCTTCTTCTACTCGCTGGAAAAAAGGCAGAGTGTCCGTAAGCAGCTCTTGACGCTGCTGGCCGACGACGGCTCTCTCGTCTCGGATCCGGAGGGCGTCAACAACAGGGTCCGTGAATATTACGGGGCTCTGTTCTCTCCGGATCCGTCCAGCGAGGAAGCGCGTAGAGTTTTGTGGGAGGACCTGCCGAAGGTCAGCCCGGAGGGCGCCGAAAATCTGGAAGCTCCGCTAAGCCTGGCGGAGCTGACCGGTGCCCTCGCCCGGCTCTCGAGGGGAAAATCCCCGGGGCTGGACGGGCTGACCGTGGAGTTCCACAGGGCGTTCTGGGACGTCCTGGGGAGCGACTACGCGCGGGTCCTGGGGGAAGTCTGGCGACCGGGGAGATGCCCCTCTCTTGGCACAGGGCAGTCATCGTCCTGCTGCCTAAGAAGGGCGATCTCCGCCTCCTTAAGAACTGGCGCCCGGTCTCCCTCCTCAGCACGGACTACAAAATCTTCGCCAGGGCGATGTCTGCTCGCCTTGGTGCCGTGCTGGACCACATGATCCACCCCGACCAGTCCAACACGGTCCCGGGCCGGACAATCCACGATAACATCCATCTGGTCCGGGACCTCATCCATTGTTCCCAGGAGGCTGGTCTGTCGGTCGCCTTCCTATCCCTCGACCAAGAGAAGGCGTTCGACAGGGTGGATCACGACTATCTGCTCGGAACTCTGCGCGCTTTCGGGTTCGGGACGCATTTCGTCGCCCGGATCCGACTTTTGTACGCCGCCGCGGAGTGTCTGATTAAGGTTAACGGGTCCTTGACGGCGCCCCTTCGCTTTAGGAGAGGGGTGCGCCAGGGATGCCCCATGTCCGGCCAGTTATATGCCGTTTGCGTGAAGCCTTTCCTGCGCCTCTTGCGGACGAGGTTGACGGGACTGGCTCTGCAAGGGCCGGGCGTGGAGGTCGTCCTCTCGGCTTACGCCGATGACGTGCTCCTCGCGGTAGAGGATCCCGCTGACCTGCGGAGGATGCGTGAGTGCCAGGAGATTTACTCGGCCGCGTCCTCCGCCAGGATCAACTGGGAGAAATGTTCCGGACTCCTGGTGGGTCAGTGGCGGGTGGACTCCCTGCCGGAGGAGCTCAGGCCTTTTGCCTGGAGCACGACCCATCTCCTCTATCTGGGAGTCTACCTTAGCCCCGACGAGGGAGCCTGGCCGGCGAACTGGCAGGAGCTGGAGGCCAAGGTCGCCGCTCGCCTAGGGCGCTGGACAGGACTGCTCCGAGTGCTGTCCTACAGGGGTCGAGCGCTAGTCATAAACCAGCTGGTGGCCGCAATGTTGTGGTACCGGCTGGTCACTTTGACCCCTCCCCCTGCGTTTGTCGCCAAGATACAGAAGAAGCTGGTGGACTTCTTCTGGAACAACAGGAAGCACTGGGTCTCTGCCGCGGTCCTGAGTCTCCCGCTTGAGGAGGGCGGTCAGTCGTTGGTGTGCGTCAGCGCCCAGCTCGCGACTTTCCGTCTTCAGACCCTGCAGAGATACCTTTACGTCGAGCCCCCTCCTAGGTGGTGTGCTCTGGCGAGGTATTTCTTCCGCCAGCAGCTCGACCTCAATTATGACACGCAGCTCCTGTTTGTGAACTTGGGGGGTGCCAGGACCGCCCTCCGGGAGCTGCCTGTCTTTTACAGGGAACTCATCAGGGTCTGGAACAAAGTCTCCACCAAGCGCAGCTCTCCGCCGGCTGGAGTGGCGGCCGTCCTGCAGGAACCGCTGCTCGGGAATCCGTACCTCCACGGCCGAGGTTTTATGTGGCGGTCGGAAGAGAGGGCTGTGGCTGGTGAGGTGACCAGGGTCAGGGACCTGCTCGATGGCGGAGGAGCGGGCTGGATGGCGCCAGACACGCTGGCGCGGCGCCTAAATTCTGCCAACGTCCGCCACGCGGCCGATGCCATCGAGTCGCTAAAAACAGCTCTGGGCCCTGACTCCGTTAGGTGCATCGAGGAGGCTCAAGCACGTGGGGAGATCCCGTCCGAACTGACCCCCGTCCGGACGGAATTCCTCATCGGCGCCAAACCCCGGAACCTCCCTCGGGGGCCGGCGCCTCACAACTTGAGCCGCCTCGGGGAAATCCCCTCCGTGCCTTTCAGTTCCGCGCGGAGGGGTTTCCTGTACGGGCTGCTCCTGCACACCCTCAACTTTGCCATCCTCGCCGGCCGTCCGGACACGCCATAGTGTACCATCTTGCCGTCCGGAGGAGGCGGGGGTCCCCGATGGAGGGCACTCTACGCAGGGGTCCTCCCACTATTCATCGGGGACTTGGCCTGGAGGGTGGTGCACGGAGCAGTGCCGTGCAATAAATTTTTAAGCCGGTTCACGGACTCCCAGGCCGCCTGCAATTTCTGCGGTCTGGAGGAGTCCGTGTTCCATGTTTTTATTGAGTGCACGAGGTTGCAGCCCCTGTTCCATTATTTGAAGGGGCTGCTCCTGAAATTCTGGCTGCACTTCAGTCCCACTCTCCTGATCTTTGGGCACCCTGTGCGGAGGGGAGCGGGTAGGTCCGAGGGCCTCCTCGTAGGACTGCTCCTGGGCACGGCCAAGGGTGCCATCAGCCGGTCCAGGCAGCGGGCGGTCGAGGGGGTCGTTCAACCTGACTGCCTGCCTCTCTTCCGCTCTTACATCCGGTCCAGGGTGTCCTTGGAGATGGAGCACGCGGTGTCCACCGGTACGCTCGCGGCCTTCCGCGAGAGGTGGGCACCGGAGGGACTGGAGTGCATCATCACGCCCGGCAACCAAATTTTAATTTGATTTTACGTTTTAAAGTTTATTTTGTTTTAATTGCTGGTGCTTTTAGTGTCTCCCTCTCCTTTTATAGGGGGCACTGGAAAAAAAGGAAAATTTTATTTTAGTGCAAAAAAAAAAAAAAAAAAAGGGCCTTGTAAATGTCTGCTGTGTCACCCAGGCGGGTGGCATGGTTTTAATGTTTTTGTTTTTGCAGGTAAACTCAAAAGAGTTTCAGTGTATTTAGGAGGATGGCGGGGCTTAGCACGCATGCTGTACCAAGTGGCGAGCAACGTGGCCTGAGACCATGCAAGATTCACCCTCATATCGCAGGAACTTAGGAAGCAGATTCTCGAGCTTGTACAATTAGATCATGTCTGATCTCTGCCTCAACTCCATTTACCCGCCTTTGCTCCCTGTCCCTTGTAGGGTTGCCAACTCTGGTTGGACATATTCCTGGAGATTCCATCACAAGACCTCCCACCTCCAACTGCCCCTCCCAATTATACAACCTTTATTCCCCTTTTTCAATATTTCTATTAACTAATAATTAAAAATATTCAAAGAATATGAAAGAAAGCATCATTTGTTTTAATGCCCCTATGATCATCCTCCTGGGTTGCTTGAAGCAATGTCCAAGGAAGTAAACTTCAATACCTGGAGACTCCAGGATAGGCCTGGAGATTTGGCAACCCCTAGACCCTTGATACCCTTACCTAACATAACTCTCAGCAATCTCAGTCCTCAAAGCTCCAATTGATCCCCAGCATTTTGGGAGGAGAACGGTCAAGATTTCCGCTGCCCTTTGTGTGAAAAAGTGCTTTATAATTTCACTCCTAACTGACTTAGTTCTCAGTGGAAGATTAAGCCCCCTTGTTCTTGATTTCACTCTTTAGGCAGTATGTGAATGACAGCTCTCAGAATGCAACTTCAGACTGTCTACCTTCTCATAGTCTAATGAACATGCAATCAGGACATTGAGATTGGTAGTCTTTGCTCACCCTATCTGTTAGACGATGTAGCCTCCTTACCTCCCCCTCTAACTCTGAGAGTGCCTTTTCTTCTTGTCTAAACTTAGCACATTTACAATCCTGGGAATAGTTCTCTTTCTGTTCCAAATTCCAGGAATGTTTTCCCTCCACTCCTCGACCCCACCCACCCCATGTTCTGGAATTGGCACACCCAACGTTCAGGTGACCGAACAGCAATCCTGCTCCCTCCTTGCTTCAGCTCAGACCTCGTATTCCGTCCTGTCCATGCTGCAGCTCCCACTTTGGCTAGGTTACTGCGATATATTCTTTACGACATCACAAACACACACATACACAAGATAGCTCCACAGGAACTTGTCATCCTTTACTATTTACATCATTAGTTGCATTACCACGGTAGTTCACTAGATGGAGCAGAAGTCCACTAGGAGGAGCTCTATATTACAGTTACATTCCTCCAAACTGCTTTGCTACCAGCCCCCACCTGAGTACTCCAGTCCTTGGCCCACACCCCAGCTCACCGGCAAGAAACGAGGCAGGGAATCTGCAGAGGCTTATAGACAACTAAGTGAGTGGGCAAAAATCTGGCAGATGGTTTATAATGTGGGAAAATGTGAGGTTATCTACTTTTGCAGAAAAATAGAAAAGCAAATTCTAATTTAAATGGAGAAAAATTGCAAAGTGCTTCAGAACAGAGAGACCTGGGGTCCTTGTGCATGAAACACAAAAAGTTAGTATGCAGGTACAGCAAGTAATCAGGAAGGCAAATGGAATGTTGGCCTTTATTGCAAGGGGGATAGAGTATAAAAGCAGGGAAGTCCTGCTACAACTGTACAGGGTATTGGTGAGGCCACACCTGGAGTACTGCGTGCAGTTTTGGTCTGCGTATTTAAGGAAGGATATACTTGCATTGGAGACTGTTCAGAGAAGGTTCACTAGGTTGATTCCGGAGATGAGGGGGTTGACTTATGAAGATAGGTTGAGTAGGTTGGGCCTATACACATTGGAGTTCAGAAGAATGAGGTGATCTTATCGAAACTTATAAGATAATGAGGGGGCTCGACAAGGTGGATGCAGAGAGGATATTTCCACTCATAGGGGAAACTAAAACTAGGGGACATAGTCTCAGAATAAGGGGCCACCCATTTAAAACTGAGATGAGGAGAAATTTCTTCTCTCAGAGGGTTGTAAATCTGTGGAATTCTCTGCCCCAGAGAGCTGTGGTCATTGAATATATTTAAGGCGGAGATAGATAGATTTTGAGCAATAAGGGAATAAAGGGTTATGGGGAGTGGGCAGGGAAGTGATGCTGAGTCCATGATCAGATCAGCCATGATCTTATTAAATGATGGATCAGGCTTGAGGGGCCAAATGTCCTACTCCTGTTCCTATTTCTTATGCTCTTTGGATCTACTATTTGCAAAATATTAATGAGAGTTCAAGTTTACAATCAGTCTGAAGATTCTAGTGCCATGGAAACCATGGTTTATGATATCAAGGGATTACCAGCTCGTAACTCAGACCCAGCTGTCGTTTATTCCTGGTGAGTTCATAGAATAAGGACAACTTTTATTTCTGTGATATTTTACAACCTGTTTTGTTTACAGTTGCTCAGGGGTCTTTACTGAGATGAAACATTGCCCATTGCACTTACTTCCTTAAGGCTTGGGAATCCGTCAGTAAAAATCAAAAGTTCTGAGGGACAATTACCTTCTGAATGAGCAAATTATTGTCCAGTGTGCCCTTACAGCTAATGGTACCTGACCCTAATGTACCGTGATACACAACTACAACGTGGGTGTCACTCTCCTTGTCAATGCTGATGAGGTCCTTAAAATATCATTGCTTTTCTCTCTAACCTTCCACCCCTCTACCCCCCCAGGGTTGGTTCCTAAAAAACATGATTGAGTCAATAGCTTACGACACCACACACCGATCTTCTTATTCTGACCTACATGGCAACTCAACCGTGAAAGTCTATATGTTGGCTGATTGCCTGAGTGGGCTGTGGGTAGGTCACGAGGATGCAATGATTAGCTGGTCAGGGAGACCTGATCAACCTTTAAATGTCAGCAGTGGCTCTGTTGGTAGCAATCTCGCCTCTGGGTCAGAAAGTTATGGGTGAAAGCCCCACTCCAGAGATTTGAGCACAAAATCTAGGTTGGCACCTCAGTGAAGTTCTGAGGGAGTGCTGCGCTATCAGAAGTGCCATCTTTCGGGTGAGACCTTAAACTGAGGCTCGGCCTCCCCTCTCATAAAAAAACCATGACACTTTTCAAAGAGCAGGGGAATTATCCCCAATGTCTTGGCCAATATTTATCTCTCAACCAATATCACTAAAACAGATTATCTGATCAATATCCCGTTACTCTTTGTGGGAGCTTGATGTACGCAAATTGGCTGCTGCATTTCTTACATTACAACAGTGACTATACTTCAACAGCACTTCATTGACTGTAAAGTTCTTTGCAGTGTCCTGAGATTGTGAAAGGCTCTATTATAAATGCAGCTTCTTTCTTTCTTAACTCCACTATTGAGGTATGCCATGTGAGAAAATGGACTAAATGGGAACATCATTAATTCAACTATAAGCTAATTGTTGAGTGAAATATCTGTAGCTTGGTAATTGTATATTCCCAGCTCCTGCTTTCAGGAAAGGTCAGGCAGAAAAATACTTTGAAGTATGTTGTGCTTTCCTCACCCATCCCCTATCCCTCAGCACTGGCCGTATTTCCTCTTACCTAATGGCTACCTGTTCAATGCCTCAATCCTCCTACACTCTTGATCTGAATTCTTCCTCAGTATTCCCATATTCTCCCCCTCCCTGATCCCTTTCATCCCTTCCATTTCTCTCACCCTCCTCGAATTATTCCTGCTCTCCCCACTCCCACTGTCTTCTCCCTTTTCCGCTCTACTGCCCTCCTTTCCAACATTCTCCTCCCCTCCTCCGTCTCCTATATAATTCTATCCTTACCTCCTTCTCTTCCCCTCTCTATGTCCCCCATATTGTATCCATTATCCCCCACTCTCTAACCCTACTTGACTTGGAAGGCACTGAGCACCTTGAGTCTCGTCGCCGAGAGCATGCAGAAAACAAGCGCAGGCAGCGGAAGGAGGGTGCGGCAAACCTGTCCCACCCACCCTTTCCTCCAACCACTGTCTGTCCCACCTGCGACAGAGACTGTATTTCCCATATTGGACTGTTCAGTCACCTGAGAACTCACTTTTGGAGTGGAAGCAAGTATTCCTCAATTTCTAGGGACTGCCTATGATGATGATGATGACTTGACTTGAAAAATCCAAACGGGTCTTGACCAGCCATGTGCTATGCTGCAGATGATCAACTAGGAAGAAGAATAATGGAGGGGTTCAGATGGGCCTCAATACAAAGCTCAAGAAATACATAAGCACTACCTCATCTCCATTCTTGTTCAGGTTTTGCACCCGCAGGGGTTGGCAACCAATGCTGGCACTACTACCCATACCATTCCATAATGTGCCGCTCCTGGGTGGACAACTGTAGCTCACTTGTTAATTTTTCATTGGAGGCAGTTCAGAGAAGGTTCACGGGGTTGATGCCTGAGATGAAAGGGTTGTCTTATGAAGAAAGGTTGAGCAGGTTGGGCCTATATTCATTGGAGTTTAGAAGAATGAGAGGTGATCTTATTGAAATGTGTAAGATTCTGAGGGGGCTTGACAGGGATGCAAAGAGGATGTTTCCCCTCGTGGGGGAATCTAGAACTAGGGGGTATCGTTTCAGAATAAGTTGCCCATTTAAAACGGAGACGAGGAAGAATTTCTTCTCTCAGAGGGTCGTAAATCTTTGGAATTCTCTACCCCAGAGAGCTGTGGAGGCTGGGTCATTGAATATATTTAAGGTGGAGATAGACAGATTTTTGAACGATAAGGGAATCAAGGGTTATGGGGAGCCGGCAGGAAAGTGGAGTTGAGGCCAAGATCAGATCAGCCATGATCTTAATAATGGCAGAGCAGGCTCGAGGGGCCAAATGGCCCACTCCTGCTCCTATTTCTTATGTTGTTATGACCAGCCATGGCACCAGTCATCCTAATACACTGTTGATCTAAGTAAGGCTAATGAACACGTGCAGGGAACTGCTGTCTGGCAATATTGTGGTGTGTAGCCTTTTGGCTTTCCAATTCACCAAATCATTGAATGTTTCTCCATGAGTTTTGTAAAAGCATTTGAGCTAACACATTCCTTTTCGTCAATCTGTAATAAGTAGGATGCACAGATGGGTGCTTTTTGTGTTTGTGTGCCAGATTTACTGAACTCAATTTCACAACTTGCCTTGCTAGGATTGCTCATGACCATTAGGCTAGCAAACAGCATTATTTCAGGTAGGTTATAATTGATCACCTTCCTGCCATACCTGTTATCAACTTTAGGATATCTATGTTGGTGACAACACAGGGAATGTGCTCCATCTTGCTTTCTATGTGTTCTTTTTATTATTTCATTTCAATAAAAGTAGGAAGATTTGCTCAAAATATGCCCCATGTCCTTCAGTCAAATCTCTGGACAGTTACTTACACCTCCCTCATGGGCCCGAGCTCATTGCTGTCAATCATGTTGTTTCCATGACCACGGTGATCAGGGAACTATGGTGCTGGAGAAGATTAAGGGGCTGAAATTGGCCCCCTCCTCGAGGCCTATTACCAGCTGGGAGTGGCGGGAACAGAATTTCATGCCGCCCGTACTGCCACCCCTTCCGACCTGTGGCGACCCCTTTCCGTCCCGTGTGGGAAATTGCCCCACCGGAGGGCCGCCGCTGCCGGTTGGCGTTACTGACAGCTTTCGCCGGTGGGATGCTGTGTGTGGCAGGGCGCGCGTCCGCCCTTAAAGGGGAGGGCGCGCTGCCGCGGTCACCATGTTATTTACATTGTTGGCCGACTGCCAGCTCGGCCCAACAATGGTGGCCACGTGTTCGGCTGGGCCGCTAACAGGCAGCCCGGCATCCCCTCTTGGGTACTAGGACGCTGGCCCAGCCGAAACCCCCTTTGGTGGCCCAGTGAGCCTAACTAAACTAATTGCAGAGTTCCCAGCGGCCCTCCCCTTTAACTGAAGAGGAGGGACGTTGTGACCCGTCAGCACAACGTGGCATGTACACCGCTGATGACTCAGAGTGACGGCCAACCTGCACTTCCGCCCCTCAATACTGCCCAGACCAAAAATAAATGCCAAAGAGCTGAATATCGGTCCAATCTCCTCCCCTTGGATTGGGCGGAGAACACACCACTGAATCGGCGAGTGTGCCTACTTTTTCATCGGGGGAGCAATTTCGGCCTCTAAATATTTACAACAAAGTGATCGCATTTATTTGTGTTGTATTTGGTTGCAAATCACAAAGTAGTGGAAGGATTCATGGGCTGATTAACAGTCTGACGGGCCAAGATGTGAATGCTAACGTCACTAAAGGCAATGGACAACGCTTCCAGACAGAAAGGGGCAATCTATGGAATGCTACACATTTGCTGGCCATAACCTGGCACATAACCTGGTAAAAGAAACAGACGATGCACCGTACTCTCCTGGGACAAGTTGGACGAGGATGGCTTTTCGCATTGCCCAGATTGCGCCTCTTTCTGGATTATTCATCCTGACAGGATTCTGATGCTCGCCCATCATCCGTGAGCCTGCTGACCTACATTGGCCCCCGGTCTGGAAACCCTCCCGATTTTACAATTCTCATCCTTGTTTGCAAATCCCTCCATGGCCTTGCCCCTCCCTATCTCTGTAACATCCTCCAGTCCCGCAACCCTCCTGCGCTCCTTCAATTCTGGCCTCTTGTACATCCTCGATTTTCATCGCTCCACCGTTGGCAGCTGTATCTTCAGTTGCTTGAATTCTAAGCTCTGCAATTCCTTCGCTAATACCTCCCCACCTTTCTCTCCTCCTTTAAGTCCTTAAGCTGCTTAAAATCTACCTCTTTTACCAAGCTTTCGGTCTGTCCTAATATCTCATTTGGTCTGCATCAAATCTTGTCTGATAACGCATCTGTGAAGCGTTTTGGGACGTTTTGCCACTTTAAAGGCGCTATATAAATGCAAGTTGTTTTGTAAGTCCCTACCAGGCCGACAGAAGGGAATAGGGGGAAGGGGGAGTTTTTGCTGCTGATGTACACTTGATGAATGCTCTTGCTCACTGAACGTGGCAGCTCATTCCAGTCACAGTTCACTGGGCATTGCTGTGAAGAGTATTGTGAGCAAAACTGCAAATGTCACTCTTTTAGAGGCTGATCACATGGCTGAAAACATCCTTCATTTTCGACAGCGCTCGCTGGGTGAACAGCTCCATCCCAATAACTTGGCAGCCACCATGACTGTCACAGCCTGTTACACACAGACACACACATCAACGGAGCGAAGCAATGGAGGGAACTCAAGTAATAGGAAGCGCTCAGGACAAGTTAGTAATGCTCAGGAAAAGCTCAGATCAGCCATTGTCCTTCGCCCAACAGCAGGTGAAATTTGAGGGTGAAATTGCCCCTTTTTTAGAGGCCCATTAGCCTATGAAGGGCACTAACAGGGCGGAGGAGACTTTTCACCTGGGGGACAGCTACCGGCCCCCTCCCCTTTTAGCGAAGGGGAGGGGGCATTAAAATGCACCAGCGCTACGCAGAGCATCTGCATCGCACTTCACTCACCACCCCAGTAGTGTCTCGGGACCTGTCCCCAAAGGAAGTGGAGTGCACGAGATTAAGCCCAATTCAGCGACACGGGTGGGACTTCTGCGCAGCTAGTTACCGCCCCCAATCGGGGCACGGGGTAATTTCTCCCCTTTTAATCCTTCCTACCAGTTTATGAAACATACAACAAAAACTTGCATTTATATAATATATAATATATATAAAAGCAAAATACTGCGGATACTGGAATCTGAAATGAAAACAGAAAAAACTGGAGTTCTCAGCAGGTCAGGCAGCATCTGTGGAGAGGGAAACAGAGTTAACGTTTCAGGTCGATGACCCTTCGTCAGAACTCCATTTATATAGTGCCTTTAACATATCATCGGCAGTCCCTCAAAATCGAGGAAGATTTGTTTCCACTCTAAAAGTGAGTTCTTAGGTGACTGAACAATCCAATACGGGAATTACAGTCTCTGTCACAGGTGGGACAGATAATCATTGAGGGAAGGGGTGGGTGGGACTGGTTTGCCGCACGCTCCTTCCGCTGCCTGCGCTTGTTTTCCGGATGCTCTCGGCGACGAGCCTCGAGGTGCTCAGCGACCTCCCGGATGCTCTTCCTCCACTTAGGGCGATCTTTGGCCAAGGACTCCCAGGTGTCGGTGGGGTTGTATTTTATCAAGGAGACTTTGAGGGTGTCCTTGAAATATTTCCTCTGCCCACCTGGAGCTCGCTTGCCGTGTAGGAGTTCTGAGTAGAGTGCTTGCTTTGGGAGTCTCGTGTCGGGCATGTGGACGATGTGGCCTGCCCAACGGAGCTGGTCGAGTGTGGTCAGTACTTCGATGCTGGGGATATTGGCCTGATCGAGGACGCTAATGTTGGCGCATTTGTCCTCCCAGGGGATTTGTAGGATCTTGCGGAGACAACGCTGGTGGTATTTCTCCAGCGATTTGAGGTGTCTACTGTAGATGGTCCACGTCTCAGCCATACAGGAGTAAAACGTCTCATGGTGCTTCAGAAGACCAATTATCAAACAAATCAGGAGGTAGAAGGTGGGAGGCTGGCTGGGAGAGCATTGGAATAGTCAAGCCTAGAGGTAATACAGGCATGGTGGAGGACTTCAGCAGCAGATGAGCTGCAGAGCTACGCAGCTATTTATATGTTCGCCAAAATGTCAAAGCTAGGATTTTTCCAGCGGATTGAATGCTGCTGATTTATTTATTCATTGCATTGCAGAGAGCAATTGAGGCCATATATTAGTGGACTATACTCTTTGCCAATGGAGAGCCACATTTCTGGCACTCTTGATCTAGTCCCTGTGGACAGCTATTAATAATGTTTCAGATAAACATTTCAGCCTTAACACGTCCCGGTACAGTGATCTCAGCATGAACAGATTCCTCCTGGAGGGCTTGTGCTGACCAGCAACATTTTAACCCCCACGTAAGCCTGATAGGATTTTACAGAATCAATAATATCAGCTTTTTTAACCACTGGAATGGAGGTGTCGATAGCATCCAATCTGAATCAATCAGTCACACCGGCCTAGAGGTTCATGTCAGCTGTGGCTCAGTGGCAGTATTCTCACCTCTGAGTCAGAAGGTTGTGGGTTCAAGTCCCACTGCAGCGAGTAGAGCACAAGCTGACACTCCAGTGTAGTGCTTTCGGATGAGACATTAAATCGAAGCCTTAACTGCTCTCTCAGGTGGATGTAAAAGATCCCATGGTACTAATTCAAAGATTAGCAGAGGAGTTATCTGGACCAATATTTATCCCTCAATCAACATAACAAAATAAAACAGATTATCTGGTCATTATCACATTGATGTTTGTGGGAGCTTGCTGTGCGCAAGTTGGCTGCCATATTTCCTACATTACAACAGTGACTACACTCCAGAAATGACTTCATTAGCTGTAAAGTGCTTTGAGATGCCTGGTGGTCATGAAAAGCACTATATAAAGTCTTTCTTTTTTTCGATCGAAGCCAATCGCACCTGTTCACATTCGGCCCAGGGACCACGTTAAATTTGTGCTGTGACCTTATTATAATGATGCGGGTGAGCAGCTCATCCTACCCGTGCCATTCATTGGCTGTTTGGGGTGGGACAGGGGAAATCGGGCGTCTCTGATGTCACTTAAAGGCAGAGAGCATCTCTCAAAGACTGGTTGCAGACAGGAGGAAACTTCCTTAAAGGGCTAAAATGGCTGAAAGAGGTCCAGACTGGACACTCAGGTTCTCCAATGCCACATTGGAGGCCCTGATCCGGGTGGTGGACAACGGGGGTGATCCAGTTCCTCCAGGTGGAGGGGAGAAAAACCTTCCAGGAAACATCTCCAACGCTAGTGGACAAGAGGTCACAATGCCAGGAGCCTCGCTCACAGGACATGGCCGCAATGAGCTCACTTGTGATTGTCAAGGTAAGGATCCCCTTTCCTCTCTCTGGATGACATTATGATTGCTCCCCCACCATCCACTCCGCCAGCGCACTTGTCATTATCACAGAGCCACCTGAGAGGGAAGAAGGGACCTCAGTTCAACATCTCATCCAAAGGGTGGCATCTTCGACAGTGTAGCACTCCCTCAGTTTGGCACCAGGGCAGTCAGCCTGAATTTTGTGCTTAGGTCATGCAATAGGCATGAACCCATGGCCTTCTGACTCAGAGGCAAGGGAGTGCTGCCACTGAGCCACAGCTGGGAGGCTGGGCTGCTTGCAATCTCTTCAGTGTCAATGGTTTGTAATTTGCAGCCCCTATGGGCGTGTATGAGGTGCACACGCACCTATAGGGGCCACGCAAGTTCTGCGTTTAGGCAGGCGAAGCGCATGCGCTCAAACCCGGAACTTGCAATCTGTCAGGAATCTTCTAATTCACAAATCCCTGGGTAAAGGGCCTCCGTGGGCAGACAGTTGGGCTATTTGCCCAACTCCTGTCCAGTGAATGCCTGTGAAGTTCTTATGCCTGGTAAAAACAGGCGTAAGTTCTGCATTTACCAGCGCAAGACTTTTAAAGGACAGAAAAATAAAAAAATTTCAATAATTTATACATTTAAAAACCTGTGAAATAAGGTAAGTTTATTTTTAGACCTTTTCAAAAAATGAAGTTTTGTGTTTTAAATATTTAAGTAAACGCCATTTTGATTCATTTTAAATGTGTGATTTTTTTTTACATTTATTTTAAGTGTATGTGTATTTTGGGGGTATTCCCATTCATACTTATGGTGAATCCATACAGACGAATGCCCATTAGTATGAATGGGGATCCCCTTCTTTCACTGGTTGGGCCGGCCCATGTGATCCCAGGGGAGCTTGCGAACCGCCTGCGCCCCTGGGATACGTGGACACAGAGAGGGCCCAGGAGAGCAAGTGTCTGAACCTCCGGGACCATCAGGTAAGTGCGGAGATTTTTTGCAGGTTGGAGGCATGCATTCACGGGAAGCCCCCGGCCGCAATTTCAGGCCTGTTGTGTGTAGCCTGCTGTGACCTTTCAGTATTGGTGGGTACCCGCCTCCATCTACTTTATGGTCAGATGTTATTGGATGGTAAAGTTGTGCAGCAGGCAGTAGACAATGAGGATTGTTAGCCTGTAATTAAAAATAAAACATTCTCAGGGTGCTGGTAAGGCCGACATTCACTGCCCATTCCTGGGGTCCCTGAGAAGGTGATGGTGGGCCTTCTTCTTCAAACACTGGTAGCGGTTTGATACAAAACAAATAGCTTGCCAGGCCACTTCAGAGGGCATATTAATAGTCGACCACGGTGCTGTGAGACTGGAATCATATATAGTCCAGGCCAGGTAACAATGATAGGTTTTTGTCTGTTATGTATGCAGTAAAGGTTGAAACTGAGTACTGTTTAACTAAGCAAGGTACAAGCTTGGCTCTGCTTTATTTAGGCCCAAAGTGCCTGACTCTCAAAATGGCTGGCCTTTTATACCTGAGCAGCACCATGTGCGTGCTGCTCAATGGCCTCCAACAATGACGCCATCTGGTGGCTACAAACAGATTGTACATACATGACATTGTCTGAAGGACATTAGCCAACCAATCGGGTTTTTACAACAATCCAACAGCTTCACAGTCACATTGACGGATTATTTCCAGATTATTTAAGCTCAATTCAAATTCTCAAATGATCATGGTGGGATTTTAATTCATGTTCTCTGAATTATCAGTCCTGGCATATGGATTGCTCGTCAAGTAACATAACCGCGACATGAACGTTCCCATGGTAACAATAACTTGTATTTATATATCGCCTTTAACATCGTAAAACATTCCGAGAAGCTTCATAGGAGTGTTATAAAACAACATTTGACATTTGAGTCACATATTAGGGTAGATGTTAAAAGCCTGGTCAAAAGGGTAGGTTTTAAGGAGGAAAAAGTGAACAAATGCATCCCTTTATCTGCAGCATGTGAAGCGCTATTTCAGTAATGAAGCTGGTGGACTGACAGGGTCTGTTGTATCTCTGGAGATCTCTTTATAAACATTCTCCTCTCATCTCTTGTTCGCCGTTCCTTCAGACCCTTGACCTAAATTCTCGCTTGGTGCCCACTGCTCCTCCGACGGAGTGCCTTTGGTTAAAAGGCTTTCCATAAATAGAAGCTGCTGATGTTCTCTGCTTTATGCTGAAGACTTCTTTATAAACTTGTCTGCTGATCTGATTTAATGTATATTTAATGCAGAATGAACACTGAAGGCAGAATTTTTGAACCTACCTTGCGAGTAAATTGGTTTTATCAAAGTAAAAGACAAGGCTGTCAGCATTCATGATGGCCTCTCTGTCATGTACAGTATAAAGAGCTGTTCTCTGTCACTAGTGTTTTTTGAAAACATTTCCAAACGAAGTTAAGTACCTCCTTGGTATGCAAACCTGAAGAATTGCCAATCTCCGACCAGCATTTATCTTACTGAGTAAGCACACAGGCACACGGCCCGAGGCCATCCTAAAGGTTGTAATGTTGCATCGAGGGAGTCAATGAAACATTACTTGGAAAGGATATAATCTGTTTGACACGAGGAATAAATTGGAAAACAGGTAAGGAGGCACAGAGAGTCACAGACAGTTCCAGCTGACTGTTACCTTATTCGGTACTGCTAAGCAATGCGAAAGAAAGAAACACTTATACAGCGCCTTTCACAACCACTGGATGTCTCAAAGAGCTTTACAGCCAATGAAGTACTTTTGGAGTCTAGTCTCTGTTGTAATGTAGGAAACGCCCAGCCAATTTGCACACAAGCAAACTCCCACAACAGCAATGTGATAATAATCAGATAATCTGTTTTTTTTGTTATGTTGATTGAAGGATAAATATTGGCCAGGACACTCCCTTATTCTTCTTCGACATAGTGCCGTGGGATCTTTTACATCCACTTGAGAGAGCAGACGGGGCCTCAGTTTAACATCTCATCCGAAAGACAGCACCTCCGACAGTATAGCGCACCCTCAGTACAGTACTGGAGTGTCAGTCTAGATTTTTTGTGCTCAAGTCTCTGGAGTGGGACTTGAACCCACAACCTCTGACTCAGAGACAAGAGTGCTACCCACTGAGCCGCAGCTGACACCTGTGGATGACAACAAGCGGGCCTAGAAATCTGCTACGGCCTGCCAATGCAAACTGGTTGCAAGGAACGATCCCCGTGCCAGAATGTGTAGGCCTGAGGAACACCCAATATTGGGCAACATTTACATGAGAACAGCGAACAGCGAGCTGCAGATACCTGCTGGGCATGCCCCAGGCAGCTTGCTGGCAAATCGGATTTGAATTTAAGGGAGATGGGAGTGGGTGGCGGGGGGGGGGGAGGCGGGGGAGTTGGGGGAGGTGGAGTGGGTGAAAGGAAATCTGGAGATGCCGAGCTGGGGCTGGCAACTATGGAACAGTAGTAGAGCAGGGAGGAGCATTCAAAGAAATATGTTTTTTTAAAACACATTTTTGATCGCGGCCTGCAGCAGTCCCTTTAAGGACCCGTTTGATAAACTGCATGCAGACCATGTTTTAAGTCGTTAGACCGGTTACGGGCAGGGGACCTGAAACGGGTGTTGGGGCAATGTTCCCTCTAATTTTGTTTTGGGCCGTGCGGCCCCTTTAATGTGCTGCGCGACCCATTCAAAATTCCACTCGTGCGGTATTTCCCTTTAAAAGCTGGTGAGCCAGCTGCATGGGACCCCCAGGGCGCTGCGTGGCCACAAAGCTGAAAGGGAACATTGGCTGAGAGGCCTAATGCTCATTTCAGGCACGGGCCCTAGACGCCTCTTTGTCTGGCTTCACATCGGAGCAGAATATGCGCGTGCAGGTCGCCCGCCATATTGGATGCTTTGGCCCCCAGTATTACGCCCCCAAAACAGGCGCGGCAGCAGCCAAATTCTAGGTTGTGATACGAGAGATGAAAGATATTTCATGGCTTTTAGCTCTATTTACTGAGTCCATCTTATATTCTTTGTTGGCATATTGATCTGGATTTGGCAGCTTAGTGTTGTCCTGCAAGAGTTACACTGCTATCAATGAATTGTTGCGCTGTACATGTTGAATCGCTCCCTTCCTCCCTCATCATGAACATTCACTCGTGGGAGAAGGCAATTCCACAGCAAAGTGTGAAACAATCGCTCTTTCCTGCAGCCTGTTCCATTTCGATGACTTGGTCTGCAGCAGGCGCCTTAAAAGCTGAAGCAATTTCCCTTCCCCAACCCAAGGGCACTGAGGCCAAATCTATTGACCCCACTGTGGTCCTGGCTGAGATTACAACACAGATCAGCTCCTGGTCAGCTGTGTTCAGCTGCGAGCACTCTCGCCTCCGAGTCAGAAGTCACATTCCAGAGACCTGAGCCCATAATCCAGGCCGACAATCCCAGTGCAGCACTGAAGGGCCAATGGAAATAGGAATCAGGAGAGATGAAAAACTGGCTGCTTACTGGCTATCATCCTTTTTACACTATTGCACAAAAGTCAAGAGCTACCCCTCTGTCTGGGAAGAAAGTGAGAGATTTCTTGAATATGTTATGAATCCAGGATGATGTGAAGTGAAGGATTCAGTGTTTCATACTGTACGCTGCCTGTTTACCTGTTTTACTCAGATAAAGCCTGATGGTGGTCTAGAGCCTGAGGGGCCAAAATCGCCTCTTTCTACAAAGCTCGTGGCCGCGTAAAAGCAGTGGCCATGGGTCGGTGCGGGGATTCTCCGCGGAGAGGCCGCCATTTTAAAACTTGCCCTTCCTCAGAGTCGGAGCGGTGTCCGAGACCACTCCGCCCGTTTTCCCGTCGCAGTGTGCACGCGAAATTGCCCTGTAGGAAATTGCTCTTTTGTGGAACCGCCCCGCGGGAGCAGCGCTGCCAAGTACAGAGGAAAAGGCATCGAGAGAGGGAGAGAGAAAGGCTGTGAGAAAGAGGGGGGGCACCACAGGGAGAGGCCCATGGAGAAGTCCATGGAGCACGCCACAGGGAGGGACACAGGGAGAGGGAAAGGGAGAGGGAAGGGGACAGGCACAGACAACCACATGCAGCAGCACAGGGAGAAGTACATCAAGGTGTTGCCAGAGAACGAAGGCGCCACAGGGCTGGCAACAGGGGGCCTTACTGTCCCAGGGTATTTCGGCAGCTGTTCTCCTACATCAATGTCACTGAGGAGCAGTGTGTGCAAAGGCTGTGTTTTAGCAAGGACATGGTCACAGAGCTCTGCCATCTGCTGCAACAAGACCTCGAGCCTCAGACCAGGGTGAGGATGGCTCTCTCAGCGGCAGTCAAGGTCACAATCTCTCTCAAATTCTAAGCCAATTGATCTTTCCAGGGAGCAACAGGAGACATCTCCAACATCTCCCAATTTTCCGTCCATTGCTCCATCCGCGAGGTCACGGATTCTCTGTACAGAAGGAGGAGGGACTACATTTCCTTCCCCATGACCAGAGAGAAGCAGCACGAGTGTGCATGTGGCTTTGTCAGGATAGTGGGCTTCTCCATGGTGCAGAGTGACAATGCCTGCACCCACATTGCTTTGAGGGCACCACATCACAATCCTGAGGTATTCCGCAATCACAAAGGCGACCACTCACTGAATGTGCAGTTGGTGTGCAACCACACACACAGAATAACGACCGTGAATGCCCGCTATCGTGGCAGCAGCCATGATGCCTTCATCCTGTGCCAGACCGGTGTGCCAGCTCTGTTCCAGCCCCCAAATGAAGCTCACAGCTGGTTGCTCGAGACAAGGGCTATCTGCTATTCACTCGGCTCGTGACTCCCCTCCGCAACCCCAACATTCTTACAATGAGAAGTCGTGCCGCCACCAGGAACATCATTGAGCAGACCATCGGAGTGCTGAAACAACAGTTCCGCTGCCTTGACTGCTTGGGAGGAGTTCTGCAGTATTTGCCTGAGCGGGTGTCCCTATTCGTCATTGTATGCCATAGCTGCACCACCTCAGGAGGAGGAAGAGGATCAGGAGGATGAGCAACAGCAGGAGGACGAGGAGGAGCAGCAACATCAACGACGGAGGAGGCAGCGACTCCATCGCGATCCTGCAAGTGAGATCCATGACCGTCTCATCAGAGCTCGTTTCCATTGATTTCCATCCTACTTCGCTGTTCCTGTGGACGTCCCCATCATCAGATCCATTTCCCTTCCATACCATAACCTCAAGATTGAAATGAGAGACAACAGCAAACAATAAACATTACAATCACCATTTATCAAACAATGATAAAATGTATAACTGTGTATTTAATCATCACCCTTGTGCATTTCCTTATAGCTCCTTTTCCGTCCACCTATTCTACTACTTCTCTGCAGTGTCTCCCCTGTGGCTGCAGCATGGCTGGTGGAAGGCTGCTGTGTGTCAGGGCCAGAGACTACAGATGGACTTGTAGGACACCCTCGACCAGCTCTAGACCTGGAAGGGCTGGCTACAGACTGCACCACCTCAGGCTAGGCGGCGGCAGTCTGGGCTGGCTGGGTGACAGACAGCAACGAGTGCAATGGCGGAGTGGCAGTGGTGGGTTCAGGAAGGCTGTCATCCTGAGAGGACAGCTCCTGACCCACTGCCACTCCACAAGGCAGCATCTCAGCATCCCCACCAGTCTGATGGAGCTTCAGATTGCTGGGCTGCTGCGACACCGTGTGATCCCCGGTCGATTGTGGTGGACCCAGCGGCAATGGCAGCAGTCAGGGCTTGCGTGGCATGCAGCTGAGACTGCATGGTCTGAGTTTTCATGCCAGCAAGCATTGATTCTATTGCACTGCCTGTGCTGCAATGGAAGCTGCCACATCGCCCATGACACGCTTCATGAGGTCCGGAGCTGCACGGTCTCTCTGGGAGTCCACCATCGTCTGCACACTGGCAATGATGGGGACCATGTTGTGCCGGTGTCCTGGCCAATATTTATCCCTCAATCAACATAATAAAAACTGATTATCTGGTCATTATCACATTGCTGTTGGTGGGAGCTTGCTGTGTGCATGTTGGCTGCCACGTTTCCCACATTATAACAGTGACTACACTTCAAAAGTACTTAATTGGCTGTAAAACATCTTGAGACATCTGGTGGTCATGAAAGGCACTATATAAATGTAAGTCTTTCTTTTTTTTACAATGTGGTACGCAGACTTCTCCACATACCTTACCACTTCCGACAGGCTCTCGGCCACCTTTGGTATTGCACCTATTATGTTGGAGTGCATGGCCATTACCCTTTGTGTGAACGCCTTCCCATCGAGGTCCTCATCCGAGTCCTGTGCAACTGAACTCGCATGCATCGCCCTCCGGGGAGATGGCTCCCGAGCTTCTCTTTCCCCTTGACCCTGCTATAGCCTGCTAGGCCCCGGTGCATTGCCCAGTGCAGATCCCTGCCCTAAGCTAATCTCTAAGAACCGCATAGTGCCAGTATCTGAGCTGGTGTCTGTGGGTGAGAGAAGCAGTGATGCAGTGTTTGGCTCCTCCTCCTCATCCTCGTCACCCTCTTCTTCTCCCTCATGACTGGGTTGGGGGGCTCAGGCACAGGCTGCTCATCTGCTGGCTGATTATCTGTAAGATAAATGGCACATGAGTCACGTTAAGGTGAGGGCAGGAGGAAGGAATGGAGCAAGGAAGGCAGACAGAAAGAGGAGGTGGAAAATGATTGGACAAATCAAATTGGCCAAGGTAGCCTTGAGGAATAGTTCATAGAGTGTATCCAAGATGGTTTCCTTGAACAGTGCATTGCGCAACCAACCAAGGAGCAGGCTATCTTAAATCTGGTACTGTGTAATGACACAGGATTAAATAATGATCTCATAGTAAAGGATCCTTTAGGAAAGAATGGCCATTATATGGTTAAATTTCAAATTCAGTTGGAGGGTGAGAAAGTTGGATCTCAAACCAGTGCCTTGATCTTAAATAAAGGCAATTACAAAGGTACGAAGGCAGAATTGGCTAAAGTGGACTGGGAAAATAGGTTAAAGTATAAGACAGTTGATAAACATGGTAGACATTTAAGGAGATATTTCATAACTCTCAACAAAAATATATTCCACTGAGAAGGAAAGACTCCAAGAGAAGGGAGAACCATTCATGGTTAACTAAGGAAGTAAAGGATGGTATCAAATCAAAAAAAAATGGCATACAAAGTTGCCAAGATTAGTGGGAGGCCAGAGAATTGGAAATATTTAAAAGCAGCAAAGGAAGACTGAAAACATGATGAAGAGAGGGAAGATAGATTATGTAAGTAAACCAGCAAGAAATATCCAAACGGACAGTAAGAACTTCTATAGGGATATAAAAAGGAAGAGAGTAGCTAAAGTAAACATTGGTGCCTTAGAGGATGAGACCGGGAAATTAATAATGGGGAACAGGGAAATGGCGGAGACTTTGAACAAATATTTTGTATCGGTCTTCACGGTAGAAGACATTAAAAACATCCCATAATAGATAATCAGGGGTCTACAGTGAAGGAGGAACTTAAAACAATCACTATCACTAAAGAAAAAGTACTCAGTAAAATAATGACACTAAAAGTGGACATGTCCCCTCGACCTGATGGCCTGCAGCCTAGGGTCTTAAAAGAAATGGCTGCAGAGATAAGAAGATAAGAAATAGGAGCAGGAGTAGGCCATATGGCCCCTCAAGCCTGCTCCGTCATTCAATAAATTCATGGCTGATCCGATCATGGATTCAGCTCCACTTCCCCGCCCGCTCCCCATATAACCCCTTATCGTTTAAGAAACTGTCTATTTATTCAATGTCCCAGCTTCCACAGCTCTCTGAGGCAGCAAATTCCACAGATTTACAACCCTCTGAGAGAAGAAATTTTTCCTCATCTCAGTTTTAAATGGGCGGCTCCTTATTCTAAGATCATGCCCTCTAGTTCTAGTCTCCCCCATCAGTGGAAACATCCTCTCTGCATCCATCTTGTCAAGCCCCCTCATAATCTTATACATTTCGATAAGATTACCTCTCATTCTTCTGAATTCCAATGAGTAGAGGCCCAACCTACTCAACCTTTCCTCATAAGTCAACCCCCTCATCCCCGGAATCAACCTAGTGAAGCTTCTCTGAATTGCCTCCAAAGCAAGTATATCCTTTCGTAAATATGGAAACCAAAATTGCACGCAGTATTCCAGGTGTGGCCTCACCAATACCTTATATAGCTGTAGCAAGACTTCCCTGCTTTTATACTCCATCCCCTTTGCAATAAAGGCCAAGATACCATTGGCCTTCCTGATCACTTGCTGTACTTGCATACTATCCTTTTGTGTTTCATGCACAAGTACCCCCAGGTCCCGCTGTACTGCAGCACTTTGCAATCTTTCTCCATTTAAATAATAACTTACTCTTTGATTTTTTTCTGCCAAAATGCATGACCTCACACTTTCCAACATTGTTCTCCATCTGTCAAATTTTTGCCCACTCACTTAGCCTGTCTATGTCCTTTTGCAGATTTTTTGTGTCCTCCTCACACATTGCTTTTCCTCCCATCTTTGTATCATCAGCAAACTTGGCTACGTTATACTCAGTCCCTTCTTCCAAGTCGTTAATATAGATTGTAAATAGTTGGTGTCCCAGCACTGATCCCTGCGGCACCCCACTAGTTACTGGTTGACAACCAGAGAATGAACCATTTATCCCAACTCTCTGTTGTCTGTTAGTTAGGCAATCCTCTATCCATGCTAATATATTACCTCCAACCCCGTGAACCTTTATCTTGTGCAGTAACCTTTTATGTGGCACCTTGTCAAATGCCTTCTGGAAGTCCAAATACATCACATCCACTGGTTCCCCTTTATCCACCCTGTGGATGCCTTGTGGATAGTGGGTGCCTTGGTTGTAATCTACCAAAATTCCCTGGATTTTGAAGAGGTCCCAGTGGATTGGAAAACCGCAAATGTAACACCCCTATTAAAAAATGGAGGAAGACAGAAAGCAGGAAACTATAGGCCAGTTAGCCTAACATCTGTCGTTGGGAAAATGCTGGAGTCCATTATTAAGGAAGCAGTAGGTGAACATTTGGAAAAGCATAATACAGTCAAGCAGAGTCAGCATGGTTTTATGAAAAGGAAATCATGTTTGACAAATTTGCTGGAATTCTTTAAGGAT
Organism: Pristiophorus japonicus; assembly: GCF_044704955.1. Classification (NCBI taxonomy): domain Eukaryota; kingdom Metazoa; phylum Chordata; class Chondrichthyes; family Pristiophoridae; genus Pristiophorus; species Pristiophorus japonicus. Next base: position 175,876,676 of record NC_091980.1, on the reverse strand, counting down.
GTAACGAGCAAGGTAAATAAGGGGGAACCAATGGATATGGTGTATTTGGATTTCCAAAAGGCATTCGATAGGGTGCCACATAAAAGGTTACTGCACAAGATAAGAGCTCATGGGGTTGGGAGTAATATATTAACATGGATAGAGGATGGGCTAACAAACAGAAAACAGAGAATCAAGATAAATGGGTCATTTTTCAGTTGGCAAACAGTGACTACTGGGATGCTGCAGAGATTGGTGCTGGGGCCTCAACTATTTACAATCTATATTAATTACTTGGTGAAGGGACCGAGTGTAATGTAACCAAGTTTGCTGATGATACAAAGATGGATGAGAAAGCAAGTTGTGAGTCGGACACAAAAAATCTGCAAAGGGATATAGACAGGCTAAGTGAGTGGGCAAAAAATTGGCAGATGGAGTACAATGTGGGAAAGTGTGAGGTTATCCATTTTGGCAGGAAAAATAAAAAAGCTAATTATTATTTAAACGGAGTGAAATTACAAAATGCTGCAGTACAGGGGGACCTGGGGGTCCTTGTATATGAAACACAAAAAGTTAGTATGCAGGTACAGCAAGTAATCAGGAAGGTAAATGGAATGTTGGCCTTTATTACAAGGGGGATGGAGTATAAAAGCAGGGAACTCCTGCTACTGTACAGGGTATTGGTGAGGCCACACCTAGAGTACTGCATATAGCTTTGGTCTCCATATTTAAGGAAGGATCTACTTGCATTGGAGACAGTTCAGAGAAGGTTCACTGGATTGATTCCGGAGATGAGGGGGTTGACTTATGAAGAAAGGTTGAGCAGGTTGGGCCTATACTCATTGGAGTTGAGAAGAATGAGAGGTGATCTTATTGAAACATATTAGATAGTGAGGGGGCTTGACAAGGTGGATGCAGAAAAGATGTTTCCACTCATGGTGGAATCCAGAACTAGGGGGCATAGTTTCAGAATAAGGGGTCACTCATTTAGAACTGAGATGAGGAGGAAATTCTTCTCTCAGAGAGTCGTGAATCTGTGAAATTCTCCGCCCCAGAGAGCTATGGAGACTGGGCCATTGAACATATCCTTCTCTCCACTGCCCCCACCAATGTTTCCAATGCCAGGTCGTTGAACTGAGTGGCCCTTGCAACAGCTTTTGGAGCAGCCATCGCACACCTTCCTTGCATTTCAGTCAACTCCAGAAATGATGAAAATGACCAGGTGCTGCCTGAAACGACATCCCCTTTAAGAACTGGAATGAACAACAGGCTGATTATCAGTAAATGAAAGTCAGCTGAAATTGGGTGCAGCCCCAGTAATAGTGCCCCACCAGCGCCCCATTGAGACCATTAGCGTTTCCAATACCACCACTCTGCATTTCTGAGGGGAACGTGCCCAATATCCCACAATTTTGCAGCCCTTCTCACCAGGTGCTAAATGTTCAGACATATAAAAGTTTGCGCTCCAAGTGCGGCGCTAATTAATTTTGCCCCCTTTATGTTCAGTCTACCTTTCGAAGGGAGAAGACTTAAGCAGTAGCATGTGACATATTCCAGCAGCAGTTCTACAGGGGACGAGTTCTCGTTTAGATTCCCCAGGTCTCATTAGCAATTACCTGGATATAGGGCCAGAAAGAATGTACTCCACATCATAGAGATCATGAGATCCCCTTATGGGAGTGTCCAGTAATACTAAACCCAAGAAAGTTTCAAGCGTAAATACCTAAGACATGTGACAATACTAATCCCGCCACACAAAGATGTCAACTAAAACAACATGAAGGTGAAGTTCTGTTTACAACAGGATTATTACAGAATTTACCATATCATTGTTATACTGATACCATTCTGGTAAACCTCCTTTGTACCCTCTCCAAGGCCTTGACATCCTTCCTAAAGTGTGGTGTCTAGATTTGGATACACTACTCTAGCTAAGGCCTAACTAGTGTTTTATAAAGATTTAGCATAACTTCTTTGCTCTATATGTCAGCTATGGCTCAGTGGGTAGCACACCTCCGTCAGAAGGTCATGGTTTCACGTCCCACTCCAGAGACGTGAACGCAAAAAAGTAAGCTGATACTCCAGTGCAGTACTGAGGGAGTGCTACACTGTCGGAGGTGCTGTCTTTCAGATAAGATGTTAAACCAAGGCCCCTTCTGCCCTCTCAGGTGAATGTAAAAGATCCCATGGCACTATTTCAAAGAAGAGCAGGAACGTTATCCCCGAAGCCCTGGACAATGTTTATACCTCAATCAACATAACTAAAATGGATGATCATTTTCACATTGCTCTTTGTAGGACCCTGCTGTGCGCAAATTGGCTGCCACGTTTCCTACATTACAGCAGTGACTACACTTCAAAATGTACTTAATTGGCTGTAAAGTGCCTTGTGACGTCCTGAGGTCATGAAATGTGCTGTATAAATACAAGCCTTTCTTTCCTTCTCTATTTATAAAGCCAAGGATCCCGTATGTTTTTTTAGCAGCCTGATCAACTTGCCCTGCCACCTTCAAAGATTTGTGTATGAGAAACCCCCGGGTCTCTCTGTTCCTGCACCCCCTTTAAAATTGTACCATTTAATTTTATTGCCTCTCCTCATTTCTCCTTCCAAAATGCATCATCTCACACTTCTCTGTATTAAATGTAATCTGCCATGTTTCTTCCCATTTCACCAGTCTGTCCAAGCCCTCCGACAGCCTGTTACTATCCTCATCATTATTTACTACATTTCTACATCAAGGATCATGACTTGTAGAGTGTAAACAGATGAGGTTTTACGAAGCAGACAAGTAGAGTACAAAAGCAAAATACTGCGGATGCTGGAAATCGAACGAAAGTTCATTGATCTGAAACGTTAACCGTTTCGAACATTCGCCAGTTCTGATGAAGGGTTGTCGACCAGAAATGATAACTCTGTTTCTCTCCACAGATGCTGCCTGACCTGCTGAGATTTCCAGCATTTTCTGTTTTTAATTTTCTCTCCACAGATGTTGCCTGAGCTACTGAGTATATCCAGCATTTTCTGTTTTTATAGGTTGAACACTGTACTGCTTACATGCTTACCCGAGATGGACTCCACTGAGTCAACGAATGAACTTTTGAACTCCAAATGACCCGCACCAGTCACCTAACCATCCAACTGAATGCGTTAAGTGATATAGGGAACAGCATTCTTAATCGGATTTGTGCTTGTGCACTCTAATTGCCAGTTGGGATTGGTATAATGTATGAAAATAGAGAATTAATAACAGAATAATGGTCAGCAGATTCACATGGTTGAACGAAAATTAACTGAAGGAAAAAAACTGCTGTGCAATAATGGAAATAAGGTTTGTACAGATCCTGTTCAGTCCATCTGCACAAAGATATATGTTCGCTTGCTACTTAGGAACTCATCTCATTAAATGAACTATAAGTGGAAAACAAGCTTCCATATGAATTAGGAATTCAGCTCAGTTATCAAAAAATATAAGTTTGCCTCTTAGTTTCTCCCAAATGGCATTGTTTGAGCTCTTTTGGTATAATGTAATGGGCAGGTATGACTGGCACCTTTAAAATGGGAAACTTCGAGCAGTACGTTGAGTACACCACAAGGGCTTTGCAAGATAGAATCGGCCTAGGCTAACTGACCGACTGTGCCTCCCAGATCAGCAATGTATGATCTGTTTATATCTGTCCAATAAACTTACAGAGCGACACTTTGTCATTGAGGGCCCAAAATTGATGGCCTGATTGCCCACTGCTGCCGACTGCTGCCGCCGACATTACATAAGAAATAGTAGCAGGAGCAGGAGTAGGCCATTTGGCCCCTTGAGCCTGCTCTGCCATTCAATAAGATCATGGCTGATCTGATCATGGACTCAGCTCCACTTCCCTGCCCGCTCCCCATAATCCTTTATTCCCCTATCACTCAAAAATCTGTCTATCTCCACCTTAAATATATTCAATGACCCAGCCTCCACAGCTCTCTGGGGCAGAGAATTCCACAGATTTACAACCCTCTGAGAAAAGAAATTTCTCCTCATCTCAGTTATAAATGGGCGGCCCCTTATTCTGAGACTATGGTCCCTAGTTTTAGTTTCACCTATGAGTGGAAATAGCCTCTCTGCATCCACCTTGTCGAGCCCCCTCATTACCTTATAAGTTTCAATAAGATTAACTTTTATTCTTCTGAGCTCCAATATGCATAGGCCCAACCTACTCAACCTACCCTCATAAGTCAACCCCCTCATCTCCGGAATCATCCTAGTGAATGTCAATGAACAGCCTCCAATGCAAGTATATCCTTCCTTAAATACAGAGACCAAAACTGTATGCAGTACTCCAGATGTGGTCTCACCAATACCCTGTACAGTTGCAGCAGAACTTCTCTGATTTTATACTCCATCCCCCTTGCAATAAAGGCCAACATTCCATTTCCCTTCCTGATTACTTGCTGTATCTACATACTAACTTTTTGTGTTTCATGCACAAAGACCCCAGGTCTCTCTCTACTGCAGCACTTTTCAATTTTTCTCCATTTAAATTATAATTTGCTTTTCTATTTTTTCTGCCAAAGTTGATAACCTCACAGTTTCCCACATTATACTCCATCTGCCAAATGTTTGCCCACTCACTTAGCCTGTCTATATCCCTTTGCAGATTTTTTGTGTCCTCCTCACAATTTGCTTTCCCATCCATCTTTGCATCATAGAAACATAGAAACATAGAAAATAAGTGCAGGATTAGGCCATTCAGCCATTCGAGCCTACACCACCATTCAATAAGATCATGGCTGATCATTCACCTCAGTACCCCTTTCCTGCTTTCTCTCCATGCCACTTGATCCCTTTAGCCGTAAGGGCCATATCTAACTCCCTCTTGAATATATCCAATGAACTGGCATCAACAACTCTCTGCGGTAGGGAATTCCACAGGTTAACAACTCTCTGAGTGAAGAAGTTTCTCCTCATCTCAGTCCTAAATGGCTTACCCCTTATCCTTAGACTGTGTCCCCTGGTTCTGGACTTCCCCAACATCGGGAACATTCTTCCTTCATCTAAACTGTCCAGCCCCGTCAGAATTTTTATATGTTTCTCTGAGATTCCCTCTCATCCTTCTAAACTCCAGTGAATACAGGCCCAGTCGATCCAGTCTCTCCTCATATGTCAGTCGTGCCATTCCGGGAATCAGTCTGGTGAACCTTTGCTGCATTCCCTCAATAGCAAGAACGTCTTTCCTCAGATTAGGAGACCAAAACTGAACACAATATTCCAGGTGAGGCCTCATCAAGGCCCTGTACAACTGCAGTAAGACCTCCCTGCTCCTGTACTCAAATCCCCTAGCTATGAAGGCCAACATATCATTTGCCTTCTTCACCGCCTGCTGTACCTGCATGCCAACTTTCAATGACAAATGTACCATGACACCCAGGTCTCGTTGCACCTCCCCTTTTCCTAATCTGCCGCCATTCAGATAATATTCTGCCCTCGTGTTTTTGCCCCCTAAGTGGATAACCTCACATTTATCCACATTATACTGCATCTGCCACTCGTTTGCCCACTCACCTAACCTGTCCAAGTCACCCTGCAGCCTTTTAGCATCCTCCTCACAACTCACACCGCCCCCTAGCTTAGTGTCATCTGCAAACTTGGAGATATTACACTCAATTCCCTCATACAAATCATTAATGTATATTGTAAATAGTTCGGCACTGATCCCTGCGGCACCCCACTAGTCACTGCATGCCATTCTGAAAAGGACCCGTTTATCCCGACTCTCTGCTTCCTGTCTGCCAACCAGTTCTCTATCCACGTCAGTACATTACCCCCAATACCATGTGCTTTAATTTTACACACCAATCTCTTGTGTGGGACCTTGTCAAAAGCCTTTTGAAAGTCCAAATACATCACATCCACTGGTTCTCTCTTGTCCACTCTACTAGTTACATCCTTAAAAAATTCTAGAAGATTTATCAAGCAGGATTTCCCTTTCATAAATCCATGCTGACTTGGACCCATCCCGTCACTGCTTTCCAAATGTGCTGCTATTTCATCTTTAATAATTGATTCCAACATTTTCCCCACTACTGATGTCAGACTAACCAGTCTATAATTACTCTCCTTCCCTCTCCCTCCCTTCTTAAAAAGTGGTATTACATTAGCTACCCTCCAGTCCATAGGAACTGATCCAGAGTCGATAGACTGTTGGAAAATGATCACCAATGCATCCACTATTTCTAGGGCTACTTCCTTAAGTACTCTGGGATGCAGACTATCAGGCCCCGGGGATTTATCGGATTTCAATCCCATCAATTTCCCTAACACAATTTCCCGCCTAATAAGGATCTCCTTCAGTTCCTCCTTTTCACTAGGCCCTCGGTCCCTTAGTATTTCCGGAAGGTTATTTGTGTCTTCGTTCATGAAGTCAGAACCAAAGTATTTGTCCAACTGATCTGCCATTTCTTTGTTCCCCATTATAAATTCACCTGCATCTGATTCCAAGGGAACTACGTTTGTCTTCACTAATCTTTTTCTCTTCACATATCTATAGAAGCTTTTGCAGTCAGTTTTTATGTTCCCAGCAAGCTGCCTCTCATACTCTATTTTCCCCCGCATAATTAAACCCATTGTCCTCCTCTGCTGTATTATAAAATTCTCCCAGTCCTTAGGTTTGCTGCTTTTTCTGGCTAATTTATTTGCCTCTTCCTTGGATTTAACACTATCCTTAATTTTCTTTGTTAGCCACAGTTGAGCCACCTTCCACGTTTTATTTTTACTCCAGACAGGAATGTACAATTGCTGAAGTTCATCCATGTGATCTTTAAATGTTTGCCATTGCCTAACCACTGTCAATCCTTTAAGTATCACTCGCCAGTATATTCTAGCCAATTCACATCTCATACCAACGAAGTCAGCTTTCCTTAAGTTCAGGACCCGAGTCTCTGAATTAACCGTGTCACTCTCCATCTTAATAAAGAATTCTACCATATTATGGTCACTCTTCTCCAAGGGGCCTCGCACAATAAGATTGCTAATTAGTCCTTTCTCATTACACATCACCCAGTCTAGGATGGCCAACCCTCTAGTTGGCTTTTTGACATATTGGTCGAGAAAACAATTCCTAATACAATCTAGGAAATCCTCCTCCACTGCATTGCTACCAGTTTGGTTAGCCCAATCAATACGTAGATTAAAGTTGCCCATGATAACTGCTGTACCTTTATTGCACGCATCCCTAATTTCTTGTTTGATGCTGTCCCCAACCTCGCTACTACTGTTTGGTGGTCTGTCCACAATTCCCACTAACGTTTTCTGTCCTTTGGTATTCCGTAGCTCCACCCATACTGATTCCACATCATCCAAGCTAATGTCCTTCCTTACTATTGCATTAATTTCCTCTTTAACCAGCCACCCCACCTCCTTTTCCTTTCTGTCTATCCTTCCTAAATGTTGAATATCCCTGGATGTTGAGTTCCCAGCCTTGGTCACCCTGCAGCCATGTCTCCGTGATGCCACTTACATCATATCCGTTAACTGCTGTCTGCGCAGTTAATTCGTCCACCTTATTGCAAAAACTCGTCGCATTGAGGCACAGAGCCTTCAGGCTTGTCTTGTTAACACCCTTTGCCCCTTTAGAATTTTGCTGTAATGTGGCTCTTTTTCTTTTTGCCATGGGTTTCCCTGCCCTCCACTTTTACTTTTCTTCTTTCTATCTTTTGCTTCTGTCCCCATTCTACTTTCCTCTATCTCCCTGCATAGGTCCCCATCCCCCTGCCATATTAGTTTAACCCCTCCCCAACAGCACTAGCAAACACTTCCCCTAGGACATTGGTGCAGACTGTTCGGTTTGTACTGGTCCCACCTCCCCCAGAACCAGTTCCAATATCCCAGGAATTTGCACCACTCCTCAAGTTCTTCTGAGCTATCCTGCGATTCCTACTCTGACTTTTGAATTTAGCTCCTAGCTCCCTAAATTCGTCTTGTAGGACCTCATCCCGTTTTTTACCTATAGCGTTGGTACCTATATGCACCACGACAACTGGCTGTTTACCCTCCCCTTTCGAAATGTCCTACACCCGCTCTGAGGCATCCTTGACCCTTGCACCAGGGAGGCAACATACCATCCTGGAGTCTCGGTTGCGGCCGCAGAAACATCTATCTATTCCCCTTACAATAGAATCCCCTGTCACTGTAGCTCTCCCACTCTTTTTCCTGCCCTCCTGTGCAGCAGAGCCACCCACAGTACCATGAACTTGGCTGCTGCTGCTCTCCCCTGATGAGTCATCCCCCTCAACAGTACCCAAAGCGGTGTATCTGTTTTGCAGGGGGATGACCGCAGGGGACCCCTGCACTACCTTCCTTCCACTGCTCTTCCTGTTGGTCACCCATCCCCTATCTGGCTGTGTACCTGCGGTGTGGCCAACTCACTATACGTGCTATACATGTCATTCTCAGCATCATGGATGCTCCAGAGTGAAACCTTAAATGTCTGCCACTGCTCATCAACCGTCCCATACTTTAATCGATTTTCCCAGTCCACTTTAGCCAACTCTGCCCTCACACCTTTGTAGTCTCCTTTAATTAAGCTTAGAACCCTGGTTTGAGAACCAACTTTCTCACCCTCCAACTGAATTTAAAATTCAACCATGTTATGGACACTCAGCAAACTTGGCTACGTTACACTAGGTCCCTTCATTCAAGTCATTAATATAGATTGTAAATAGTTGAGGCCCCAGCACCGATCCCTGCGGCACCCCACTTGTCACAGTTTACCAACCGGAAACTTACCCATTTATCCCGACTCTCTGTTTTCTCTTCGTTAGCCCATCCTCTATCCATGCTAATATATTACCCCCAACTCCATGAACTTTTATCTTGTGCAGTAACCTCTTATGTGGCACATTATCAAATGCCTTCTGGAAATCCAAATAAACCACATCCACTGGTTCCCCTTTATCCACCCTGCTCGTTAAATCCTCAAAGAACTCTAGTAAATTTGTCAAACATGATTTCCCTTTCATAAAACCAAGCTGACTCTGCTTGATTGAATCATGCTTTTCCAAATGTCCCGCTACTGCTTCCTGAATAATGGACTCCAGCACTTTCCCAATGACAGATGTTGGGCTAATTGATCTGTAGTTTCCTGCTTTTTGTCTGCCTTCTTTTTTAAATAGGGGCATTACATTTGCGGTTCTCCAATCCGTTGGGACCACCTCAGAATCCAGGGAATTTTGGTCGATTACAACCAATGCATCCACTATCTCTGCAGCCACTTCTTTTAAGACCCTAGGATGCAAGCCATCAGGTCCAGGAGACTTGTCCGCCTTTAGTCCCATTATTTTACCGAGTACTACTTCATTAGTGATAGTGATTGTATTAAGTTCTGCCCTCCCTATAGCCCCTTGATTATCCATATTGGGATGTTTTTAGTGTCTTCTACCGTGAACACAGATATACAATATTTGTTCAACGTCTCTGTCATTTCCCTGTTCTCCATTATTAATTCCCCAGTCTCATCCTCCAGGGAACCAACATTTACTTTAGCCACTCTTCTCCTTTTTATGTACCTGTAGAAACTCTTACTATCTGTTTTTATATTTTCTGCTAGTTTACTTTCATCTTCCCTTTTTATCATTCTTTTAGACATTCTTTGCTGGCTTTTAAAAATTTCCAAATCTCTGGCCTCCCACTAGCCTTGGCCATATTGTATGCCCTTGTTTTCAGTTTGATACCATCCCTTATTTCCTTAGTCAGCCACGGATTGTTATCCCTTCTCTTACAGTCTCTCCTTCTCATTGGGATATATTTTTGTTGCGAGTTATGAAATATCTCCTTAAATGTCTGCCACTGCTCATCAACTGTTCCATTCTTTAGTCTATTTTCCCAGTCCCCTCGAGCCAACTCTGTCCTCATACCTTTGTAGTCTCCTTTATTTAAGCTTAGGATCCTGGTTTGAGAACCAACTTTCTCACCCTCCAACTGAATTTGAAATTCAACCATGTTATGGACACTCATTCCTAGAGGATCTTTTACTACGAGATCATTTATTAATCCTGCCTCATTACACAGTACCAGATCTAAGAAAGCCTGCTCCCTGGTTGGTTCTGCAACGTACTGTTCAAGAAAACTATCCCAGATACATTCTATGAAGTTTTCCTCAAGACTACCCTGGCCAATTTGCTTTGTCCAATCAATACGAAGGTTAAAATCGCCCATCATTATTGCCGTTCCTTTATTATAAGCCTCTATTATTTTTTGATTTATGCTCTGGCCAACAGTGTAGCTACTGTTAGGGGGCTTATAGACTACGCCCACCAGCGACTTTTTTCCTTTATTATTCCTTATCTCCACACAAACTGATTCAACATTTTGATCTTGTGAGCCAATATCTTTTCTCACTAATACACTAATCTCATCCTTTATTAACAGAGCCACGCACTTCCTTTTCCTTTCTGGCTGTCATTCCGAATTGTCAAATACCCCTGAATAGTTAGTTCCCCGTCCTAGTCATCTTGCAACCACGTTTCTGTAATGGTTATAAGATCATACCCATTTGTATCTATTTGTGCTGTCAACTCATCTATTTTGTTATGGATACTATGTGCTTTTAGACAAAGAGCTTTTAAATTTGTTTTTTTGACCATTTTTTCTTACTTGTTTCCTCTGTACTTCAAGTTCACCTTCTACATTATTGCTTTCCAATTCCAGCTTTCTCTTGAAGACATTTCTCCTCGAATTGCGCCCAGTGCCACTTTCCGTTTGGTGTGGAGTGGACGGGAAGGGAGAACTGCCGGGAACCGCCCGCTGATGTCAGCGGATGGCCAAGTGGCGCAACTGATCTCCCGCCTGTCGAGTTCCCATATTGAGGCGGGCGGGAGTCAGCGCCAGAACGGGGAAGGACCGCTGGCTGGAGGCTGTTCTATCCCCGATGGTGAGTATGAAGAGCTGAAAAAAAAGGTTAGTAATCATTTAAAAAAACATTTTCTTCAGTGACTTACCTGGCTGGGGTCTCCTGAAAGTGTTCCAATGGTTTTTTTTTAATGATTTTCCTTTGCAGCTCTTCGACCTTCCGTGGGCCTGACTCCATCCTCCGCGGCACTTGAGTGACAAGCACCTTTGCTGCCGAGATTGGGAGCTCCCGTCGGCTGCCACCCAGATTGGCGACTTAAGTCCCTCTTTTGTAACCCGCCGCCCTTTCAAGGACCTCTTTGACAAAAACTCTGCCCAAAAGTACCGTCAGGTACCTCAGCGGCCTTCGGCGGTCCTTTGGACGGCACTTGGGCGGGCGGGGGCCTTCACCAATTTCGGCCCCTGAGTGTTACATTATAGGGTCTTGAACCTACATTACAGACTAACTTATTGGGAGGCTTGCAACACTCAAGTTTAAGTAGTCTAACAACACCATGGGCTAGAACCTCAACTTTTCTTTGCATGCTTAACGCTCACTTAATGGCCATTTTACTGCTGAAATGACATCTAACGCCCAAAATGGAAACTGATGGGCATTTTTTGGAAACTTATCGCCGAGTGTTCGTTTCCCTATGTGCTTAACGGCAAGAAAAAATATTACTGCCTGCCCACTATTTTTGCAGAATCAGCAGGATGGGCGAATTCAACGCCCAAAGTATTACCCAGCGTTACTTTCCACATAGATTTAATGCCGAGATTCAATATTAACGCCCATCCACATTTTTTGTCGTAAAGAGCATATTTACCAAAACTAGCGGCCATGAGCTCGCCCAGCGTCAATTTCACCACCTCGCAAACATATTGCCCACAATATCGCTCCCCCAAAAAATCGCCCACAAAAAGTGGAACTAACCGGAACTACTCACAGCGTTATGGATGCCATGTTCCAGATCACATGTCGCGTCCTTTAAACCTCGGCAGAGTTTGAATGTACTCTGCAGGTCGTTGGAGTTGATGTGAACATCTGTAAAAACATCTTGACCACACTGTGACTGATTGGAATTGAAGAGGTGTCTTCATCGGGACATTCCTTGTTTGTGACCAATCGGTGGAAAACAGAGAGCTACTGCAATGGTGCCTGTCCTTTCTCACTCTCTCTTGGTGACCAATTACATGCTGCAGACTCGACATCACTGAAGGTACGCTCCACTGCATTATGTGCCCAATGTAAGACATGACAGACAGATGAGGAGGACGAGACGTTACAGCCCCGGCAAGTACAAGGAGAAGCATTCTTACCTCGACTTGTCCGAGATCACCTGCCTTCGGAGACTGCGCTTCCACAGAGGTTATCACTGAGGTATGCCAGCTGATAAGGGCAGATCTGCAGCCTGCCAGCACCATCAGTACTGCACTACTGTCGAGGTCAAAGTCACTACGGCACTGTCGTTCTACACCTCGGGTTCTTTTCAGGCCACAGTTGACGACATTTGCGGACTTTCTCAGCATGCCACACATCGCTGCGTTAGATAGGTCACTGAAGCCCTGTACATATGCAGGAGGGACTTCATCAGCTTCCCGATGACCAGGGAGGCACAGAGTGAGAGGGCTCTAGGATTCTCCAGAATTGCAAACTTCCCCAAGGTGCAGGGAACAATAGACTGTATGCACATTGCGATGCAGGCACCTTTTCAGGGTGCTGACGTTTTCAGGAATCGCAAGGGATTCCACTCTCTGAATATCCAACTGGTTGTCAGCCACCAGCAAATTATACTGGCACTGAATGCTCAATTTCCGGGCAGCATCCATGATACTCACATCCTGTGTGAGAGCACTGTATCTGACTTGTTTAACAATGAGCCACAAGGTCAATGCTGGATGCTTGGTGACAAAGGATATGGCCTCGCCAACTGGCTGATGACCCCCCTGTGTGACACCCACACCGAGGCCAAGAGGCAATACAACGAGAGCCACAGAGCAACTCACAATATCGTGGAGAAAACCACTGGAGTGCTGAATCAGTGCTTTAGATGCCTGGACCATTCAGGAGGTGAGATCCAATATGACCCTGAGCAGGTAGCTCAATTCGTGGTGGTATGCTCCATACTGCACAACTTGGCTATCAGGAGGGGCCAAGAATTGCCTGATGAGTCTCCTCACCAGAGAGAGGAAGAGGAGGACGAGGAGGCAGATGCTGACATCAACCCAGACAATCAGGCTGACGCTGAAGCCATGCCCCCGCCCCCCTGTAGACCGCATGAAAGGGCCCATGGTGGCATCATAGCTTCAAGAGCCTTACGTCAGGAAATCGTCAATGATCGCTTTGCCTGAAAGAACGTTGGTGTTATTTACAACGCTGACACACTGCTGGGTGTGTAGGTCATACAACAACGATGGGCATCACCTTGGTGACAGTTAAAGTTTAAGCTGATTGAAGTTAAGTGTGATTATACCCTTTGATGTTAAGGAATCACCAGCGTGTAATGGTGCAGCGATATGAGCCAATGTGCTACAAGGCTTTGTTAAATAAAAAACATTTAAACCGAACATTAGTCTGAAATCATTAGTATTTCTGTACAAACCAACCCTTCCCCTCGCCCCCTCCCCGCTTCTCCTCCGCTCCTCTACCCCTTCCCCTCCTGACTCCAAGCCGCTGGCCAAGAAGTTCCTCAGGTGATGCTTTATTGGGGGGGTGGGGGGGTGATGGCTGAAGGGCTGCTTGGATGGATACGGGAGAGGACGGTCCCGAGGTGGGAACGTGCTTCGAGCCAGAATCAAGATGTTGCTGCTGGCTCTCATGTATGGCTGGCAATGGGGGCGCGTCACCTTGGGGTACAGTGCCGCGCTCCGGGACCACTGGGAGCCCTCTGCCACCAGTGTTCCTGGCTACCAGCTCCAGGGCCTCCTCCATCCCTTCCATGTTATATATTATTTGTTGGACAAAAACTCAGTGCTAACTATGTTCTTGGTGCTTAGTAGGCTTTTTGCTACTGGTGAATCTCCGCTGTCTCCTCTTCTGCGTATGGCATGATGACCCTTGACCTCCTGAATCGCGGGAATTGAGCATTGCCATGCCGTTGCTAAGGACAGCCAAACTTTACGGCAGAACGTCAAAAACGTTAATGCTACTGTCCGTTTGATATCGCTCGCGGTAGCCCATTTTCAAAAATGAAAACTAGATGTTTTGAGAATGGGCGAGAAGCCAGCAATCTGAAAAGCCGTTTTTACTGCCCACACCAGAAATAACGCCCATTTTTGGGCAATAATCACAAAACTAGAGGTTCTAGCCCCATGTGTTAATTTAGCCCCCTTACTATTAGATATTTGTAAAAAAATAACCTGCAATGAATGGTAATAATGGACTGTTTTGTCGAAGGCTGACTTGAGATGTGGGAACATAGGAAGAGGAGGAGATCATTCAACCACTTGAGCCATTCAATTAGATCATGGCTGATCTGCACCTCAATTCCATTTACCCGCCTTGGTTCCATATCCATTAATCCCCTTACATACAAAAATCTATCGATCTCAATCTTGAAAGCTCCAATTGTCCCAGCACCCGCGGCCTTTTGAGGGAGAGAGTTCCACATTTCTGCTGTCCTTTGTGTGGAAAAGGTGCTTCCTGATTTCCTTCCTGAATGATCTAGTTCTAATGTTCAATTATTTCCTCTTGTTCTGAAATAGATTCCTTGGACTCAATTTTCCCCAAGCCCTTTTTCTGGCGTATTGCCAGAGTTACGCCCATTTTTCCAGGGCAGAAATGCACCAGAAATAACTTGCCAAAGTTTCCCCGATGTATAATTCGAATTTGGTGCCGTGCAGTTGCCTCGGAGGGTGGAACCTGCTGTCTGTGCCAAAAATGCGAATCCTCACCTTCTGCGCATGCGCGGGGGAAAAAAGTTACGTTTCTGACGTCGTTGCAATGGACGGGCATGCAGGGTACAGCTCCGAGTTGATATTTGGCCATTTTTAAAAAGCCAGTTGTGTGAGTGAGAACATTGAGTGCTATGTGAGAGCATTGGAAAAGTCACAGCTGGAGCAATACAAGATGTAACGCAGTGCAAGGAACAAGAATTTCTTACAGGAAGAAGTGGAGGCACTAGTTACTGTGATTGAGAACAGATGGCAGGAGCTGGACACCAGCAGTGATCACATAAAAGTTCCACCCAAAGAAATGAAGAAACGCTGGAACCAAGATGCAGAAGCTTCTATAGATATGTGAAGAGAAAAAGATTAGTGAAGACAAACGTAGGTCCCTTGCAGTCAGATTCAGGTGAATTTCCCAATATAATTGGGAAAAAAGAAATGGCAGACCAGTTGGACAAATACATTGGTTCTGTCTTCACGAAGGAAGACCCAAATAACCTTCCGGAAATACTAGGGGACCGAGGGTCGAGTGAGAAGGAGGAACTGAAAGAAATCCTTATTAGGCGGGAAATTGTGTTAGGGAAATCGATGGTATTGAAGGCCGATAAATCCCCGGGGCCTGATAGTCTGCATTCCAAAGTACTTAAGGAAGTGGCCCTAGAAACAGTGGATGCATTGGTGACCATTTTCCAACAGTCTTTCGACTCTGGATCAGTTCCTATGGACTGGAGAGTAGCTAATGTAAAACCATTTTTAAAAAGGAGGGAGAAAGAAAACGGGTAATTAAAGACTGGTTAGCCTGACATCAGTAGTGGGTAAAATGTTGGAATCAATTATTAAAGATAAAATAGCAGCACATTTGGAAAGCAGTGATGGGATCTGTCCAAGTCAGCATGAATTTATGAAAAGGAAATCAAGCTTGACAAATCTTCTTGAATTATTTGAGGTTGTAACTAGTAGTGTGGACAAGGGAGAACCAGTGGATGTGGTGCATTTGGAATTTCAAAAGGCTTTTGACAAGGTCATACTCAAGAGATTGGTGTGCAAAATTAAAGCACATGGTATTGGGGGTAATGTACTAATGTGGATAGAGAACTGGTTAGCAGACAGGAAGCAGAGAGTATGGATAGAAACATAGAAAATAGGTGCAGGAGCAGGCCATTCGGCCCTTAGAGCCTGCACCGCCATTCAATGACTTCATGGCTGAACATGCAACTTCAGTACCCCATTCCTGCTTTCTCGCCATACCCCTTGATCCCCCTAGTAGTAAGGACTACATCTAACTCCTTTTTGAATATATTTAGTGAATTGGCCTCAACAACGTTCTGTGGTAGAGAATTCCACAGGTTCACCACTCTCTGGGTGAAGAAGTTTCTCCTCATCTTGGTCCTAAATGGCTTACCCCTTATCCTTAGACTGTGACCCCTGGTTCTGGACTTCCCCAACATTGGGAACATTCTTCCTGCATCTAACCTGCCTAAACCCGTCAGAATTTTAAACGTTTCTATGAGATCCTCTCTCATTCTTCTGAACTCCAGTGAATACAAGCCCAGTTGATCCAGTCTTTCTTGATAGGTCAGTCCCATCATCCCGGGAATCAGTCTGGTGAATCTTCGCTGCACTCCCTCAATAGCAAGAATATCCTTCCTCAAGTTAGGAGACCAAAATTGTACACAATACTCCAGATGTGGCCTCACCAAGGCCCTGTACAACTGTAGCAACACCTCCCTGCCCCTGTACTCAAATCCCCTCGCTATGAAGGCCAACATGCCATTTGCTTTCTTAACCGCCTGCTGTACCTGCATGCCAACCTTCAATGACTGATGTACCATGACACCCAGGTCTCGTTGCACCTTCCCTTTTCCTAATCTGTCACCATTCAGATAATAGTCTGTCTCTCTGTTTTTACCACCAAAGTGGATAACCTCACATTTATCCACATTATACTTCATCTGCCATGCATTTGCCCACTCACCTAACCTATCCAAGTCACTCTGCAGCCTCATAGCATCCTCCTCGCAGCTCACACTGCCACCCAACTTAGTGTCATCCGCAAATTTGGAGATATTACATTTAATCCCCTCGTCTAAATCATTAATGTACAGTGTAAACAGCTGGGGGCCCAGCACGGAACCTTGCGGTACACCACTAGTCACTGCCTGCCATTCTGAAAAGTACCCATTTACTCCTACTCTTTGCTTCCTGTCTGCCAACCAGTTCTCAATCCACGTCAGCACACTACCCCCAATCCCATGTGCTTGAACTTTGCACATTAATCTCTTGTGTGGGACCTTGTCGAAGGCCTTCTGAAAGTCCAAATACACCACATCAACTGGTTCTCCCTTGTCCACTCTACTGGAAACATCCTCAAAAAATTCCAAAAGATTTGTCAAGCATGATTTCCCTTTCACAAATCCATGCTGACTTGGACCTATCATGTCACCTCATTCCAAATGCGCTGCTATGACATCCTTAATAATTGATTCCATCATTTTACCCACGACCGATCTCAGGCTGACCAGTTTATAATTCCCTGTTTTTTCTTTCCCTCTTTTTTAAAAAGTGGGGTGACATTGGCTACCCTCCACTCCATAGGAACTGATCCAGAGTCTATGGAATGTTGGAAAATGACTGTCAATGCACCCGCTATTTCCAAGGCCATCTCCTGAAGTACTCTGGGATGCAGTCCATCAGGCCCTGGGGATTTATCGGTCTTCAATCCCATCAATTTCCCCAACACAATTTCCCAACTAATAAGGATTTCCCTCAGTTCATCCTTCTTACTCGACCCTCTGGCCCCTTTTATATCCGGAAGGTTGTTTGTGTCCTCCTTAGTGAATACCGAACCAAAGTACTTGTTCAATTGGTCTGCCATTTCTTTGTTCCCCGTTATGACTTCCCCTGATTCTGACTGCAGGGGACCTACCTTTGTCTTTACTAACCTTTTTCTCTTTACATATCTATAGAAGCTTTTGCAGTCCATCTTAATGTTCCCTGCGAGCTTCCTCTCGTACTCTAGTTTCCCTGCCGTAATCAAACCCTTTGTCTTCCTCTGCTGAGTTCTAAATTTCTCCCAGTCCCCGGGTTCGCTGCTATTTCTGGCCAATTTGTATGCCACTTCCTTGGCTTTAATACTATCCCTGATAGCCACGGTTGAGCCACCTTTCCTTTTTTATTTTTACGCCAGACAGGGATGTACAATTGTTGTAGTTCATCCATGCGGTCTCTAAATGTCTGCCATTGCCCATCCACAGTCAACCCCTTAAGTATCATTCGCCAATCTATCCTAGCCAATTCACGCCTCATACCTTCAAAGTTACCCTTCTTTAAGTTCTGGACCATGGTCTCTGAATTAACTGTTTCATTCTCCATCCTAATGTAGAATTCCACCATATTATGGTCACTCTTTCCCAAGGGGCCTCGCACAACGAGATTGCTAATTAATCCTCTCTCATTACACAACACCCAGTCAAGGATGGCCAGCTCCCTGGTTGGTTCCTTGACATATTGGTCTCGAAAACCATCCCTAATACACTCCAGGAAATCCTCCTCCACCACATTGCTACCAGTTTGGTTAGCCCAATCAATATGTAGATTAAAGTTACCCATGATAACTGCTGCACCTTTATTGGATGCATCCCTTATTTCTTGTTTGATGCTGTTCCCAACCTTACGACTTGCGTTTTCTGCCCTTTGGTATTCCGCAACTCCACCCATACTGATTCCACATCATCCAAGCTAATGTCCTTTCTTACTATTGCATTAATTTCCTCTTTAACCAGCAATGCCACCCCGCCTCCTTTTCCTTTCTGTCTGTCCTTCCTAAATGTTGAATACCCCTGGATGTTGAGTTCCCAGCTTTGGTCACCCTGGAGCCATGTCTCCGTGATGCCAATTACATCATACCTGTTAACTGCTAACTGCGCAGTTAATTTGTCCACCTTATTCCGAATACTCCTCGCATTGAGGCACAGAGCCTTCAGGCTTGTCTTTCTAACACATTTTGCCCCTTTAGAATTTTGCTGTAATGTGGCCCTTTTTGCTTTTTGCCTTAGGTTTCTCCGCCCTCCACTTTTACTTTTCTTCTTGTTATCTTTTGCTTCTGCCCCCATTCTCTTTCCCTTTGTCTCCCTGCATAGGTTCCCATCCCCCTGCCATATTAGTTTAACTCCTCCCCAACAGCACTAGCAAACACTCCCCCTAGGACATTGACTCCGGTCCTGCCCAGGTGCAGACCATCCGGTTTGTACTGGTCCCACGTCCCCCAGAACCAGTTCCAATGTCCCAGGAATTTGAATCCCTCCCTTTTGCACCACTCCTCAAGCCACATATGCTTTTAAGCTATCCTGCGATTCCTATTCTGACTAGCATGTGGTACTGGTAGCAATCCTGAGATTACTACTTTTGAGGTCCTACTTTTTAATTTAGCTCCTAGCTCCCTAAATTCGTCTTGTAGGACCTCAGCCCTTTTTTTACCTATATCGTTGGTACCTATATGCACCACGACAACTGGTTGTTCACCCTCCCTTTTCAGAATGCCCTGCACCCGCTCCGAGACATCCTTGACCCTTGCACCAGGGAGGCAACATACCATCCTGGAGTCTCGGTTTCAGCCGTAGAAACGTCTATCTATTCCCCTTACAATTGAATCCCCTATCACTATAGCTCTCCCACTCTTTTTCCTGCCCTCCTGTGCAGCAGAGCCACCCACGGTGCCATGAACTTGGCTGCTGCTGCCCTCCCCTGGTGAGTCATCCCCCTCAACAGTACCCAAAGTGGTGTATCTGTTTTGCACTACCTTCCTTGCACTGCTCTTCCTGTTGGTCATCCATTCCCTATCTGGCTGTGTACCCTTTACCTGCGGTAAGACCAACTCACTAAGCGTGCTATTCATGTCATTCCCAGCATCTTGCATGCTCCAGAGTGAATCCATTTGCAGCTCCAGTGCCTCAATGCGGTCCATCAGGAGCTGCAGCCGGATGCACTTTCCGCACACGTAGTCGTCAGGGACACCAGAAGCGTCCCTAATTTCCCACATATTACTGGAGGAGCATAACACGTGTCTGAGCTCTCCTGCCATGACATAACGCGAGATAAACTTAATTTGGCAACAACAAGGCTAAAAGGTTACTTACTGATGTAGAAAAGAAAAAGAAAATCTACTTACCAATCATCAGCCAATCACTTACCCCCTTGGCTGTGATGTCATCTTTCGCTTTCTTTCTACCTCTTTTTGCCTTCTCTCCCTGCTGCAGCTGCACCGGCTCGCCTCTCCGACTCCCCGTACTCCTCGAGTGTGGGCCTTTTATAGGCCTCCACTGACTCTGCTCCCAGGACTCCCACCTCTCCGACTCATAAGGTGGCACATAATAAAAGGGAACTCGAACAGGAGGAGGCCTGGCATATCTGCACCCACTGACACCCTTGGAAGAGAGGGTCTCTGCTTTGATGGGTCCTGCTTGGAGGAAAGCAATCACCACTGCACAAGCTGGGCCCTCACCCAGGGCCCCACCTTCCGAGGTTACGGGTCCCAATGGTGTGGTGCAGCGAGGCACAGCAAGGGCCCCACCGTCCAAGGCTGTGGGTCCCAGTGTTGGGGTGGGAGCCACAACCGTGGGGAGGAGGAGAAGGAGAGCTTGACCGCGCTCTCCTGAGGTGCAGGATCTAACTGATGTGGTTCAGATGATGTCATTGAGTGCGAAGAGCACTGACCTTACCCGATCACTCCTGGATGCCATCAGTGGGGTGAGTGATGAGGTAGCGGGACTGTCGGCAGAATAACAGCAATGACACGAGAAATGGGAACGATGTCCGGGACCATCAGTGAAGGAATAGTGGCCATGAGGGAGGGAATGTCAGAGGTAGTGCAAACCACGTCACTGGCCATGAGGGAAGGGATGTCAGAGGTAGTGCAAACCACGTCACTGACCATGAGGGAGGGAATAGTGCAGGTAGTTCAGTTTTGCTCAACATGAGGGAGGCAATGTTGCAGGTTGTTGAGACACTGTCAGGGCACATGAGGGGTGACATGTTGGGGTTCGCTGCTGCAATAAGGGAACATGCCCAGACTCCGCGTCTATTGACAGAATCAATTGTCACTCCCACTGCAATCCCCACACCAGCCTCTGAAGAGCCCAAAGCCGGGCCCTCCAACTTGCCGCCTGACGCCGATGCTACCACCTCCCCCCCACCCCCCCCCCACCTCTCAACAGATGCGCAGTACCCGAGATGTTAGAAAGAATATGCTTGGTACCAAGCCCAGCAACACTGCGCCACCGCCTGTGGGCAGGGGTGGTGGTGTGTCCAAGACCAAGCGCAGCGGGTGGTCTTAGAATAAGGGGGAGGAGAGACGGGTGCCGCCTTTCTTTGCTGCTGTTGTTGTTGTTGTTATTATTATTGTTGTTACTGTTCTAACTGTACTCAAATTAAAACAATTTTTAAGTTATGTAAATTTATAAGTTTATAAAAGTTTGGAAGTGATCTTAAAGTTTCTAAGTGATCATGAAGAGTGATCTTAAAGTAAAATTTGATACAAGAATAATTTTATTCAAGTTATTCTTAGTACGTTGTTAAAGTTTTGAATAAAATATATTTTATATTAAAATTGAATCATGTTCCATTAACACAACACAACATTACGGAATAGCTTCAAACAATAAACATGTCCATGTGGAATAGTTGTCGCTGAGCCCTCAGGCATCAAAGCTTTAACGGATGAGCTGCTGGCGCAAGGCTCGGGCAATCGTTAAAGGGGCATGATGACCCACCCTCCTCCACCATCGTACTCCGGCCTCAGGCACTTGCATGTCTTCCTCATCCTCGTCGTCCTCCTCCTGCTCGTCATCTGCATCTTCCACATCATTATCATCAGCCACTCTCACCGCAGGTAGGTCTTCCACTACCAGCTGCTGCCTCATGATGGCTAAGTTATGCAGCATGCAGCACACAACAGCTAACTGACCGACAATCTCAGGGGAGTACAGCAAGTAGCCTCCAGAATGGTCCAGGCATCGGAAACGCTGTGTCAATATGCCAATGGTCCTCTCAATGATGCTGCACATCGCAATGTGTGACATGTTGTATTCACGGTCAGCTTCCATCCAGGTTACGCGTAGGGGTGTCATGAGCCAGGTAGCGAGGCCATACCCTTTATCTTCCAGTCGCCAGCTATGCCCTTCTGGCTGCTGCTGCTAAAACATGGCAGATATAACGCTCTCGCGTAGGATGAACGCATCAGGGGTGCTGCCAGGATATCTTGCATCGATTGACATGATATGATGCATGTCGTCACAAACAAGCTGCATATTAATGGAGTGGAAGCCTTTTCTGTTCCTGTACATCTTGGAATCCACCAAAGGTGATCGCAAGGCGATGTGGGGGTACAATCAATGCAGCACTGTACCTTTGGGAAGACAGCAATCCTGGAGAAGCCCACAGCCCTGTCATGGATTGCTTGGGTGGTCATGGGGAACTTTATGAAGTCATTCCTCCGGGCATACAGTGCAGCAGTCACCTGGTGAATGGAGACATGTGTTGCATGTTGAAAGATGGCACACACATCCCCAGTTGTAGCTTGAAACGATCCGGAGGCATAGAATGCAAGTGCAACTGTAACCTTCACTTCAACAAACAAAGCAATCCTCCTGCTGTTTCTAGGTTGCAGGTCTGCTTTGACCAACTCACAGATCTCACTTACAACTTCTTTGCGGAAAAACAGCCATCTGACACAGTCTGCATCACTTAGGTATGGCATTGTCAGCATTGCCATACCTAAATTTTAACCTTTAAAAGAAGCTCAAAATGGCAGGAAAGCAGGCATGCAGGACATGTTCGCAGTTCTCTCTCCCCCCAAGGTCTGTATGGATGGACCACACCCAAAGGTCTTGTGACTTATCCTTTCTCCCTAACCCCCCCCTAAACTAATTGCAGGCCTGTGACTTCTCACCTTCTCTCTTTCCTCCCCAACCCCTACACTCATTGCAGTCTTCAGTGCAAAAGGCTTCTGATTGGGACCTCGCTAGCTCTCTCTCTCCTCCCCCCCCTCCCCCCACCACGGCTTGTTTTGTAGCCGAGCCCCGAGCCCCTATGTCCGGGCGCTGGCCGATTCTGCCGGCCAAAGCTACCACCCTCCAGCCCTGCTTCAAGACGTTCGTTGGTGGAGTGTGAGTGAGTAAAAAAATGAGCGAACTTCTGAAATCCAACAAATTTACACTTCTACGTTGACAGGTTAAAAAAAGTTGAACTTTATTATTGAATTTGACAGTGTTCTTGACCTCCTCCAAAATCTTCGATTTAAAAACAATGGGCATCTTTCAGCATAGATTTGTGAATTTGCGTTGGTTTTCTTAACTCATCAGAAAGTTTTTCGGGAGTGGCCAGATACGCCGACCTAAGAGGAAAAAATGTTGGCCAAACTGCGAATAACTGAAAAAACTGGCACAGACATGAGGGAACGTCATGATGTCAAAAAAAACTGGCCTAGAAAAATCATAACTCAGCCAGTTACGCCGGCGCAGATCGCGGGAGAAAACTTGGAAAAAAATAAATACACCAAAAGAAATGGCAATCGTTAAAAAAACGCGCAAATGACCGGGGGAAATTGAGCCCTATCAAATCTTTGGTAGATTGAGAGAACAAGGTGCACCATATTGAATCCTTTTAACATTTTAAACACCTGAATCAGATCACCCCTCAATCCTCTATACACAAGCAAGTACAAGCCAAATGTATGCAACCTGTCCTCGCAAGTTAATCCTTTAAGCCCTGATATCATTCTGGTGAATCAGACCTGTACCACGCCTCCAAGACCAATATAATAATTTCTGAGGTGCAGCGCCCAAAACTGACGCAGTACTACAGATAGAGTTTGATCAAGGCTCTATACAACTGAAGCTAGACTTCCTCACTTGTGAATTCTAACCTCATTGATCGGCCTGTCCTTTATTCTATGCTACAATAGAGACAGTCATTCCTCACTGCCGAGATGATCAAGGAATTATTACTCAATGATTCACTACACCTGTGATGTGTGCTTTGAGTGAGGAACTTTCAGTGCACTGACCTGTCATTTAAACTAATTGATTAATACAGGAGCCCTTGTTATTTGAGAGAGTCTGACTCATTTATCATGACACAGCAGACAGTGCGAGCACCTAAGTCAGGTTTGTGATTGTTTATATCTCAAAACTATTGGCCACCAGGTTCTCTCAATCTACCAAGATTCCACGATCTGTCAACTTCTGGAAAATTCATTACAAGGTTGTTCATTACAAGGCGAGGAAAATAATATTTTCCACTCTTGGGGTTAGAAATTTGTTTGGATAGCCTAAGGGCGCTAAAGGGTTTGCAGCCGCGAGCGCAAGCATTCGCGCCGCTCAGCAAATTCCGTGTGCGGGTACTGGCGGTGCTAAGGAGTATCGTCTGGGAGCGTCACGCCGGTGTGCAATACCCCCGGTATCAACACAGAATCAACATTTGGTTTGTGCTGCACCCGTAGCGCCCCATAGTGACACCGCCAGAGAGGTCTGGCGTGCAGAGCTGTCCCGAGCACTAAGGGAAGGCTGCATGAGGTGATAGGTTTTTTTAAAAATTTGCAATTTAACTTTATTTGGGGTGACTAATGTATCGGGAATGTTTCTTGTGTTTTTTGTTCTGTTCTGGCCTCTCTGCGGGCGCTACGAAGCCAGCTGTTTAGCAACAGATATTCAGTTGCTCACCCAGCCTCACGCCCTCAGAGAGGTGTGGAACGCTTCCCTTTGCACTCCGTCCCACTCTCAGGGCGCAACCACTATTTTTTAGGCTGGCACCGCAAACCATTTCCCGACGCTACATTTAGCGACTGCCCGAGATTAGCGCCTTAAAAACCCTCGAACCGAATTTCCAACCCTCAAAAGTTGCAAATATTATGAGTTCCTTTTTACAGGTGAAATGCAACTAGGTATTTTTAAATGGCATATCCTGTAGACATTCTGCTTAAAGGAGAATTAAACTCTGAGGTGTAGTAGCCCAAAATTTCTTTAGAAATTGAGCTTACATAGAATTTTACTGTACAGAAACAGGCCAGTGAAGAAGGCAAATGGTATGTTGGCCTTCATAGCTGGAGGATTTGAATATAAGAACAGGGAGGTCTTACTGCACTTGTACAGGGCATTGGTGAGGCCTCACCAGGAATATTGTGTTCAGTTTTGGTCTCCTAATGTGAGGAAGGACGTTCTTGCTAGTGAGGGAGTGCAGCGAAGGTTCATCAGACTGATTCCCGGGATGGTAGGACCGTCAGATGAGGAGAGACTGGATCAACTGGAGTTTAGAAGAATGAGAGGGAATCTCTTAGAAACATATAAAATTCTGACAGGATTGGACAGGTTAGAGGCAGGAAGAATGTTCCCGTTGCTGGGGAAGTCCAGAACCAGAGGGCACAGTCTAAGGATAAGGGGTAAGCCATTTAGGACTGAGATGAGGAGAAACTTCTTCACACAGAGAGTTGTTAACCTGTGGAATTCCCTACCGCAGAGAGTTGTTGATGCCAGTTCATTGGATATATTCAAGAGGGAGTTAGATATGGCCCTTACGGCTAAAGGGATCAAGGGGTATGGAGAGAAAGCAGGAAAGGGGTACTGAGGTGAATGATCAGCCATGATCTTATTGAATGGTGGTGTAGGCTCGAAGGGCCGAATGGCCTACTCCTGTACCTATTTTCTATGTTTCCATTTTCTATGTTTCTATGTTTCTATTCGGCCCAACTGGTCTGTGCCAGTTTAGGCTCCACACGAGCCTCCTCCAACCTTATTTAATCTCACCCTATCACCATATCCTTCTATTCAGGCGTGCCTGCATGTTTTAACCCCCATGGAGGAGATGGTGCTGGCCATTATTGGGAAGGGTCATTGCTGAGGCCGTGGCCACCAGTGGGGCTGAAGCTAATGAAGACTAGGGTATCCTCATACCTAATCCTCCTTCTCACATCCCGCCTCCCTCATCCCTCAATCTGTTGTGACTTACAAGCTGCTGAGGCTGTAAGCACGCACTTCTCACTTTCTCCTCTCCCCTCACCACAACCCAACCCTTGATCCTTTCTATTTTCAGATACCCCAGAAGTGGAACCTGCCCAGGCAGTGGAGGAAGAGCAAGAAGAAAGTAAAAATGAAGGGATGCCGTAATTCCATTTCACAGTTGCAACCAGCAACTCAGAGAGTGACACGACACGTAATTTGGAGCATAGCATAGAGGCGGGATTTGCACGTGGTGAGACATCAGGCATCAGTACACGGGAGCCAGGGCTGGGGGAAAGGATAGTGCTGGTGCCAGCTCGACTGAGGGCGAGTTTACACAGTTCTGCTGCAGAGGACTCAGATGAGGACTTCGAAGTGCCAGGCTACAGAAGAGGGCTGATGGGTGCACACAAGAAAATGCATTGGGAAGCCAACCAGAAAGCCTGCTAGGCGCATGGAGAAGTCCAGCACCAACTTGGCTCAGGACTTTACGCGGTGCCCATCCTTTGCAACATGGAACAGGTGGCCACCTCCATCAACATACCAGTGGCTGGTGTCTCGGCTTTCATTGCAGCACAAGTAACATCCACCCAGCGTCTGAGTGCTGCAGTGGAAGCTCAGACTGCTGCCATCTTGGCTCTGGATGCCAGTGGCCACAAGCTCCCCACTGGAGTGGAACTAAACTA
This sequence comes from Pristiophorus japonicus, assembly GCF_044704955.1. NCBI lineage: Eukaryota > Metazoa > Chordata > Chondrichthyes > Pristiophoridae > Pristiophorus > Pristiophorus japonicus. The sequence goes on along the minus strand of NC_091980.1, from coordinate 175,850,267 downwards.
CAGAACCAGTGGGAAGCTGTTCAACATTCACCGTCTCCAGGCCAGGTCCAAGACCACCCCAATCTCTGTCGTCGAGCTACAGTAGGCGGACGGCGCCTGTGATTGCTCAGCACATACAGAGGCAGAACTCCAGGACATAGTCGACATATTTACTGAGGCGTACGAAAGCATGGGCCTTACGCTAAACATTCCTCAGACAAAGGTCCTCCACCAGCCTGTCCTCGCTGCACAGCACTTCCCCCCAGTCATCAAAATCCACAGCACGGCCCTGGACAACATGGACTATTTCCCATACCTTGGAAGCCTCTTACCAACAAGAGCAGACATTGATGACAAGATTCAACACCGCCTCCAGTGCGCCAGTACAGTCTTCGGCCGCTTAAGGAAAAGAGTGTTCGAAGACCAGGCCCTCAAATCTGCCACCAAGCTCATGGTCTACAGGGCTGTAGTAATACACGCCCTCCTGTATGGCTCAGAGACATGGACCATGTACAGTAGACACCTCAAGTTGCTGGAGAAATACCACCAACGATGTGTCCGCAAGATCCTGCAAATCCCCTGGGAGGACAGACGCACCAACATTAGTGTCCTCGATCAGGCCAACATCCCCAGCATTGAAGCACTGACCACACTCGATCAGCTCCGCTGGGCAGGTCACATTGTCCTCATGCCAGACACGAGACTCCCAAAACCCAAAGCAAGCGCTCTGCTCGGAACTCTTTCACGGCAAACGAGCCAAAAGTGGGCAGAGGAAACGTTCCAAGGACACGCTCAAAGCTTCCCTGATAAAGTGCGACATCGCCACCGACACCTGGGAGTCCCTGGCCAAAGACCGCCCTAAGTGGAGGAAGTGCATCCAGGAGGGCGCTGAGCACCTCGAGTCTCATCTCGGAGAACATGCAGAAATCAAGCGCAGGCAACGGAAGGAGCATGCGGCAAACCAGTCCCACCCTCCCTTTCCCTCAACGACTGTCTGTCCCACCTGTGACAGAGACTGTGGTTCTCATATTGGACTGTTCAGCCACCTAAGGACTCATATTTTAAGAGTGGAAGCAAGTCTTCCTCGATTCAGAGGGTCTGCCTATGACGATGATGATGGATACCAGTGTGCACAGGGGTTTCCAGGTCAGCACAGCACTCCAGCAATCTGTTCTGCAGCAGATTACAACGATTGCTGAGGCATCACCCCATGCAGTACGAACCTGTTGCCCTCTCTCAGGGTGACAGAATTTGTGCTCTCACTCCTGTCACTCCGCCAGTGCCCTTGCTATTGCCTGTCAGCCAGCCAGCCCCGACTGCTGTAGCTCAGACCGAGATGGTACAGTCCGACCATCTGCAGTGTCCTCCACTAAAACTCAGCAGCCTTTCACCAGCCATGCTGTAGCCACTGGTGGAGCATTAGGACATGTAAAGGCACACGGAAGAAGCACTAAGGGAATGGACAGGGGTGATTAGTTTATTTTTGTATGGACAATTGCATGATTTAATTTATAAGATTGGATTGGAATGTGTATTTCGTGTTGGCTTTTATTTTTGTATTATGGGAAAGAGGCCACTGCGATGATCAGTGACAGAGGACAGGTACGGAGTGTGGGACTGTTGGTGACTGGTGGACTGGTACTGGTATCGCTCATAGGTTATTTGTTCACATAGAGCTCGGGCAGGAAGGGGCTGTCCAGGTTGCAGCCTCCCTTCCTCCTCCTCCTCTTGCTCCTCCTTCTCGTGCTCCTGCTCCTCAGCTTCTCGTCTGATGGTGGGGGCAAGGGCTGTTCCCTCACGATGGAAAGGTTGTGCAGCACCGCAAATCTCGAGACCCACTCAGCCGAGTACGGCAGCACTCTTCCAGAGCAGTCCAGGCAGCTTGAGGTCACCGATGGTCTGCTCCATCACATTCCTTGTTACGGTAGCATGGCCCTCAGTGTGGGCTTGCTGTGCACAGATGTGTTGGTTCCGGACTGGAGTCACGTGCCATGTCATGAGCGGAAAACACTTGTCGCTCAGTAGCCACCCTTTGGTTTGTCACTTTGGTAGAAATACAGCTGGCACAGAGGACTGGCACAGAGGGCTAGCACAGAGGGCTGGCACAGAGCGAACGCATCGTGACCCTGGCAAAAAAAAGTTCTGAGCTTAGCCGGAATTAACTTCGAATGTGGGTGGAGCTTAAGGCCTGTGCCAAAAACTGATATTGCCAGGGATGCTCTGAAGGGCTGAGGTTAGAAACGGAAAGTAACAAAGGCTGAGGCTAGGCTGGAAATGGAAAATGATGCCACTCCTATCCCGAGCCGATAGGCCCCCGCCCCCCACCCTAGGTACCAGTGCCGCTGCTATCCTGGGCCGATAGGCCCCCGCCCCCCCACCCTAGGTACCAGTGCCGCTGCTATCCTGGGCCGATAGGCCCCCGCCCCCCCCACCCTAGGTACCAGTGCTGCTGCTATCCCGGGCTGAAAGACACCAAAAAAAATTCCAGTTTTGCACGTGAGGGGTGTGATGTGCCATGCACTTTCGGAGCTGCTTGTGAGTAGAAAAATCGGAGCTGCTGCAATATGAATCATGGGGCAAAGACCAGGAATTTTCAAGCAGATGAAACCGAGGCCCTGGTTTCTATCATTGAGAGCAGATGACACGAGCTTCAGAACAAGGGTCCAGTTAACGTGTCGGACGGCTGATGAACAGTGGTGTACATTTAAGGAGATGTTTCACAATTCTCAAGAAAAATGTATTTCAGTGAGGGTGCAAGAGAAAAGAAAGCCATCCGTGGTTAACTAAAGAAATAAAGGATGGTATCCAATTAAAAACAAGGGCATACAGAGTGGCCAAAACCAGTGGGAGGACAGCAGACTGGGAAACTTTTAAAAACAAGCAAAGAATGACAAAAAAAAAATGATTAAGAAATGGAAGATAGACTATGAAAGTAAACTAGCACAAAATATAAAAAGAGATAGCAAGAGTTTCTATAGGTATATAAAAAGGAAAAGGGTGGTTAAAGTAAATGATGCTCCTTTGGAGGACGAGACCAGGGAATTCGTAATGGGGAACATGGAGTTGGCAGGAACTCTGAACAAATATTTTGTATCAATCTTTATGGTAGAGGAAACTAACAATATACCAACAGTGGATAGTCAAGGGGCTATAGGAGGGGAGGAACTTAACACAATCACAATCACTAAGGAGGTGGTACTCAGTAAGATAATGGGACTAAATCTCCTGGACCTGATGGCTTGCATCCTTGGGTCTTAAGAGAAGTAGCGGCAGGGATAGTGGATGCATTGGTTGTAATTTACCAAAATTACCCGGATTCTGGGGAGGTCCCAGCAGATTGGAAAACTGCAAATGTAACGCCCCTATTTAAAAAAGGAGGTAGACAAAAAGCAGGAAACTGTAGACCAGCTAGCCTAACATCTGTGGTTGGGAAAATGTTGAAGTCCATTATTAAAGAAGCAGCAGCAGGACATTTGGAAAAGCAAAATTCGGTCAGGCAGAGTCAGCATGGATTTATGAAGGGGAAATCATGTTTGACAAATTTGCTGGAGTTCTTTGGGGATGTAACGAACTGGGTAGATAAAGGGGAACCAGTGGATGTGGTGTATTTGGACTTCCAGAAGGCATTTGACAAGGTGCAACATAAAAGGTTACTGCACAAGATAAAAGTTTACGGGGTTGGGGGTGCATGGATAGAGGATTGGCTAACTAACAGAAAACAGAGAGTTGGGATAAATGGTTCATTCTCTGGTTGGCAATCAGTAACTAGTGGGGTGCCGCAGGGATCAGTGCTGGGACTCCTACTATTTACAATCTATTTTAATGACTTGGAAGAAGGGACTGAGTGTAATGTAGTCAAGTTTGCTGACAATACAAAGATGGGAGGAAAAGCTATGTTTGAGGAGGACATAAAAGATCTGCAAAATGACAGACAGGCTAAGTGAGTGTGCAAAAATTTGGCAGATGGAGTATAATGTTGGAAAGTGAGGTCATGCACTTTGGCAGAAAAAAATCAAAGAGCAAGTTATTATTTAAATGTAGAAAGAGTGCAAAGTGCTGCAGTACAGTGGGACCGGGAGGGGTACTTGTATATAAAACACAAAAGTATAGTATGCAGGTACAGCAAGTGATCAGGAAGGCCAATGGAATCTAGGCCTTTATTGCAAAGGGGATGGAGAATAAAAGCAGGGAAGTCTTGCTACAGCTATATAAAGTATTGGTGAAGCCACACCTGGAATACTGCATGCAGTTTTGGTTTCCATTTTACGAAAGGATATACTTGCATTGGAGGCAGTTCAGAGAAGGTTCACTAGGTTGAATCTGGAGATGAGAAAGTTGACTTATGAGGAAAGGTTGAGTAGGTTGGGCCTCCACTCATTGGAATTCAGAAGAATGATCTTATCGAAACATATGAGATTATGGGCGGGCTTGACAAGGTGGATGCAGAGAAGATGTTTCACTGATAGGAGAGACTGGAACTAGAGGGCATGATCTTAGAATAAGGGGCCGCCCATTTAAAACTGAGACAAGGAGAAATTTCTTCTCTCAGAGGGTTGTAAATCTGTGGAATTCGCTGCCTCAGAGAGCTGTGGAAGTTGGGTCATTGAATAAATTTAAGACAGAAATAGACAGTTTCTTAAACGATAAGGGGATAAGGGGTTATGGGGAGCGGGTGGGGAAGTGGAGCTGAGTCCATGATCGGATCAGCTATGATCATATTAAACATAAGAACATAAGAATTAGGAACAGGAGTAGGCCATCTAGCCCCTCGAGCCTGCTCTGCCATTCAAAAAGATCATGGCTGATCTGGCCGTGGACTCAGCTCCACTTACCCGCCCGCTCCCCATAACCCTTAATTCCCTTATTGGTTAAAAATCTATCTACCTGTGATTTGAATACATTCAATGAGCTAGCCTCAACTGCTTCCCTGGGCAGAGAATTCCACAGATTCACAACCCTCTGGGAGAAGAAATTCCTTCTCAATTCGGTTATAAATTGGCTCCCCCGTATTTTGAGGCTGTGCCCCCGAGTTCTAGTCTCCCCGACTAGTGGAAACAACCTCTCTGCCTCTCTCTTGTCTATCCCTTTCATTATTTTAAATGTTTCTATAAGATCACCCCTCATCCTTTTGAACTCCAACGAGTAAAGACCCTGTCTGCTCAATCTATCATCATAAGGTAATCCCCTCATCTCCGGAATCAGCCGAGTGAATCGTCTCTGTACCCCCTCCAAAGCTAGTATATCCTTCCTTAAGTAAGATGACCAAAACTGCACGCAGTACTCCAGGTGCGGCCTCACCAATACCCTGTACAGTTGCAGCAGGACCTCCCTGCTTTTGTACTCCATCCCTTTTGCAATGAAGGCCAACATTCCATTCGCCTTCCTGATTACCTGCTGTACCTGCAAACTAACTTTTTGGGATTCATGCACAAGGACCCCCAGGTCCCTCTGCACTGCAGCATGTTGTAATTTCTCCCCATTCAAATAATATTCCCTTTTACTGTTTTTTTTTCCAAGGTAGATGACCTCACATTTTCCGACATTGTATTCCATTTGCCAAACCTTAGCCCATTCGCTTAACCTATCTAAATCTCTTTGCAGCCTCTCTGTGTCCTCTACACAACCCGCTTCCCAGCTAATCTTTGTATCATCTGCAAATTTTGTTACACTACACTCTGTCCCCTCCTCCAGGTCATCTATGTATATTGTAAACAGTTGTGGTCCCAGCACCGATCCCTGTGGCACACCAGTAACCACCAATTTCCAACCTGAAAAGGACCCATTTATCCCGACTCTCTATTTTCTGTTAGCCAGCCAATTCTCTATCCATGCTAATACATTTCCTCTGACTCCGCGTACCTTTATCTTCTGCAGTAACCTTTTGTGTAGCACCTTCTCGAATGCCTTTTGGAAATCTAAATACACCACATCCATCGGTACACCTCTATCCACCATGCTCGTTATATCCTCAAAGAATTCCAGTAAATTAGTTAAACATGATTTCCCCTTCATGAATCCATGTTGCGTCTGCTTGATTGCACTATTCCTATCTAGATGTTCCGCTATTTCTTCCTTAATGATAGCTTCAAGCATTTTCCCCACTACAGATGTTAAACTAACCGGCCTATAGTTACCTGCCTTTTGTCTGCCCCCTTTTTTAAACAGAGGCGTGACATTAGCTGCTTTCCAATCCATTGGTCCCTCCCCAGAGTCCAGAGAATTTTGGTAGATTATAACGAATGCATCTGCTATAACTTCTGCCATCTCTTTTAATACCCTGGGATGCATTTCATCAGGACCAGGGGACTTGTCTACCTTGAGTCCCATTAGCCTGTCCAGCACTACCTTCCTAGTGATAGTGATTGTCTCAAGGTCCTCCCTTCCCACATTCCCGTGACCAGCAATTTTTGGCATGGTTTTTATGTCTTCCACTGTGAAGACCAAAGCAAAATAATTGTTTAAGGTCTCAGCCATTTCCACATTTCCCATTAATAAATCCCCCTTCTCATCTTCTAAAGGACCAACATTTACTTTAGTCACTCTTTTCCTTTTTATATATCGGTAAAAGCTTTTAATATCTGTTTTTATGTTTTGCGCAAGTTTACTTTCGTAATCTATCTTTCCTTTCTTTATTGCTTTCTTAGTCATACTTTGCTGTCGTTTAAAATTTTCCCAATCTTCTAGTTTCCCACTAACCTTGGCCACCTCATACGCATTGGTTTTTAATTTGATACTCTCCTTTATTTCCTTGGTTATCCACGGCTGGTTATCCCTTCTCTTACCGCCCTTCTTTTTCACTGGAATATACTTTTGTTGAGCACTATGAAAGAGCTCCTTAAAAGTCCTCCACTGTTCCTCAATTGTGCCACTGTTTAGTCTATGTTCCCAGTCTACTTTAGCTAACTCTGCCCTCATCCCACTGTAGTCCCCTTTGTTTAAGCATAGTATGCTCGTTTGAGATACTACTTCCTCACCCTCAATCTGTATTACAAATTCAACCATACCGTGATCACTCATTCCGAGAGGATCTTTTACTAGGAGATTGTTTATTATTCCTGTCTCATTACACAGGACCAGATCTAAGATAGCTTGCTCCCTTGTAGGTTCTGTGACATACTGTTCTAATAAATAATCCCATATGCATTCTATGAATTCCTTCTCCAGGCTACCCCATGCGATTTGATTTGATCAATCGATATGTAGGTTAAAATCCCCCATGATTACTGCCATTCCTTTTTCACATGCCTCTATTATTCCCTTGATTATTGTCCGCCCCACCGTGAAGTTATTATTTGGGGGCCTATAAACTACGCCCACCAGTGACTTTTTCCCCTTACTATCTCTAATCTCCACCCACAATGATTCAACATTTTGTTCATTTGAGCCAATATCATCTCTCACAACTGCCCTGATATCATCCTTTATTAACAGAGCTACCCCACCTCCTTTCCCTTCTTGTCTATCCTTCCGAATTGTCAGATACCCCTGTATGTTTAATTCCCAGACTTAGCCACCCTGCAACCACATTTCTGTAATGGCCATCAAATCATACCCATTTGTAATGATTTGTGCCGTCAACTCATTTACTTTATTTCGAATGCTGCGTGCGTTTAGGTAGAGTGTTTTAATACTAGTTTTTAAACCATAATTTTTAGTTTTGACCCCTCCTGCAGCCCCTTTATCTTCATACATATTGTCCCTTCCTATCACCTTGTGGTTTACACTTACCCCAGTGCTACTCTGCACTGTTGCCTCCTGCCTTTTGCATTCTTTCTTGGGGTCCTGTTCATCTGCGCTCTCACCCACTCTAACTAGCTCAGGGCCCTCTCCTGGGTTCCGAATAATCCTCGCATTGAGGCACCGAGCTTTCAGGCTTGCCTTTTTATTACACTTTGACCCTTTAGAATTTTGCTGTACATTGGCCCTTTTTGTTTTTTGCCTTGGGTTTCTCTGCCCTCCACTTTTACTCATCTCCTTTCTGTCCTTTGCTTCTGTCTCCATTTTGTTTCCCTCTGTCTCCCTGCATTGGTTCCCATCCCCCTGCCATATTAGTTTAACTCCTCCCCAACAGCACTAGCAAACACTCCCCCTCGGACATTGGTTCCGGTCCTGCCCAGGTGCAGACCGTCCGGTTTGTACTGGTCCCACCTCCCCCAGGAATTTGAATCCCTCCCTGCTGCACCACTGCTCAAGCCACATATTCATCTGCGCTATCCTGCGATTCCTACTCTGACTAGCATGTGGCACTGGTAGCAATCCCGAGATTACTACTTTTGAGATCCTACTTTTTAATTTAGCTCCTAGCTCCTTAAATTCGTCTCATGGGACCTCATCCCTTTTTTTACCTATTCGTTGGTACCAATATGCACCACGACAACTGGCTGTTCTCCCTCCCTTTTTAGAATGTCCTGCACCCGCTCTGAGACATCCTTGACCCTTGCATCAGGGAGGCAACATACCATCCTGGAGTCTCGGTTGCGGCCGCAGAAACGCCTATCTATTCCCCTTACAATTGAATCCCCTATCACTATCGCTCTCCCACTCTTTTTCCTGCCCTCCTGTGCAACAGAGCCAGCCACAGTGCCATGAACTTGGCTGCTGCTGCCCTCCCCTGGTGAGTCATCCCCCTCAACAGTACTCAAAGCAGTGTATCTGTTTTGCAGGGGGATGACCGCAGGGGATCCCTGCACTACCTTCCTTGCACTGCTCTTCCTGCTGGTCTTCCATTCCCTAGCTGGCTGTGGACCCTTCACCTGCGGTAAGACCAACTCGCTACACGTGCTACTCACATCATTTTCAGCATCGTGGATGCTCCAGAGTGAATCCACCCTCAGCTCCAATTCCGCAACGCGGTCCGTCAGGAGCTGGAGGCGGACACACTTCCCGCACACGTAGTCGTCAGGGACACCGGAGGCGACCCTGAGTTCCCACATGGTACAGGAGGAGCATATCACGTGACCGAGCTCTCCTGCCATGACTTAACCCTTAGATTAACTTAAATTGGTGACAACACTGTTAATAGGTTACTTACTGATATAAAAAAGAAAAAGAAAAACTACTTACCAATCACCAGCCAATCACTTACCCCTTTGGCTGTGACGTCACCTTTTGATTCCTTTCTACTTCTTTTCTGCCTTTTCTCCCGGCTGGAGCTGCACAAGCTGTGCCTTTATAGGCCTCACCAAAGCTGCTCCCGCCTCTCGCCGACCGCCGCTGCCTGTGGAACACCCGCTGGGCCTTTATAGGCCTCTCCATGCTGCTCCCGCCTCTCGCCGACTGCCGCTGCCTGTGGAACACCCGCTGGGCCTTTATAGGCCTCTCCACACTGCTCCCGCCTCTCACCGACTGCCGCTCAGAACAAGATTTGAACTCCGATCGCTAGATTAAAAGTCCAGAGTGCTCGCCATTACACCATTGAACCAACGATCACACCATTGAACCAACGATACACCATTGAACCAACGATACACCATTGAACCAACGATTACACCATTGAACCAACGATACACCATTGAACCAACGATTACACCATTGAACCAACGATTACACCATTGAACCAACGATTACACCATTGAACCAACGATTACACCATTGAACCAACGATACACCATTGAACCAACGATACACCATTGAACCAACGATACACCATTGAACCAACGATGGCAGAGCAGGCTCAAGGGGCCATATGGCCTTCTCCTGCTCCTATTTCTTATGTTCTTATGTAAATGAACAGACGTTGGGACAAAGTTGGAGATGATTTTTCTCTGCTATGGTGACCACCCCGAAGACCGGCAGTCAGTGCAAAAAGAAGTGGCAATACCTTGGCCAAATAGTTACTGTAAGTAATATTTTCTTTTATGCACTGGAATTAAAATTGTAAATGTGACCATCTGTGTGTGCCACCACAGCAGACCCCTTCTCTTAAAAAGTTCTATTTTCATCTTTGCAGATGAAGATGGCATACATAAACAGAGAGCGAACACAAACTGGAGGAGGCTCGGCAAATGTGCACCCACTGACACCCCTGGAAGCGAGGATCGCTGGTACGATTGGTGCTGGCTCTAGAAGGTCAACCACCGGTGCACAAGCCGGGCCCAGCTTACAGAAAGAGGGTAAGCACTGTAAATTCCACAGCCTGGCTTGGCTAAATTTTAAGTCCTGCGTGGGCTAGCCACGCTTCGGTTTATGGGATGTACTCATCGTCAGCTATGCGAGCAGTAAGGTTGCCAAAACACTGCTGTGTTGGGGGGAGAGACATTGGAGAGGCTATCTGGGGGCGCACTGGAAAAGCTCAAGGCATGGACGACCCAGCTGCTGACTGGCTAACCTCTTCATCGTCGTCGCCAGTCCCAGGTGGTTTGGGTGACAACCATCGCTGATACTTGGTTGGCGACTGAGTGGGGGGAGACGGAATGTTGTCATCCGGAGAAATGACACCACCTCCCATATCAAGGAGGTAATCTGGATGCTCTCCCTGGACATTCCCACCATGTCCAGTTCCACAACTGTCTGTCTGTCAGCAGACCGACTTTGCTGACTCACCCTCCGGAGAGATTGCCTGTGGGATTCAATCCCAGCACTGCGTTGCTGCACGCCACTGGTCCCAGGAGCCTCGGATTCCTCAAATCCCGAGAAAGTCACATCATCCTCAGGAGCTGGATGCTGGTGGTGGAACAGGAGTCGATTGATGCTGCGCGGAGTCGGCTCATCGGTATCCTCCTCTTCCTTCTCCTCCAGACAATAGCCTGACGTGGAGTGGTTCCTTGAGGGGTGCGAAACCTGTGAATGCAACCTGGAAGTAGAAAGCAACAGACGAGTAGTTAGCAGCAGGGGAGGGGGCAGGGTGACATGAGGATGGTCGCATAGCACAGGCTCATTTGAAGGACTGCCACTACTCCATTATATCTAGTCCAGAGGCACTGCAGGACATTGCTCCGACCCAGCCCAGGGTTTGTGCAGGACTTACCCTCATTATCAGAGCAGGCTCAATGCCCCCAGTGGCAGCTGCCCGACCAGTGACGCCAATGAGGCCTGCCACTCACTCCTTTATGTTGGTGAGTGGCGGTGTCTGAGGTGGACCGCCGTGTCTGCAACTGCTTGCAGCAATTATGAGACTTCTTTGGCTGCAAAGATGAAAATGGAAAAGGTTACAAGAGGGTCCATCAAAGAACTTATACTATACAGTCTGAATGTAAAAAGTCCTCTGTTTAATGGCCTTGGAAGCTGCACATGGTTCATCAGGAGGACATCGAAGTGGGGAGCCATCTTATGAGATCTCAGAAAGCAATCTTGATAATGCATAAAGATCATTCATGGCAAAAAGGGTGCCGAACTAAGCCTACCTAGGTGTCTTGCATTTTAGGAGGCAACCCACAGAATGCTGAGAGGCACCAAGAGCATGAGAACAAATAGTGTGTCAGATTTATAATTGAAGATATGAAGGAGTGCATGAATTAAAATTGTACTCACTTTGATGACCTTGTCAGATCATTCAACTTCTTTTGGCACTGTGTGCCAATCCTGACCACAATGTCTGAGGCAGAGACTTCCTTTGCTATCTCCCCCCAAATCCTTTTAAATATCGATGGCAGTGGTCTAGAACAACCCTGAAGATGCAACTCCTGCCATCTTCTTTCCACAGCCCCCACTAGAGCTTTATCAGCCTCGTGGCTGAATCGCCTGGCACGCTGTCTGGAATCGTTGTCCTCCATGATCAAAATTCAAATGTGAAATGGCTGATTCAGCCCCGGTTGTACTGCGCATGCGCGCGGCCGCGCCCTGCATTAGCGTTTGCGACAGGAGACCAGACCAGAAGCACGGAAAGAGAAAAAAAATTGCGCATGCGCAGAACGGCATTTTCTGCTCCGGAACTTTTGGCTCCGGTGCACAAAGTCTGTGGTGCAATGCTGGAGTTAACGCTAACGATCCTTGTGAACTTTAATTCAGTGAAAGTTTCTCACTCTGGCGCTAACGTTAACAAGGCACTAAATTTTTTGCTCCACCGCGAATTGTGCCCAGAAACGGGTGAAAACGCAAAAAGCCAAAAATCCAGCCAATAGTTTATAAAAACTCCTTGTAAATCCACAAAGTGATTGAGTCCCAAGCATCATGTCACACTGAGGGTGAAGCACGTCAGCTATTTCCTTTAAAATGAAGAGAAACAGAAAAATCAGAACCATCTCCTGATAAGTGGAGAATGCTGCACTTTGAGATTCTGTAGGTTTAAATAGTCCAGAACAAGGGGGCCTGACGTTAAAATTAAAGTTAGGCCATTCAGGGGTGATGTCAGGAAGCATTTCACCACACAAAGGTTTTGGAAATCTGGAAGCTGTTGAGGCTGGGGGGTCAATTGAAAATGTCAAAACTGAGACTGCTAAATTTTTGTTCGGAAAGGGTATTAAGGCAGCATACGGAACTAAGGTGGGTAGGTGGAGTTAGGATACAGTCCAGCCATGTTCTAACTGAATGGCAGAGCAGGCTCAAGAGGCTGAATAGCCTACTCCTGTACCCATGGTCAATCCTTGGGCCACACGTCAATAAATCATATTGGTCACTCATTGCATCACTAATTTTTCACTCTGTTTCATTGGGCTAGACTTTCGCCTTCATTTTCAGCAGTTTTCTCGGCGGTACAGCTGTTTTTTGATGAAAAACCTTCCGGCGAAAGGTTCCTCTTTATTTTTTAAAAAGTTCTGCCGACATTTTAAACAACCACCGGGGAGCAAACTGTCAACATGCATCTGCGAGAAAACAGCCAGGATCTAAATTTTGCCTCAACGGGGACCCATACACACCACCGAGGAAACTGCCCACGAAAAGCAGCCTGAAACAGGGCGGTAGGTGAGTACCCTGCAAAGAAAGGTAAGTTAAAGGTTTTTAAAAATTAGTTTTTAAATTCTAAAATGGCGATTATGTTAAAAAGTGTCTTGAAAATGTTTTATAACTTTTTATTTTTTGTTTAAGTGAAAAAATATTTTTTGAGTTTTCCCCCCTCCCTCGGCCCAACTATAGCCTCAGAGTAAATTTTAAATGCTTACTGTCCATTCCGGTAAGGACCGCCCGTTTCACTTAGTTTCGCCTTTAACCGCCGATAAAACCGCCGAGAATATTGGTGCAAGATCCATTTTCTCCGCAGGTGGTATTTCTTTATCTTTATTATGGAAAGTTTAGCGAGCGTTAGTTGCAGAACGTTAGCGGTGTTTCTGGGCAACAATCAGGCGGTGAGGGGCTTTAGGAAAAGTCTATCCCTTTATGTTGAAGATTGCTTTGTTATTCCTTGCTCACCTGGATTCCCTTTATTTAGTTTACCTGGGCTGCTTTGTTATATTTCTCCACTGAGAACTCTGGATCAGTTCTAAACACACCCGTTTGTGTCTGGGATGCTGAGAACGACGTCCTTTTAACTAATATTTATCAAGCAAATATGGAGCTCTCAGCAAGTCCAGAGCACCGGGTTCTTTGTCCAAAGTCTGAATTTGTCAATAAGATCAAATAAATTGTCCAACCAGCAAAATTTCACAATTCAATTTTTCGGTTAAGACGCTTTGAATGAACTGATGAAAGATATTTGGAGAGCTGCGAGAATCCTCCAACATCTGGTGCAGTCAGAAAAATAGCTGACATCTGCCTCAAGTAAAATTAAGAACACAAGAACATAAGAAATAGGAGCAGGAGTAGGCCATTTGGCCCCTCGAGCCTGCTCCGCCATTCAATACATTCATGGCTGATCTGGTCATGGGCTCAGCTCCACTTCCCCACCCGCTCCCCATAACCCTTGACTCCCCTATCATTCAAAAATCTGTCTATCTCCATCTTAAATATATTCAATGACTCAGCCTCAACAGCTCTGTGGGGTAAAGAATTCCAAAGATTCACGACCCTCTGAGAGAAGAAATTCCTCCTCATCTCCGTTTTAAATGTGCGACCCCTTATTCTGAAACTATGTCCTTAGTTCTAGATTCCACCACATCCTCTCTGCATCCACCTTGTCGAGCCCCCTCAGAATCTTACACATTTCAATAAGATTCTTCCAAACTCCAAAGAGTATAGGTCAAAATTGCTCAACCTTTCTTCATAAGACAACCCCCTCATCTAAGGAATAAACCTCGTGAACCTTCTCTGAACAGCCTCCAATGCAAGTATATCCCTCCTTAAATAAGGAGACCAAATGTGTACGCAGTACTCCAGGTGTGGTCCCTCCAACACCCTTTAGAGTTGTAGCAAGACTTCCCTACTTTAATACTCCAGTCCCTTTGCAATAAACATAAGGACATAAGAAATAGGAACAGGAGTAGGCCATTTTGCTACTCGAGCCTGCTCCGCCATTCAATAAGATCATAGCTGACCTAAAGGCCAACATTCTATTTGCCTTCCTAATTACTTGCTGTATCTGCATGCTAACTTTTTGTGTTTCATGCACAAGGACACCCAAGTCCCTTTGGACTGTAGCATTTTGTAATCTCTCTCTATTTTACATATTACTTGCTATCAAAGTGGATAACTTCACATTTTCCCACATTATACTCCATCTGCCAAATATTTGCCCACTCACTTAGCCTGTCTATATCCCTTTACAGATTCTTTATGTCCTCTTCACAACTTGCTTTCCCACCCATCTTTATATCATCAGCAAACTTGGCTACATTACACTCAGTCCCTTCATCCAAGTCATTAATATAGATTGTAAATAGTTAATTCCCAGGATTGGTCGACACCACAAGCAGGGCTCATTTTCCACTGCCAACTTTAATGACTAATTCATCAATAAAACTTTCTTTGCCAGAAAATATAGATTTCAGTAAGAAAGAAAAAAGACTTGCATTTATATACAGTACCACCTTTCACAACCTAAAGACACCCAAAGTGCTTTACAGTCAATGAAGTATAGTTGCTGTTGTAATGTAGGAAACACAGCAGCCAATTTGTGCACAGCAAGTTCCCACAAATATCAATATGTTAATGATCAGCTAATCTTTAGGTGTTGTTTGAGTGATATATATTGGCCAGGATACCAGGGAGAACTCCCTGCTCTTCTTCGATTGGCGCCATGGGACCTGAGAGGGCAGACTGTGCCTCCGGTTAAAATCTCATGCGAAAGATTGCACCTCCAACAGTGCAGCACTCCCTCAGCATTGCGCTATGAGTGTCAGCCTAGATTTTGTGCTTGGGATGAGCACATAATCAGATAGTGAGTACAGTGGGGGTTATTTCAGTGAAAGGGTGAAAGGCGCTAAATGGGTGCAGTGCTAATAAGACACGCCTGTTTGAAAATCTGGTCTGAGCACGCAATGTTGGGCCTAATTGTTGATTACTAAAATTTGAACTTGGCTGGAGGCGCTAAATCAGACTCCTGCAGGTTTAGCCCTCAAGTGCTGATTAGATGCGATTTTTTTGGAGCAGTAAATATGGGCTTCTCGCACCCACTTCCACTGAAGCTGTGCAGTGGGCTGGCTGACAAACAGTGGCAGGTTTCAGGATGGCTCAGGGACTGAGGGAGAGGGTGCACAGGTTCTCGGGCACAGCACTGGAGGTCCTGGTGGAGGAGGTCCAGAGGAGGAGGGATGTTCTGTACCCACAGGGCGGAAGGAGTCCATCTCACCCTCCTACCCTTCTCTCCTGCAGCCACTGGTGCTGCTCTGCCTGGCCTCATGCCCCCTCCCATTCCTCCTGCAGACCAATGGGAACCCCTAGCAAGATGCCGATGATCACGCGTTCCCTTTCACCTGCTGACTCCGATAAGGTGTTCAATAAGGTGGAGTAGCATAGCACTCACTTTTAATACATTTTGGTGACAAAGTGTCCCAGAAAGTGTCCCGATATGTTTTAAAAGTTTTCTTCAAACCTCCAGCAGTGAGCAAACAGTAAAAGGTGATAGAGCTTGAAGTAGCACTCGAAATCCTCTGCAACAACTGGTTTACTCCCAGTTGCTGTTAGAACTGTTAAGAGAGGGCATTAGGTGTTGCTGTGCAGCCTCATTAAAGACCGCTAGCAGGCAATTTAAATGGCAAACAGTTGCTTAGCAATATTCCGGGTGCTCATTCCTAGGGCGCGCTTCAACTCCTTTACCAAGATGGCGTCTTGCGCTAAACATGGGCTAAACCAATGTTTCAGCTTAAGACCACATCTTGGCCAACTCAGAGGCTCTTTAGCCATATCCAGGGGAAATCGCCCCTAGTACCTCTGACCTTGGCTGCATTTATAAAGAACTATTTTGATTAACGTGATTGGGGGTCATTTTGACATTGTGCGATAGTGTGATAAACGGCTGATAGTGGATCGACAACCTGTTTTACACCTCTCCTGATTTTTGTTTCCATTGAAGTCAATGGAATGGGAAGAGTTGTATGAGGGGCTACTGGTTTGCTTGCGCCCATTTTACACTATTGCACAAAGTCAAAATTACCGTGAGACAGATTTCCCACAATGCTTAGCGGAACACAGAGGTCATGACAACCCAACTAGTCATCGCAAGTGGGTCAATCTCGAAAATTTGGCACTGTTAAAATTATACCAAACATTTCAATGAAGTTACCAAAGGATACCATGGCCCCTTTGCCTGAATCTATCAAACCTTCCCTCAACTTTTTCATCATAACAATCTATTTCAGGTTTGGCTATTTCTGTCTCACTGGTCAGGCTTCATAAGATCTCTCGATCGTTCAAGTGCATGAGAGTGGAATGTTCCTAAAGTAAATATTGGGAGCTTTACATGATCTCAATTCCATCACTGCTGAGTGGAAACAGCACAGTATACAAGGTGCTAAAAGCTTCTGATCGCTATGCCTCAAATTCCCAGAGACCTGGAGTCACTGATTCATTTTTCTCCTTTAATGTCAGTAAACAATTTAATAAAGGCAACCCAATAAAACCTACCAGTAAGATCTGTGAAATGTCAAAGCAGTTTCCAAAGGTCATAACCAAGTAGAAATTCTGGATGAAAGTTTACCTCAATCTTAGCCACTTCTTCGATTGGTTCTTATCTCTATCCATTGGCCAGAGATTGCTGTTATAGGAACATGGGAACAGGCTTAGGCCATTCAGCCTGTTCCGCCATTCAATTAGATCGTGGTTATAAGAACATAAGAACATAAGAAATAGGAACAGGAGTAGGCCATACGGCCCCTCGAGCCTGCTCCGCCATTCAATATTATGGCTGATCTGATCATGGACTCAGCTCCACTTCCCCGCCTGTTCCCCTTATCGTTTAAGAAACTGTCTATTTCTGTCTTAAATTTATTCAATGTCCCAGCTTCCACAGTTCTCTGAGGCAGCGAACTCCATAGATTTACAACCCTCTGAGAGAAGAAATTTCTCCTCATCTCAGTTTTAAATGGTCGGCCCCTTATCCTAAGATCATGCCCTCTAGTTCTAGTCTCACCCATCAGTGGAAACATCCTCTCTGCATCCACCTTGTCAAGCCCCCACATAATCTTATACATTTCGATAAGATCACCTCTCATTCTTCTGAACTCCAATGAGTAGAGGCCCAACCTACTTAACCTTTCCTCATAAGTCAACCCCCTCATCCCCGGAATCAACCTAATGAACTTTCTCTGAACTGCCTCCAAAGCAAGTATATCATTTTGTAAATATGGAAACCAAAACTGCACGCAGTATTCCAGGTGTGGCCTCACCAATACCTTATATAGCTGTAGCAAGACTTCCCGGCTTTTATACTCCCCTTTGCAATAAAGGCCAAGATACTATTGGCCTTCCTGATCACTTGCTGTACCTGAATACTTACCTTTTTGTTTCATGCACAAGTACCCCCAGGTCCCGCTGTACTGCAGCACTTTGCAATCTTTCTCCATTTAAATAATAACTTGATCTTTGATTTTTTTCTGCCAAAGTGCATGACCTCACACTTTTCAACATTATACTCCATCTGCCAAATTTTTGCCCACTCACTTAGCCTGTCTGTGTCCTTTTGCAGATTTTTTGGTTGATCTGTATCTGAACTCCATTTATCCATTTCGGTTCCGTAACTCTCAATATCCTTACCGAACAATAATTGACCACTCTCAGTCTGAAAATTTCAGTTGACCCCCAGCCTCAACAGCTTTTTTGGAGAGTGAGTTCCAGATTTGCACTACCCTTTGTGTGAAGAAGTGCTTCCTGATATCACCCCTGAACAACCTAGCTCTAATTTGTACTACACCCCCTTAGTCTAGACTCCCCCACCAGAGGAAATAGTTTCGCTCTATCTACGCTAACATCTTAAACACCTTGCTTAGATCACCCATAATCTTCTATACTCAAGTGAATACAAGCCTAGTCTATACAAAATGTCCTCATAATTTAACCCTTTTAATCTTGATTCTGGTACATCTGTACTGCACCCCGTCCAAAGCCAATATGTCCTTCCTGAGATGCGGCGCACAGAAAGGAACAGAGTCTAACCAGAGTTTATACAATTGCTGGCATGGACTGGTTGGGCTGAATGGCCTGTTTCTGTGCCGTATATCCTATGTAATCGCAAAATAACTCCCACGCCATCATATTTCAACCCCCTTGAGATAAAGGCCAGCATTTCATTAGCCTTATTTTTACTTTCACTTATTGTTTTGCACCTGTTCACTTGATTTAGTCATTTCTGCACTTAGACCCCAAAATCTCTTTGCTCCTCCACAGTACAGCAAAAACTATGGGCCCCGACAACATCCCGCTGTCGTGCCGAGGACTTGTGCTCCAGAACTAGCCGCGCCTCTAGCCAAGCTGTTCCAGCACAGCTACAACACCGGCATCTACCCAACAATGTGGAAAACTGCCCAGGTATGTCCTGTCCACAAAAAGCAGGACAAATACAATCCGGCCAATTACCGCCCATCAGTCCACTCTCAATCATCAGCAAAGTGATGGAACATGTCGTCGACAGTGCTATTAAGCGGCACTTACTTACCAATAACCTGCTCAGAGTCCTCAGTTTGGGTTCCGCCAGGACCACTCAGCTCCAGACCTTATTACAGCCTTGATCCAAACATGGACAAAAGAGCTGCATTCTAGGGGTGAGGTGAGAGTGACTGCCCTTGACATCAAGACAGCATTTGAATGAATGTGATATCAAGGAGCCCCAGTAAAATTGAAGTCAATGGGAATCAGGGGGAGAGGTCTCTATTGGCTGGAGTCATATTGAGCACAAAGGAAGATTGTAGTTGTTGGAAGTCAGTCGTCTCAGTCCCAGGACATCGCTGCAGGAGTTGTTCAGGGCAATGGCCTAGGCCCCAGCATCTTCAGCTGCTTCATCAATGACCTTCCCTCCATCATAAGGTCAGAAGTGGGGATGTTCGCTGATGATTGCACAGTGTTCAGTTCCATTCACAACATCTCAAATAATAAAGCAGTCCATGCCCGCATGCAGCAAGATCTGGACAACATTCAATATTGGGCTGATTAGTGGCAAATAACATTCACGCCACACAAGTGCCAGACAATGACTAACTCCAGCAAGAGAGAGTCTAACCATCTCCCCTTGATATTTAACGGCATTACCATAGTCGAATCCCCTCCATCCGGGGGAGGGGGGTGGGGGTCACCATTGACCAGCAACCTAACTAGACCAACCACATGAATACTGTGGCTGCAAGAGCAGGTCAGAGGCTGGGTATTATTCGGCGAGTAACTCACCTCCTGACTCCCCAAACCTTTCCACCATCTACAAGGCACAAGTCAAGAGTGTGATGGAATACTCGCCACTTGCCTGGATGGGTGCATCTCTAAAAACACTCAAGAAGCTCGACACCATCCAGGACAAAGCAGCCCGCTTGATTGGCTCCCCATCCACCACCTTAAACATTCACACCTCCACCACTGGCGCACCGTGGCTGCAGTGTGTACCATCTACAAGATGTACTGCAGCAACTCGCCAAGGCTTCTTCGACAACATCTCTCAAACGCACGACCTTTACCACCTAAAAGGACAAGGGCAGCAGGCACATGGGAACACCAGCCCTCCAAGTTCCCCTCCAAGTCACACACCATCCTGACTTGAAATATTTTGCCATTTCTTCATTGTCGCTGGATCAAAATCCTGCACTATGGGAGTACTTTTACCTCAAGGACTGCAGAGGTTCAAGAAGGCGGCTCACCACAACCTTCTCAAGGGCAAGCCAGCGACACCCATGTCTCACAAACAAATAAAAAAAAGGTTCCCAGCTTCTCACCATTTAGAAAACTCTGATCTATCTTTCTTAGGTACAAAGTGGATGACCTCACACTTCCCCACATTGAAAACAGTTTGACCCACTGGTTTAATCTATCAGTGTCCCTTGGTAACTTTCTGCTCTCATATACACTACATACTGTGCCTGACTGTTCGAGTTTCTATCTCTTGTCTACAGTGCTACCGTCCCGGTGAAGGCATTCGCTTTGACTCACATTTTGGTTCAAAGTCACTCTTCAGTAACGTTAATCAGTCAGGATCTGTCATATATCTCACATTACTGTATATAACTGTATCTTACCATGCTATTCATGACTGTAACTAGATATGACCTGTAACAATAAGCATACCTTACCACCAGGGGTGCACTTGCAGGAGACACTCCATACCTGTCTCACTGTGGTATATAAAGGGAGGTCTCAGGCAAGTGCAGCACTGGAGAGCTGGAATTAAAGGTGCAGGTCCTGAGTGACTTGACGTCAGCATGTGTCTCGTGTCAGTCAGTACATTAGAGTCAGGACTTAACAGTGGCGACAAGTTACGGGATCACAGAATCCACAGAATGGCTACCAACAGCTCAGATCAGAAATACAATGCTGGAGACAATTGGGATGTCTTTATAGAAAGGCTGGTGACCAAAGACTGGCTGGGCGACGATAAAGCAGACAAGAGAAGAGCCCATCTCTTGACCAGCTGTGGGTCGAAAACATACACTTTAATGAAAGACCTGCTGGCACCCGAGAAACCAGCAAGCAAGTCATTTTAGGAGTTGAGCACACTGGTGAGAGACCACCTGAAGCCAGTGAGCAGCCTACACATGGCCAGACACAGATTCTACAACTACAGATGCTGTGTGGGCCAAAGCATACCCGACTTCGTGGCGGAACTTCGGAGGCTGGCTAGTTCATGTGAGTTCCCCGATGAACTAAGGAGAGAAGTACTGAGAGACTTTTTTATTGAAGGAATAGGCCACGCAGGCATATTCCAAAAGCTTATAGAGACTAAGAACTTGACTCTAGAGGCAGCAGCACTGGTCACACAGACGTTCTTGGCAGGCGAAGAAGAAACGAGGCTGATCTATACTTCGGGTACGACAACCAACGAGGCATCGGAACAAGGGGTTCACATTGTGAAACAAATCGCTACCCCCACACACAGACAAAGGCAGGAGAGCAGACCTTCAACAGCAGACAGTGGCGCCAGAAGCCATCAAAATCAAGGGCCACATGAACGGCCGATCACACCTCATCAACCCACAATGCGAGCAATCAACAACAGATTGAGAGAAGCTCAAGGGAGATCAGCCAGATGCAGCTCATCCTTCAGAAACAATGGAAACAGTCTGTGTTGGAGATGTGGGGGAAGGCACTCAACGAGGTGTGTCGATTTCAGCATGCCGTTTGCAGAAACTGCAACTACACAAGGCATCTGGCCCGCATGTGCAGAAAAACAGCAGCTCAGCTGGTATACGAATCGGAAAGGTTGGAAAGCGGACCAGAAGATGGTTGGAACAGTGCACGGGACGCCGAGGTACAGCGGGTTAACACGA
Source organism: Pristiophorus japonicus (assembly GCF_044704955.1). Lineage (NCBI taxonomy): Eukaryota > Metazoa > Chordata > Chondrichthyes > Pristiophoridae > Pristiophorus > Pristiophorus japonicus. The sequence continues at coordinate 175,828,581 of NC_091980.1, read as the reverse complement.
TCAATGTCCACTGTTCTTACACCAAGACGCCTCCAATTATGATGAGGGTTCTACTCAACGGGATACCCGTCAACATGGAACTGGACACGGGGGCCAGTCAATCCCTCATGAGCGTTCAACAATTTGAACAGCTGTGGCCGCACAAAAGCAACAGACCAAAACTCACAAAGATCGACACCAAACTAAGGACCTATACTAAAGAAATCGTCCCAGTCCTTGGCAGCGCCATGCTCTCAGTCACACACAAAGGGATGGTACACCGACTTTCCCTGTGGATTGTCCCCGGGGATCTCCCAGCCCTGTTGGGGAGAAGCTGGCTAGCAGAACATAATTGGAAATGGGATGATGTTCACGCCATGTCGTCAGAGGGACGGACTTCCTGCTCAACAGTTCTAAGCTGTTTTGAAGATCTCTTTCAGCCAGGTGTGGGCACCTTCAAAGGGGCTAAAGTTAGAATCTACATCACACAGAATGCCAGACCAGTCCATCACAAGGCTAGAGCAATGCCTCATGTGATGAGGGAAAAGATTGAAAACGAACTGGACCGGCTTCTGCGGGAAGGCATAATTTCTCCCGTGGAATTCAGCGACTGGGCAAGTCCCATCGTCCCCGTCATGAAGCCTGATGGATCTGTATGAATCTGTGGGGATTACAAGTCTACCATAAATAGAGTCTCCCTACAGGACCAATACCCGCTGCCTGGAGCGGAGGACCTATTTGCCACGTTGGCTGGAGGAAAACTTTTCTCGAAACTTGACCTCACAACTGCGTATATGACGCAAGAACTGACCGAAGAGTCTAAGCTACTCACCACCATCAACACACATCGAGGCCTTTTTGTGTACAATCGATGCCCATTCGGCATCAGGTCGGCAGCTGCTATATTCCAGCGCAACATGGAGAGTCTGCTCAAGTCCATCCCGGGGACGGTAGTGTTTCAAGATGACATACTCATCACGGGCAGGGACACCGACTCTCATCTCCGCAATCTTGAGGAAGTACTAAGTCGTTTGGATCGGATAGGCCTAAGAGTTAAGAAATCCAATTGTCTGTTTCTCGCGCCTGAGGTTGAATTTTTGGGCAGAAGGATTGCCGCTGATGGAATCCGCCCAACCGAATCCAAAACTGAAGCGATTCGCCTGGCACCCAGTCCCCGGAATGTCTCGGAACTGTGCGCCTTTTTCGGGCTACTCAATTACTTTGGGAACTTTATGCAGAACTTGAGCACGCTGCTGGAGCCTCTCCACATGCTACTCAGAAAGGAGTGCGATTGGTTTTAGGGGGACGCCCAAGAACGCACCTTCAATAAGGCACGCAACCTTCTATGTTCCAAGAGTGTTTTAGCCTTTTTTGACCCAGGTAAAAAGTTAGTCCTTACGTGTGATGCTTCAGCGTACGGGGTCGGGTGCGTTTTACAGCACGTCAATGATGCGGGTAAATTGCAGCCCGTTGCTTATGTCTCCAGGTCACTTTTGCGGGCGGAGCGCGGATACGGTATGGTTGAGAAGGAGGCGCTCGTGTGCGTGTACGGTATCAAAAAGATGCACCAATACCTTTTCGGGGCCGAGTTTGCGTTAGAAACCGACCACAAACCCCTCGCGTCCCTACTATCCGAGTGCAAGGCAATCAACGGCAACGCCTCGGCACGCATTCAGCGGTGGGCACTCATGCTGGCGGTTTACGACTACACGATAAGGCACAGACCAGGCACAGACAACTGTGCCGACGCGCTTAGCAGGCTATCCCTGGCAACCACAGAAGGGTCCGACGAACAGGACTGTGAGATGGTCATGGCAATCAATGCCTTTGAATCTACAGGTTCGCCCATGACGGCTCGCCAAATCAGAGCCTGGACGACCAGCGACCCCACATTATCACTCGTTAAAAGATGCGTTTTAACTGGTGAATGGTCAGAGGCTCGCGATGCCTGCCCTGAGGAGGTCAAATCCTTCCATAGGCGCATGCATGAACTCTCACTACAGGCAGACTGCCTGATGTGGGGCAGCCGAGTAGTAATGCCCTTACGAGGCAGGGAGGCATTTGTCCGGGAGCTCCATCGCGAGCACCCGGGGATCGTCCTTATGATGGCCATCGCCAGATCTCATGTCTGGTGGCCTGGCATTAATGCGGACTTGGAGCTCTGCGTCCGTCGGTGCACCATTTGTGCCCAACTCAGTAATGCCCCCAGGGAGGCCCCCCTAAGCCCCTGGCCCTGGCCCACTAAACCGTGGTCGCGGGTGACTGTAGACTATGCAGGCCCATTCATGGATAAAATGTTCCTCATAGTCATTGATGCATTTTCAAAATGGATCGAGTGCACCATTTTAAACTCGAGCACCACCTCCACCACTGTGGAGAGCCTTAGAACCATGTTTGCAACGCACGGAATTCCTGACATATTGGTCAGTGATAATGGTCCGTGCTTTACCAGTGCAGAATTTCACGATTTTATAGTTGACCATGGTATAAATCACGTTAAGACGGCACCTTTCAAGCTGGCCTCCAATGGCCAGGCGGAGCGAGCAGTGCAGATCATTAAACAAGGCATGCTCAGAATCCCACGCTGCAGAGCCGCCTGTCGCAACTGCTGCTGGCATACAGATCTCGTCCGCATTCGTTGACTGGGGTTCCCCCCGCGCAACTATTAATGAAACGAACCTTAAAGATCAGGCTCTCGTTAATCCTGCCAGACATGCATGAAATTGTTGAGGCTAAGCGTCAAAAGCTAACTGAGTACCATGACTGACATTCGAGGGGGAGGTGGAATGAGATAGGGGACAAAGTGTTTGTGCTAAACTATGGCTGGGGTCCCAAATGGCTTGCAGGGACAGTAACAGACAAAGAAGGAAACAGGCTACTGGTTGTACAAATGGACAATGGCCAAACAGATACACCATTTTGATTACTGTTGGGGGGGATGACTCATCAGGGGAGGGCAGCAGCAGACAAGTTCATGGCACCGTGGCTGGCGCTGCTGCACAGGAGGGCAAGAAAAAGAGTGGGAGCACGATAGTGATAGGGGATTCAATTGTGATGGGAATAGATAGGCGTTTCTGCGGCCGCAACCGAGACTCCAGGATGATATGTTGCCTCCCTGGTGCAAGGGTCAAGGATGTCTTGGAGTGGGTGCAGCACATTCTGAAATGGGAGGGAGAACAGCCAGTTGTCGTGGTGCACACTGGTACCAACGACATAGGTAAAAAAAAGGATGAGGTCCTACGAAACGAATTTAAGGAGCTAGGAGCTAAATTAAAAAGTAGGACCTCAAAAGTAGTAATCTCGGGATTGCTACCAGTGCCACATGCTAGTCAGAGTAGGAACGCAGGATAGCGCAGATGAATACGTGCCTTGAGCAGTGGTGCAGCAGGGAGGGATTCAAATTCCTGGGGCATTGGAACCGGTTCTGGGGGAGGTGGGACCAGTACAAACCGGACGGTCTGCACCTGGGCAGGACCGGAACCAATATCCTAGGGGGAGTGTTTGCTAGTGCTGTTGGGGAGGAGTTAAACTAATATGGCAGGGGGATGGGAACCAATGCAGGGAGACAGAGGGAGACAAAAGGGAGGCAGAGGCAGGAGACGGAGGGGAGATGGGGGGGGGGGGCGGCGGAGAGGACCGGGGCGGGGAACAGGAAGGGCCACTGTGCGGCAGAATTCTAAAAGGACAAAGAGTGTTAAAAAAACAAGCCTGAAGGCTTTGTGTCTTAATGCAAGGAGTATCCGCAATAAAGTGGATGAATTAACTGTGCAAATAGATGTTAACAAATATAATGTGATTGGGATTACGGAGACGTGGCTCCAGGATGATCAGGGCTGGGAACTCAACATCCAGGGGTATTCAACATTCAGGAAGGATAGAATAAAAGGAAAAGGAGGTGGGGTAGCATTGCTGGTTAAAGAGGAGATTAATGCAATAGTTAGGAAAGACATTAGCTTGGATGATGTGGAATCTATATGGGTAGAGCTGCAGAACACCAAAGGGCAAAAAACGTTAGTGGGAGTTGTGTACAGACCTCCAAACAGTAGTAGTGATGTTGGGGAGGGCATCAAACAGGAAATTAGGGGTGCATGCAATAAAGGTGCAGCAGTTATAATGGGTGACTTTAATATGCACATAGATTGGGCTAGCCAAACTGGAAGCAATACGGTGGAGGAGGATTTCCTGGAGTGCATAAGGGATGGTTTTCTAGACCAATATATCGAGGAACCAACTAGGGGGGAGGCCATCTTAGACTGGGTGTTGTGTAATGAGAGAGGACTAATTAGCAATCTCATTGTGCGAGGCCCCTTGGGAAAGAGTGACCATAATATGGTAGAATTCTGCATTAGGATGGAGAATGATACAGTTAATTCAGAGACCATGGTCCAGAACTTAAAGAAGGGTAACTTTGAAGGTATGAGGTGTGAATTGGCTAGGATAGATTGGCGAATGATACTTAAGGGGTTGACTGTGGATGGGCAATGGCAGACATTTAGAGACCGCATGGATGAATTACAACAATTGTACATTCCTGTCTGGCGTAAAAATAAAAAAGGGAAGGTGGCTCAACTGTGGCTATCGAGGGAAATCAGGGATAGTATTAAAGCCAAAGAAGTGGCATACAAATTGGCCAGAAATAGCAGCGAACCTGGGGACTGGGAGAAATTTAGAACTCAGCAGAGGAGGACAAAGGGTTTGATTAGGGCAGGGAAAATGGAGTACGAGAAGAAGCTTGCAGGGAACATTAAGGCGGATTGCAAAAGTTTCTATAGATATGTAAAGAGAAAAAGGTTAATAAAGACAAACGTAGGTCCCCTGCAGTCAGAATCAGGGGAAGTCATAACGGGGAACAAAGAAATGGCAGACCAATTGAACAAGTACTTTGGTTCAGTATTCACTAAGGAGGACACAAACAACCTTCCGGATATAAAAGGGGTCAGAGGGTCTAGTAGGGAGGAGGAACTGAGGGAAATCTTTATTGGTCGGGAAATTGTGTTGGGGAAATTGATAGGATTGAAGGCCGATAAATCCCCAGGGCCTGATGGACTGCATCCCAGAGTACTTCAGGAGGTGGCCTTGGAAATAGCGGATGCATTGACAGTCATTTTCCAACATTCCATTGACTCTGGATCAGTTCCTATCGAGTGGAGGGTAGCCAATGTAACCCCACTTTTTAAAAAAGGAGGGAGAGAGAAAACAGGGAATTATAGACCGGTCAGCCTGACCTCAGTAGTGGGTAAAATGATGGAATTAAATATTAAGGATGTCATAGCAGCGCATTTGGAAAATGGTGACATGATAGGTCCAAGTCAGCATGGATTTGTGAAGGGGAAATCATGCTTGACAAATCTTCTGGAATTTTTTGAGGATGTTTCCAGTAAAGTGGACAAAGGAGAACCAGTTGATGTGGTATATTTGGACTTTCAGGAGGCTTTCGACAAGGTCCCACACAAGAGATTAATGTGCAAAGTTAAAGCACATGGGATTGGGGGTAGTGTGCTGACGTGGATTGAGAACTGGTTGTCAGACAGGAAGCAAAGAGTAGGAGTAAATGGGTACTGTTCAGAATGGCAGGCAGTGACTAGTGGGGTACCGCAAGGTTCTGTGCTGGGGCCCCAGCTGTTTACATTGTACATTAATGATTTAGACGAGGGGATTAAATGTAGTATCTCCAAATTTGCGGATGACACTAAGTTGGGTGGCAGTGTGAGCTGCGAGGAGGATGCTATGAGGCTGCAGAGTGACTTGGATAGGTTAGGTGAGTGGGCAAATGCATGGCAGATGAAGTATAATGTGGATAAATGTGAGGTTATCCACTTTGGTGGTAAAAACAGAGAGACAGACTATTATCTGAATGGTGACAGATTAGGAAAAGGGAAGGTGCAACGAGACCTGGGTGTCATGGTACATCAGTCATTGAAGGTTGGCATGCAGGTACAGCAGGCGGTTAAGAAAGCAAATGGCATGTTGGCCTTCATAGCGAGGGGATTTGAGTACAGGGGCAGGGAGGTGTTGCTACAGTTGTACAGGGCCTTGGTGAGGCCACACCTGGAGTATTGTGTACAATTTTGGTCTCCTAACTTGAGGAAGGACATTCTTGCTATTGAGGGAGTGCAGCGAAGATTCACCAGACTGATTCCCGGGATGGTGGGACTGACCTATCAAGAAAGACTGGATCAACTTGGCTTGTATTCACTGGAGTTCAGAAGAATGAGAGGGAAGAATAGAAACGTTTAAAATTCTGACGGGTTTAGACAGGTTAGATGCAGGAAGAATGTTCCCAATGTTGGGGAAGTCCAGAACCAGGGGTCACAGTCTAAGGATAAGGGGTAAGCCATTTAGGACCAAGATGAGGAGAGACTTCTTCACCCAGAGAGTGGTGAACCTGTGGAATTCTCTGCCACAGAAAGTGGTTGGGGCCAATTCACTAAATATATTCAAAAGGGAGTTAGATGAAGTCCTTACTACTCGGGGGATCAAGGTATGGCGAGAAAGCAGGAAGTGGGTACTGAAGTTTCATGTTCAGCCATGAACTCATTGAATGGCGGTGCAGGCTAGAAGGGCTGAATGGCCTGCTCCTGCACCTATTTTGTATGTAAACCTGTCAGAGGCATGTAGACCAAGTAAAAAGTAGATTCACTGATAACTCTGAAGAACCAGAGGCAGACTACAATGTGGAACTCACACCACACCTGGTGGACAGACAGGTGGAACAACCTGAGGAAAGGGCAGTCTCAACAGACAGCCCAGGCGAGATACCAACAATCACACCGAATGAAACAGACAGCCCAGGCGAGATAGCAGCAATCACACCAAACGAAAAACAGGCACCAAGGCAAACAACTGAACCACAACTAAGACGCTCCACGCGAGAGCGCAGACCACCTGAGAGACTGAATCTATAAAGGCAATAAGACCTTGGGGGAGGGTGATGTCATGTATCTCACATTACTGTATAAAACTGTATCTTACCATGCTATACATGACTGTAACTGGATATGACCTGTAACAATAAGCATACCTTACCACCAGGGGTGCACTTGCAGGAGACACTCCATACCTGTCCCACTGAGGTATATAAAGGGAGGTCTCAGGCAAGTGCAGCACTGGAGAGCTGGAATTAAAGGTGCAGGTCCTGAGTGACCTTGACTTCAGCATGTGTCTTGTGTAAGTCAGTACATTAGAGTCAGGACTTAACAGGATCAAGTTGCAAATCACGGCAATGCGATGTTGGTGACATGGACATGGATGAGTTATGTAGACTGAAAAGTCTCAATGATTGGAATATCTGTTTTCCATTTCCCTTCAGCCCACCCTCCCCCCATCTTGTGTTGTTTCCTTTCCATCTTTCACTTTACAATCCTGAAGCAAGGTCTACAGCTGGAACATTCATCTATCTTTTCTCTTTACAGATGCTGGGCATCGATGCAACATTCTCTGTTTCTCATTTGTTTATTCTCCCTGATGCCTGGTCCCACAGTTACTAAATCAGTAATTAATTAACGTGCAAAGATTTAAAAATTTAAGATGACTTGTGTATTTTATGTTACACACTATTTACATAGAATTTACAACACAGAAACTGGCCATTCGCCCCAACAGGTCTGTTCCTATGCTGTACTCGAGCTCCCTCCCGCTCGAATTCATATCACCCTATCACCATATCCTTCCATTCCTTTCTCCCTCATGTATTTACCTAGCTTCCCCTTTAGTGCAACTATGGTATTCGCTTCAACCAGTCCATGTGGTAGCAAGTTCCACATTCTTACCTCACTTGGGGCTAGATTTTCCACGTTTTTGCACGCTTAATGCCCACTTAATGTCCATTTTACTGCTGAAATGATGTATAATGTCCAGATATCGTCCATTTTAGACACAAAATGGAAACTGACGGGCATTTTTTGGACACTTATCGCCGAGTGTTACTTTCCCCATGTGCGTAACGGCGGGAAAAAATAATACCGCCCAGCCACTTTTTTGGGGCGGAATCATCAGAATGGGCAAAATCAACGCCCATAATATCGCCCAGCGTTACTTTCCGCAGGGAATTAATGCCGAGATTCAATAAAACCGAATGCCCACTTTATTTTGTCGTAAAGATCACATTTGCCGAAACTAACGCCCAGGAGATCGCCCAGCGTCACTTTCACCTCCTCGCACACATATCGCCCACAATATCACTCGCCCAAAAAAACGCCCAGAAAAAGTGGAACAAACAGGAACTACTCACGGCGGTATGGACGCCATGTTCTAAATCACATGTCACATCATTTAAAAAGCTGCTCTGCCTCAACCTCGGGGGAGTTCGGATGTACTCTGGAGGTGTTTGGAGGTGCTGTGAACATCTCTACAAACATCTTTATCATACTGTGAACGATTGGAATTCAATAGGTGTCTTCGTCGGGACATTCATTCTTTGTGACCAATCGGTGGAAAACAGAGAGCTATTGGAATGCGGCCTGTCCTTTCTCACCCTCTCTTGATGAACAATTACATGATGCAGACTCGAGATGGCAGAAGGTAAGCTCCACAGCATCACGTGGCTAATGTAAGATGCGACAGACTGATGAGGAGGACCAGACGTTACACCCCCCCCACCCCCCGCAAGTACAGGGAGAAGCGGTCTTACCTCAACTTGCCTGACACCACCTGCCTTCGGAGACCGCGTTTCCACAAAGAGGTTATCACTGAAGTATGCCAGCTCATAAAGGGCGATCTGCAGCCTGCCAGCACCATCAGTACTGCACTGTCCGTCGAGGTCAAAGTCACCGCGGCACTGTTGTTCTACGCGTCGGGGTCTTTTCAGGCCTCAGCTAGCGACACTTGTGGTCTGTCTTAGCATGCCACATGTTGCAGCATTAGACAGGTAACTGGAGCTCTGTACGCATGCAAGATGGACTTGATCAGCTTCTCTATGACCAGAGAGGCTCAGACTGAGAGGGCTCTAGGATTCTACTGCAGGAAGATATAGAAACATAGAAAATAGGTTTAGGAGTAGGCCATTCGGCCCTTCGAGCCTGCACCATCATTCAATAAGATCATGGCTCATCATTCCCTCAGTACCCCTTTCCTGCTTTCTCTCCATATCCCTTGATCCCCTTTAGCCGTAAGGGCCATATCTAACTCCCTCTTGAATATATCCAATGAACTGGAATCAACAACTCTCTGCGGCAGGGAATTCCACAGGTTAACAACTCTCTGAATGAAGAAGTTTCTCCTCATCTCAGTCCTAAATGGCCTACCCCTTATCCTAAGATTGTGTCCCCTGGTTCTGGACTTCCCCACATCGGGAATATTCTACCTGCATCTAACCTGTCCAGTCCCATCAGAATCTTGTATGTTTCTAAGAAAACCCTCTCATCCTTCTAAACTCCAATATATAAAGGCCCAGTTGATCCAGTCTCTCCTCATGTGTCAGTCCAGCCATCCCAGGAACCAGTCTGGTGAACCTTCGCTGCACTCCCTCAATAGCAAGAATGTCCTTCCTCAGATTAGGAGACCAAAACTGAACACAATATTCCAGGTGATGCCTCACCAAGGCCCTGTACAACTGCAGTAAGACCTCCCTGCTCCTATACTCAAATCCGCTATGAAGGCCAACATACCATTTGCCTTCTTCACCGCCTGCTGTACCTGTATGCTAACTTTCAATGACTGATGAACCATGACACCCAGGTCTCGTTGCACCTCCCCTTTTCCTAATCTGCCACCATTCAGATAATATTCTGCCTTCGTGTTTTTGCCCCCAAAATGGATAACCTCACATTTATCCACATTATACTGCATCTGCCATGCATTTACCCACTCACCTAACCTGTCCAAGTCACCCATGCAGCCTCTTAGCGTCCCCCTCACAGCTCACACCGCCACCCAGTTTAGTGTCATCTGCAAACTTGGAGATATTACACTCAATTCCTTCATCTAAATCATTGATGTATATTGTAAAGAGCTGGGTTCCCAGCACTGAGCATTGCGGCACTCCACTAGTCACTGCCTGGCATTCCGACTCTCTGCTTCCTGTCTGCTAACCAGTTCTCTATCCACATCAGTATATTACCCCTAATACCATGTGCTTTGATTTTGCACACCAATCTCTTGTGTGGGACCTTGTCAACAGCCTCTTGAAATTCCAAATACACCACATCCACTGGTTCTCCCTTGTCTACTCTACTAGTTACATCCTCAAAAAATTCCAGAAGATTTGTCAAGCAAGATTTCCCCTTCATAAATCCATGCTGACCTGGAACGATCCTATCACTGCTTTCCAAATGCGTTGCTATTTCATCCTTAATAATTGATTCCAACATTTTCCCCACTACTGATGTCAGGCTAACCAGTCTATAATTACCCACTTTCTCTCTCCCTCCCTTTTTAAAAAGTGATGTTACATTAGCTACCCTCCAGTCCATAGGAACTGATCCAGAGTCGATAGACTGTTGGAAAATGGTCACCAATGCATTCACTATTTCGAGGACCACTTCCTTAAGTACTCTGAGATCCAGACTATCAGGCCCCAGGGATTTATCGGCCTTCAATCCCATCAATTTCCCTTACACAATTTCCTGTCTAATAAGGATATCCTTCAGTTCCTCCTTCTCACTAGATCCTCGGTCCCCTAGTACATCCGGAATGTTATTTGTGTCTTCCTTCGTGAAGACAGAACCAAAGTATTTGTTCAACTGGTCCGCCATTTCTTTGTTCCCCATTATAAATTCACCTGAATCCGACTGCAAGGGACCTAGGTTTGTCTTCACTAATCTTTTTCTCTTCACATTTCTATAGAAGCTTTTGCAGTCAGTTTTTAAGTACCTGACAAGCTTCTTCTCATACTCGATTTTCCCCCTCATAATTAAACCCTTTGTCCTCCTCTGCTGAATTCTAAATTTCTCCCAGTCCTCAGGTTTGCTGCTTTTTCTGGCCAATTTATATGCCTCTTCCTTGGATTTAACACTATCCGTAATTTCCCTTGTTAGCCACGGTTGAGCCACCTTCCACGTTTTATTTTTACTCCAGACAGGGATGTACAATTGCTGAAGTTCATCCATGCGATCTTTAAATGTTTGCCATTGTCTATCCACTATCAACCCTTTAAGTATCATTTGCCAGTCTATCCAAGCCAATTCATGCCTCAAACCATCGAAGTTATCTTTCCTTAAGTTCAGGAGCCTAGTTTCTGAATTACCGTATATACTCGCGTATCATGCGACTTTTGAAGACCTAAATTGTAACCTAAATTTGGGGGGTCGCATGATACATGAGATACAAAATTTGCGGGTGTGAAGTGCTGGCCAAGATTAGGCTGTTAGGCTATTAAGCAGACCGTATCCACGCTGAATCTCGGCATGCTCCAACAATCCTCTATGTAAAGACATTTCTCTTGGTTTCTCCTCTCACTCTCCATGATGGTTGTAAATCGAATATCCCTGGTTGATATTAGTTCCTCGATACTCATGACCAAATCATTAGTTTATGTGGAAAACAAGCCAAGTTCCTGCAGCACACCACTAACTACATCCTCCCAATGCAAAAAAAAATCCATTTGACTCCTGTCGGGGGGGGGGGGGGAGAGAGAGTCGCGGAGGTCGGGGGGGGAGAGAGAGTCGCGGAGGTCGGGGGGGGAGAGAGAGTCGCGGAGGTCGGGGGGGAGAGAGAGTCGCGGAGGTCGGGGGGGAGAGAGAGTCGCGGAGGTCGCGGGGGGAGAGAGAGTCGCGGAGGTCGGGGGGGAGAGAGAGTCACGGAGGTCGGGGGGGAGAGAGAGTCGCGGAGGTCGGGGGGGAGAGAGTCGCGGAGGTCGGGGGGGGGAGAGAGAGTCGCGGAGGTCGGGGGGGAGAGAGAGTCGCGGAGGTCGCGGGGGGAGAGAGAGTCGCGGAGGTCGGGGGGGAGAGAGAGTCGCGGAGGTCGGGGGGGAGAGAGAGTCGCGGAGGTCGGGGGGGAGAGAGAGTCGCGGAGGTCGGGGGGGAGAGAGTCGCGGAGGTCGGGGGGGAGAGAGAGTCGCGGAGGTCGGGGGGGAGAGAGAGTCGCGGAGGTCGGGGGGGAGAGAGAGTCGCGGAGGTCGGGGGGGGAGAGAGAGTCGCGGAGGTTGGGGGGGAGAGAATCGCGGAGGTCGGGGGGGGGAGAGAGTCGCGGAGGTCGGGGGGGGAGAGAGAGTCACGGAGGTTGGGGGGGAGAGAATCGCGGAGGTCGGGGGGGGAGAGAGAGTCACGGAGGTCGGGGGGGGAGAGAGAGTCGCGGAGGTCGGGGGGGAGAGAGAGTCGCGGAGGTCGGGGGGGGAGAGAGAGTCGCGGAGGTTGGGGGGGAGAGAATCGCGGAGGTCGGGGGGGGGAGAGAGTCGCGGAGGTCGGAGGGGGAGAGAGTCGCGGAGGTCGGGGGGGGAGAGAGTCATGGAGGTCGGGGGGGAGAGAGAATCGCGGAGGTCGGGGGGGAGAGAGTCGCGGAGGTCGGGGGGGGAGAGAGAGTCGCGGAGGTCGGGGGGGGAGAGAGAGTCGCGGAGGTCGGGGGGAGAGAGAGTCGCGGAGGTCGGGGGGGAGAGAGTCGCGGAGGTCGGGGGGGAGAGAGAGTCGCGGAGGTCGGGGGAGAGAGAGTCGCGGAGGTCGGGGGGGAGAGAGTCGCGGAGGTCGGGGGGGGGGAGAGAGTCGCGGAGGTCGGGGGGGGGGAGAGAGAGTCGCGGAGGTCGGGGGGGGAGAGAGAGTCGCGGAGGTCGGGGGGGAGAGAGAGTCGCGGAGGTCGGGGGGGAGAGAGTCGCGGAGGTCGGGGGGGGAGAGAGTCGCGGAGGTCGGGGGGGGAGAGAGAGTCGCGGAGGTCGGGGGGGGAGAGAGAGTCGCGGAGGTCGGGGGGGGAGAGAGTCGCGGAGGTCGGGGGGGGAGAGAGAGTCGCGGAGGTCGGGGGGAGAGAGAGTCGCGGAGGTCGGGGGGGAGAGAGAGTCGCGGAGGTCGGGGGGGGAGAGAGAGTCGCGGAGGTCGGGGGGGGAGAGAGAGTCGCGGAGGTCGGGGAGGAGAGAGTCGCGGAGGTCGGGGGGGGAGAGAGTCGCGGAGGTCGGGGGGGGAGAGAGTCGCGGAGGTCGGGGGGGGAGAGAGAGTCGCGGAGGTCGGGGGAGAGAGAGTCGCGGAGGTCGGGGGGGGAGAGAGAGTCGCGGAGGTCGGGGGGGGAGAGAGAGTCGCGGAGGTCGGGGGGGGGGAGAGAGAGTCGCGGAGGTCGGGGGGGGAGAGAGAGTCGCGGAGGTCGGGGGGGGAGAGTACGGAGAGAGAGTACGGGGAGAGAGTACGGAGAGAGAGTACGGAGAGAGAGCACGGAGAGAGAGTACGGAGAGAGAGCACGGAGAGAGAGCAGAATCCACTCGATGTTTCATGTTAAGATCTGTATTCGATCTCAAAAAAGTGACTCGCATGATACATGAGATATATGGTAAAATCATGTTTTGGGGACGAAAATTTAGGGGTCGCATGATACGCGAGATCGCAGGATACGTGAGTATATACGGTAACTGTGTCACTCTCCATCTTAATAAAGAATTCTACCATGTTATGGTCACTCTTCCCCAAGGGGTCTCGCACAACAAGATTGCTAATTAGTCCTTTCTCATTACACATCACCCAGTCTAGGATGGCCAGCTCCCTAGCTGGTTCCTCGGCATATTGATCTCGAAAACCATCCTAATACACTCCAGGAAATCCTCCTCCACCGCATTGCTACCAGTTTGGTTAGCCCAATCAATATGTAGATTAAAGTCACCCATTATAACTGCTGTACCTTTATTACATCCATCCCTAATTTCTTGTTTGATGCTGTCCCCAACCTTACTACTATTGTTTGGTGGTCTGTACACAACTCCCACTAGCGTTTTCTGCCCCTTGGTATTCCGTAGCTCCACCCATACCGATTCCACTTCATTCAAGCTAATGTCCTTTCTTGCTATTGCATTAATTTCTTCTCAAACCAGCAATGCCACCCCGCCTCCTTTTCCTTTCTGTCTGTTCTTCCTAAATATTGAATATCCCTGGATGTTGAGTTCCCAGCCTTGGTCACCCTGGAGCCATGTCTCCGTGATGCCAATTACATCATACCCATTAACTGCTATCTGCGCAGTTAATTCGTCCACCTTATTACGAATACTCCTCGCATTGAGGCACAGAGCCTTCAGGCTTGCATTTTTAAATATCCTTGCCCCTTTCGAATTTTGCTGTAATGTGGCCCTTTTTGCTTTTTGCCTTGGGTTTCCCTGCCCTCCACTTTTACTTTTCTTCCTTCTATCTTTTGCTTTTTCCCCCATTCTACTTCCCTCTGTCTCCCTGCATAGCTTCCCATCCCCCTGCCATATTAGTTTAACTCCTCCCCAACAGCACTAGCAAACACTCCCCCTAGGACATTGGTTCCAGTCCTGCCCAGGTGTAGACCGTCCGGTTTGTATTGGTCCCACCTCCCCGAGAACCGGTTCCAATGTCCCAGGAATTTGAATCCCTCCCCTATGCACCACTCCTCAAGCCACGTATTCATCTGAGCTATCCTGCGATTCCTTCTCTGACTAGCACATGGCACTGGTAGCAATCCTGAGATTATTACTTTTGAGGTCCTACTTTTTAATTTAGCTCCTAGCTCCCTAAATTCGTCTTGTAGGACCTCATCCCGTTTTTTACCTATATCATCAGTACATATATGCACCATGACAACTGGCTATTCACCCTCCCTTTTCAGAATGCCCTGCACCCGCTCCGAGACATCCTTGACCCTTGCACCAGGGAGGCAACATACCATCCTGGAGTCTCGGTTGCGGCCGCAGAGGTCTATCGATTCCCCTTACAATTAAATCCCCTATCAGTATAGCTCTCCCACTCATTTTCCTGCCCTCCTGTGCAGCAGAGCCACCCATGGTGCCATGAACTTGGCTGCTGCTGCCAGCCCCTGATGAGTCCTCCCTCCCCAACAGTACCCAAAGTGGTGTATCTGTTTTGCAGGGGGATGATCGCAGGGGACCCCTGCACTAGCTTCCTTGCACAGCTCTTCCTGTTGGTCACCCATTCCCTATCTGGCTGTGTACCCTTTACTTGTGGTAAGACCAACTCACTAATCGTGCTATTCACGTCATTCTCAGCATCGTGGATGCTCCAGAGTGAATCCATTCGCAGCTCCAGTGCCGCAATGTGGTAGGTCAGGAGCTGCAGGCAGATGCACTTCCCGCACATGTAGTCATCAGGGACACCGGAAGCGTCCCTGACTTCCCACATAGTAAAGGAAGAGCATAACACATGTCCGAGCTCTCCTGCCATGACTTAACCCTTAGATTAACTTAATTTGCCAACAACAATGCTAAAGGTTACTTACTGATAAAGAAAGGAAAAAGAAAAACTACTTACCAATTACCAGCCAATCACTTAGCCCCTTGGCTGTGACGTCACCTTTCGATTTCTTTCTACTTCTTTTTTGCTTTCTCTCCCTGCTGCAGTTGCACCGGCTGCCTCCGCCGACTCCCCGGACTCCTGGTCTCGCTGGCCTTTATAGGCCTCTCCGAACTGCCGCCCGAACTCCCGCCTCTCCGAACTCCCCGGACTCCTGGTCTCGCTGGCCTTTATAGGCCTCTCCGAACTGCCGCCCGAACTCCCGCCTCTCCGAACTCCCCGGACTCCTGGTCTCGCTGGCCTTTGTCGGCCTCTCCGAACTGCTGCCCGAACTCCCGCCTCTCCGAACTCCCCGGACTCCTGGTCTCGCTGGCCTTTATAGGCCTCTCCGAACTGCCGCCCAAACTCCCGCCTCTCCAAACTCCGCAATGCACATCGCGATGTGGGCACCTTTTCAGGATGCAGAGGTTTTAGGAACCGCAAGGGGATTCCACTCCATGAATGTGCAACTTGTTGTCGACCACCAGCAAATTATACTGGCAGTGAATGCTCAATTTCCGGGCAGCATCCATGATGCTCACATCCTGCATGAAAACACTGTATCTGACTTGTTTAACAATCAGCCACAAGGTCAATGCTGGATGCTTGGTGACAAGGAATCTGGCCTCACCACCTGGCTGATGACCCTCCTGAGTAACACCCACACCGAAGCTGAGAGGCGATACGAGAGCCACATAGCCACTCGCAATTTCATGGAGAAAATCATTGAAGCAGCTGAAGCAGCGCTTTAGATGCCTGGACCACTCAGGAGGCGAGCTCCAATACCACCCTGAGCAGGTAGCTCAATTCGTGGTGGTATGCTCCATGCTGCACAACTTGGCTATCAGGAGGGGACAAGAATTGCCTGATGAGTCTGACAATCTACCTCACCAGAGAGAGGAAGAGGAGGACGAGGAGGTGGACGCTGACATCGGCCCAGACAATCAGGCTGATGCTGAAGCCATGTCCCCGTCCCCCTGTAGACTGCATGGAGGGGCCTGTGGTGGCATCATAGCTGCAAGACTCTTACGTCAGGAGCTCATCAATGATCGCTTTCCCTGAAAGAACGTTGGTGTTATTTACAAGGCTGACACACTGCTGGGTGTGCAGGTCATAAATCAATGGTGGTCATCACCTTGCTGGCAGTTAAAGTTTAAGTTGATTGAAATTAAGTGTAATTATAACCTTTGATGTTAAGGAATCACCAGCGTGTAACGGTGCAGCTATCTGAGCCAATGTGCAACAAGGTTTTGTTAAATAAAAACATTTAAACCAAACATTAGTCTTAAATCATAAGTATTTCTGCCAAAACCAACCCTTCCCCCTGCCACCCCGCTTCTCCTCCCTACCTCTACTCCTTCCCCTTCCCCTCCTGACTCCAAGCCGCCTGGCTGAGGAGCTCCTCAGGCGATGCTTCATTGGGGGGGATGACGGCCGAACCACTGCTTGGACGGATACGAGAGAGGACGCTCCCGAGGTAGGAACGTGCTCCAAGCCAGAAGCAAGATGTTGCTCCTGGCTCTCATGCGTCGTTGGCAATGGGGGTGTGGCACCTTGGGGTGCAGTGATGCGCTCCGGGACCACTGGGAGCCCTCTGCCACCAGTGTTCCTGGCTACCAGCTCCAGGGCCTCCTCCATCCCTTCCATGTTATATCTTATTTGTTGGACAAAATCTCAGTGCCAACTATGTTCTTGGTGCTTAGTAGACCTTTTGCTGCTGTTGAATCTCCTTCGTGCCTCCCACAACAGCCAAACAAGCACACACCATAGTCACACACGCTTTCAGTCCCTCTCAGCTCCCTCTCTCTCTGTCTCCTCGTCTGCGCATGTCATGATGACCCTTGACCTCCTAAATCGCGGGAATCGAGCGTTGCCATGCCATTGCTGAGGATGGCGACACTTTACGGCAGAAGGTCAGAGAGATTTAACGCTACCGCCCATTTCATATCGCTCACGGTAACGCCCAATTTAAAAAATGGAGACTAGGGGCTTTGAGAATGGATGCGAAGCCGGCGATCTGAAAACCCATTTTTACCGCCCACACCAGAAATAATGCCCATTTTTGGGCGATCTGCACAAAAGTGCAAAATCTAGCCCTTGGTAAAGAAGTTTTCCCTGAATTACTTATTGGATTTATTGATGCCTATCTTTTATTTATGACCCCTAGTTCTGGTCTCCCCACAAGTGGAAACATCTTCACTACGTCGACCCTATCATGCTCAGTGAATGGGCAAACATTTGGCAGATGAAGTATAATGTGGAAAACTGTGAGGTAGGAAAAAAAGAAAAGCAAATTATTATTTAAATAGGGAGAGATTACAAAATGCTGCAGTACAGAGGGACCTGGGGGTCCTTGTGCATGAAACACAAAAAGTTAGTATGCAGGTACAGCAAGTAATTAGGAAGGCAAATGGAATCTTGGCCTTTATTGCAAGGGGGACAGAGTATAAAAGTAGGGAAGTCCTGCTACAACTGTACACGGTATTGGTAAGACCACACCTGGAGTACTGCGTACAGTTTTGGTCTCCTTATTTAAGGAAGGATATACTTGCATTGGAGGCAGTTCAGGGAAGGTTCACTAGGGTTGATTCCTGGGATGAAGGGGTTGTCATACGAAGAAAGGTTGAGCAGGTTGGGCCGATACTCATTGGAGTTAAGAATGCGAGGTGATCTTATTGAAATGCATAAGATTCTGAGGGGGTTTGATAGAGTAGATGCAGAGAGAATTTTTCCCCATCTAGAACTAGCGTGCATAGTTTCAGATTAAGGGGTCGCCCATTTAAAATGGAAATGAGGAGGAATTTCTTCTCTCAGAGTTGTGAATCTATGGAATTCTCTATTCCAGAGAACTGTGGAGACTGGGTCATTGAAAATATTTATGTTGGAGATAGAAATATTTTTGAATGATAAGGGAGTCAAGGGTTATGAGGAGTAGGTAGGGAAATGGAGTTGAGGCCAAGATCCGATCAGCCATGATCTTATTGAACGGCGGAGCAGGCTCGAAGGACCAAATGGCCCATTCCTTCTCCTATTTCCTCTGTTCTTATGTAAACCCTGTTATGTTCAGAATAACTCCACAAGACTGTATACTGTAAGCTCAAACTGTTGTTACCTTGGTCTCTTTAATGTAACTCCAGAGTGAGAAAGCAGCATGGTAGACTGCCTTTTATATCTGCTTGCCCGGGGTGTGCAGATGACCCTTGGGTCTCCCACAGGTGTGTCCCCTGGTGGCAAGTCTTACACATTAGTAAAGTTTCCATACATAACAAAGTCTTAGATACAAGAGTTTCCAAGTTGAGGCGATCCGGGGCTCTACGTTCCCGGGTTGATCGCCTGAGTTGAAGTCCTGGCATGGGTGAGTTGGTCGAATCATTGCTGCACTGCGGCGCAGCTAGTCTGATCGGGCTGTCAGGCATGGTGGGTTCATCGTCGTGGTTGATCGCGAGGTCGATTGCTGGTTGGGTGTGTGTGGGTGGATCAATGATGGTAATGTCCTCTTCAAACTGTTCTTCGTTGTCAGTGAATCGAAGTTTGGTCTGATCCAAGTGCTTGCTGCACGTTTGTCCATTCAAAAGTTTGACAACAGACACTCTATTCCCCTCCTTGGTTAACACAGTGCCAACAACCCAGTTGGGACCATGACCGTAATTAAGAACAAACATAGTGTCATTAATCTCAATGTCACGCGATACAGCCGCGCGATCGAGGTACATGTTATGCCGGTGACATAAGAACATAAGAATTAGGAACAGGAGTAGGCCATCTAGCCCCTCGAACCTGCTCCGCCATTCAATAAGATCATGGCTGATCTGGCCGTGGACTCAGCTCCACTTACCCGCCCTCTCCCCGTAACCCTTAATTCCCTTATTGGTTAAAAATCTATCTATCTGTGACTTGAATACATTCAATGAGCTAGCCTCAACTGCTTCCTTAGGCAGAGAATTCCACAGATTCACAACCCTCTGGGAGAAGAAATTCCTTCTCAACTCGGTTTTAAATTGGCTCCCCCGTATTTTGAGGCTGTGCCCCCTAGTTCTAGTCTCCCCGACCAGTGGAAACAATCTCTCTGCCTCTATCTTGACTATCCCTTTCATGATTTTAAATGTTTCTATAAGATCACCCCTCATCCTTCTGAACTCCAACGAGTAAAGACCCAGTCTACTCAATCTATCATCATAAGGTAACCCCCTCATCTCCGGAATCAGCCTAGTGAATCATCTCTGTACCCTCTCCAAATCTAGTATATCCTTCCTTAAGTAAGGTGACCAAAACTGCATGCAGTACTCCAGGTGCGGCCTCACCAATACCCTATACAGTTGCAGCAGGACCTCCCTGCTTTTGTACTCCATCCCTCTCGCAATGAAGGCCAACATTCCATTCGCCTTCCTGATTACCTGCTGCACCTGCAAACTAACTTTTTGGGATTCATGCACAAGAACCCCCAGGTCCCTCTGCATCTCAGCATGTTGTCATTTCTCCCCATTCAAATAATATTCCCTTTTACTGTTTTTTTTTCCCAAGGTGGATGACCTCACACTTTCCGACATTGTATTCCATTTGCCAAACCTTAGCCCATTCGTTAACCTATTCAAATCTCTTTGAAGCCTCTCTGTGTCCTCTACACAACCCGCTTTCCCACTAATCTTAGTGTCATCTGCAAATTTTGTTACACTACACTCTGTCCCCTCTTCCAGGTCATCTATGTATATTGTAAACAGTTGTGGTCCCAGCAACGATCCCTGTGGCACACCACTAACCACCGATTTCCAACCCGAAAGGACCCATTTATCCCGACTCTCTGCTTTCTGTTCGCAGCCAGCCAATTCTCTATCCATGCTAATACATTTCCTCTGACTCCGCGTACCTCTATCTACTGCAGTAACTTTTTGTGTGGCACCTTATCGAATGCCTTTTGGAAATCTAAATACACCACATCCATCGGTACACCTCTATCCACCATGCTCGTTATATCCTCAAAGAATTCTAGTAAATTAGTTAAACATGATTTCCCCTTCATGAATCCATGCTGCGTCTGCTTGATTGCACGATTCCTATCTAGATGTCCAGCTATTTCTTCCTTAATGATAGTTTCAAGCATTTTCCCCACTACAGATGTTAAACTAACCGGCCTATAGTTACCTGCCTTTTGTCTGCCCCCTTTTTTAAACATTAGCTGCTTTCCAATCCGCTGGTACCTCCCCAGAGTCCAGAGAATTTTGGTAGATTATAACGAATGCATCTGCTATAACTTCCGCCATCTCTTTTAATACCCTGGGATGCATTTCATCAGGACCAGGGGACTTGTCTACTTTGAGTCCCATTAGCCTGTCCAGCACTATTCCCCTCGTGATAGTGATTGTCTCAAGGTCCTCCCTTCCCACATTCCCGTGACCAGCAATTTTTGGCATGGTTTTTGTGTCTTCCACTGTGAAGACCAAAGCAAAATAATTGTTTAAGGTCTCAGCCATTTCCACATTTCCCATTATTAAATCCCCCTTCTCATCTTCTAAGATGCCGGGTTTCTACATGATCATTGATATCCGGGTGGACTAAGGAGAGCCTGGTTTTGAGTGCTCTCTTCATTAGCAATTCTGCAGGGGGAGCCCTGGTATGCGAGTGGGGTCACGTGCAGTAGCTGAGCAGAATCCTTGATAACCGGGTCTGCAGGGAACCGTCCGTCATGTGTTTCAAGCTCTACTTGATGGTTTGGACTGCACGTTCCGCTTGACCATTGGATGCGGGCTTAAACGGCGCAGACCTGATATGCTTGATGCCATTGTGGGTCATGAACTCATTGAATTCTGAGCTGATGAAACATGATCCATCACCACTAAAAAGGATTTCAGACAAACCATGGGTGGCGAACATGGCCCGGAGGCTTTCAATGGCGGCAGTGGACATACATGACGACATTATTGTACATTCAATCTGCTATATATGTAAACTTGTATTTACTCTGTACAACCACCAGAGGGCTCATCCCCTGGAGTCCAATGGGATCCCATAATCCCTTGGGAGCACAGGTATTTAAGGAGGCTTCACAGGTTGGAGAGGCATTCTGGAGTCCTGCAATAAAAGACTGAAGTCACACTTTACTTTGAGCTCACAGTGTTCAGTCTGACTCTTTCTCCATACAAAACAACTGGCGACGAGATACAGATAACGAACCCAAAGATGCAGAGAACAGTGGGCATCTTGAAGAAATTCTCGGAGGAAGATGCTTTGGAAACTTTTGTGGAGCGACTCGACCAATACTTCGTGGCCAACGAGCTAGATGGGGAAGAGAGCACTGCCAAAAGAGGGGCGATCCTCCTCACCGTCTGTGGGGCACCAATATATGGCCTCATAAAGAATCTGCTCACTCAGCGAAACCCAAGGAGAAATCGTATGACGATTTGTGCACACTGGTCCGAGAGCATTTGAACCCGAAGGAAAACGTTCTGATGGCGAGGTACCGGTTCTACACCTACAAAAGGTCTGAAGGCCAGGAAGTGGCGAGTTATGTCGTCGAGCTAAGATGCCTTGCAGGACATTGCGAATTTGAAGGGCATTTGGAGCACATGTCCGGAGACTTTTTTGTACTTGGCATTGGCCACGAAACCATACTTCGCAAACTTTTGACTGTAGAGACCCCAACCTTGAGTAAGGCCATAGCGGTAGCCCAGGCGTTCATTGCCACCAGTGACAATACGAAGCAAATCTCTCAGCACACAAGTGCTGCTACAAGTACTGTGAACAAAGTGATGTTGTTTTCAAATCGTAACGTACAGGGCAGGTCACACATACCTGCAGCTAATGTCCACAGATGTCTCAGCGTCCACGATCAAGTGTGATGAATGCAAGGCCATTAACACCTTGTTGGTGCTGCGGGGATGATCATTGTTTCCATTCATGCCGATTCAAAGAGTACGTTTGCAAGGCCTGTGGAACAATGGGACACCTCCAATGAGTGTACAGGCGAGCTGCAAAGCCTGTTAAACCTGCAAACCATCATGTTGCAGAGGAGGACAGATCCACGGAGGATCACTACGAACCAGAGCCTCAGATCGAGGAGGCAGAGGTACATGGGGGTGCACACATTCACCACGAATTGTCCCGTGATAATGCTGAATGTTGAACTAAATGGGCTCCCAGTGTCAGGAGAGCTGGACACTGGCGCAAGCCAGTCCATCATGGGCAAAAAGACTTTCGAAGGGTTGTGGTGCAACAAGGCCTCTAGGAGAGCCTTAACTCCAGTTCGCACGAAACTAAGAACTTACACTAAAGAACTGATACCTGTAATCGGCAGTGCTACCATAAAGGTCTCCTACGATGGAGCGGTGCACAAGTTACCACTCTGGGTGGTACCAGGCGATGGTCCAACACTGCTCGGCGGAAGCTGGCTGGGGAAGATACGCTGGAACTGGGACGACGTCCGAGCACTATCGCCTGCTGATGACACTTTATGTGCCCAGTCTTAGACAAATTTCCTTCGCTGTTCGAACCAGGCATTGGGAAATTCCAAGGAGAAAAAGTGCAGATCCATCCAATCCCAGGGGCGTGACCCATCCATCACAAAGCGAGAGCAGTACCGTACATGATGAGAGAAAGGATCAAGATCGAGCTAGACCGGCTGCAAAGAGAGAGCATAATTTCCCTGATCGAGTTCAACGAGTGGGCCAGTCCGATCATCCCAGTCCTCAAGGGAGATGGCACCGTCAGAATCTGTGGTGATTACAAAGTAACTATCAATCGTTTCTCCCTGCAGGACCAATACCCACTACCGAAGACCGATGACCTCTTTGCAACTCTGGCGGGAGGAAAGACATTCACGAAGCTGGATCTGACTTCAGCCTACATGATGCAGGAACTGGAGGAATCATCAAAGACCCTCACCTGCATCAACACGCACAAAGGTCTTTTTGTTTATAACAGATGCCGGTTTGGAATCAGATCAGCGGCGGCGATATTCCAGAGAAACATGGAAAGCTTACTGAAGTCGGTCCCGCACACTGTGGTCTTCCAGGACAACATCTTGGTCACAGGTCAGAACACAGTCGAGCATCTGCAGAACCTGGAGGAGGTTCTTAGTCGACTCAACCGCGTGAGGCTCAGGTTAAAATGCCTGAAGTGGAGTTCCTGGGAAGGAGGATTGCAGCGGACGGCATCAGGCCCACCAACACGAAGACGGAGGCAATCAAGAACGCACCAAGGCCACAGAATGTGATGGAGCTGTGGTCGTTTCTGGGACTCCTGAACTACTTTGGTAACTTCTTACCGGGTCTCAGCACACTTAGAACCACTGCAAGTCTTACTACGAAAAGGGGGTGCATGGGTTTGGGGCAAAAGCCAAGAAAATGCCTTTCTTAAAGCGAGAAAATTGTTATGCTCAAACAAATTGCTTGTGTTGTATGATCCATGTAAGCGTTTGGTACTAGCTTGTGATGCATCGTCATATGGCATCGGGTGTGTATTGCAACAAGCTAATGATTTCGGGAAAATGCAACCAGTTGCCTATGCATCCAGGAGTCTGTCTAACGCTGAGAGAGCCTACAACATGATTGAGAAAGAAGCATTAGCGTGTGTCTATGGGGTAAAGAAAATGCATCAATACCTGTGGGGGCTAAAACTTCGAATTGGAAACTGACCATAATCCAGTTATATCCCTGTTCTCCGAGAAAAAAGGGATAAATAATAATGCATCAGCCCGCATCCAGAGATGGGCGCTCACATTGTCTGCATACAAATACGCCATCTGCCACATGCCAGGCACAGAAAACTGTGCCGATGCTCTCAGTAGGCTGCCATTGCCCACCACGGGGATGGAAATGTTGCAGCCCGCAGATCTAGCCATGGTTATGGAAGCATTTGAGAGTGAGCAATCACCCGTCACTGCCCGGCAGATCAAAACCTGGACAAGCCAGGAACTCTTATCATCTCTAGTCAAAAGCTGTGTGCTTCATGGGAGCTGGTCCAGTGTCCCAGTGGAAATGCAGGAAGAGATAAAGCCGTTCCAGCGGCACGATGATGAAATGTCTATACAGGCAGACTGCCTTCTGTGGGGCAATCGAATAGTGGTCCCCAAGAAGGGCAGAGACACCTTCATCAATGACCTCCACAGTACCCACCCAGGCATCGTAATGATGAAAGCAATAGCCAGATCCCACATGTGGTGGCCCAGTATTGTTGCGGGCTTAAGAGTCCTGCATTCACAGATGCAGTACATGCTCACAGTTAAGCAATGTACCCAGGGAGGCGCCGCTAAGTTTATGGTCTTGGCCCTCCAAATGATGGTCTAGGGTACACGTCGACTATGCAGGCCCGTTCTTGGGTAAAATGTTCCTTGTGGTTGTAGATGCGTACTCCAAGTGGATTGAATGTGAGATAATGTCGGCTAGCACGTCCATTGCCACTACTGAAAGCCTGCAGGCCATGTTTGCCACACAAGGCCTACCCGATGTCCTGGTGTACAACAACAGGCCATGTTTTACCAGTGCTGAGTTCAAAGAATTCATGATCTATAACGGGATCAAACATGTCACATCTGCCCCGTTTAAACCAGCATCCAATGGTCAGGCAGAGAGAGCAGTGCAAACCATCAAGCAAGGCTTGAAGAGGGTAACTAAAGGCTCACTGCAGACTTGCCTATCCC
This sequence comes from Pristiophorus japonicus, assembly GCF_044704955.1. Classification (NCBI taxonomy): domain Eukaryota; kingdom Metazoa; phylum Chordata; class Chondrichthyes; family Pristiophoridae; genus Pristiophorus; species Pristiophorus japonicus. The sequence continues at coordinate 175,803,603 of NC_091980.1, read as the reverse complement.
GAGTCCTGCTTAGCTACCGCACGAGACCCCACTCGCTCACTGGGATCCCGTCTGCTGAACTGCTCATGAAAAGAGCACTTTAGACAAGGCTCTTGTTAGTTCACCCTGATCTACATGAACAGGTAGAGAGCAGGCGGCTTCAACAAAGTGCATACCATGATAGCGCAAATGTGTCACGCGAGATTGAAATCAATGATCCTGTAATTGTATAAAATTATGGACAAGGTCCCAAGTGGCTTCCAGACACTGTCGTGGCCAAAGAGGGGAGCAGGGTGTTTCAAGTCAAACTTTCAAATGGACTCATTCACCGGAAACACTTGGACCAAATCAAACTCAGATTCATGGACTATCCTGAAAAACCCACCTTGAACCCTACCTTTTTTGATCCCCCAACATACACACCAGTGCCAATCGGCACCATGGTTGACTACGAAGCATAACCCATCATCCACAGCAGACCAGCAGGGCCCAACACACTAGGCAGCCCAGCAAAGCCAGCTGCACATGAGCCCAGCGAGCACCCAACAAATGTTTCAACAACACCAGCTTTCACACTGAGATGATCAACCAGGGCAAGAAGGGCCCCAGATCGACTCACATTGTAAATAGTTACACTATTGACTTTGGGCAGGGGGGGAGTGTTGTTATGTATGTAAATGTGTATTTACTCTGTATAGCCACCAGAGGGCTCTTCTCCTGGAGTCCCAAGGGATCCCATAATCCCTTGGGAGCACAGCTATTTAAGGAGGCTTCACAGGTTGGAGAGGCACTCTGGAGACCTGCAATAAAAGACTAAGGTCACACTTTACTTTGAGCTCACAGTGATCAGTCTGACTCTTTCTCCATACACACATAATTCATTTAGAGTGAGCGATCACTGCTATAAGGAACATCTTTCCTCGAAAGTGGTCAGCGAAATCTATGTGGATCCTAGACCACAGTTTGGGAGCCATGACCACAGACTCAGTGGGCCCTCTCTTGGTGCATTGCTCACTGTAAGCAAGTGTTACATTGGTGTACGCATGTCTCCAATTCCGAGTCAATGCCGGGCCACCAAATGTGCGTGCTGGCGATAGCCATCATCATGACTATGCCTGGGTGTGTACTGTGAAGGTCGCGTATCAACATTTCACTGCCTTTTTTTGGTAAAACTACATGATTCCCCCATAGGAGACAGTCCGAATGGATGGACATTTCATCCTTGCGTCAGTAGAATGGCTTCATTTCGTCTTGCATTTCCCCGGGAACCACCGACCAGCTCCCGTTGAGGACACAGCTTTTTACTAGTGATAGCACAGGGCCCTGGCTAGTCCAGGTCCTGATCTGGCGAGCCGTGATGGGTGATCCCTCGTTCTTAAAAGCATCCATTACAAGAAGCAAGTCTGAAGGTTGCGCCATTTCCACCCCGGTGGTGGGCAATGGTAGCCGACTGAGGGCATCAGCACAGTTCTCAGTGCCTGGTCTGTGGCGGGTTACATAATCATACACAGATAATGTTAGTGCCCATCTTTGGATGCGGGACGAAGCATTGGTGTTAATACCGTTGCTTTCTGAGAACAGCGAAATGAGCGGCTTGTGGTCAGTTTCGATCTCGAACCGGAGTCCAAATAGGTATTGGTGCATTTTCTTAACCCCGTATACACATGCTAATACACATGCACATGCTACAACCATACTGTAGGCTCTTTCAGCCTTAGATTAGTTTCTGGATGCATATGCAACTAGTTGCACTTAGCCTGGCACATTGGCTTGCTGTAACACACAACCGACCCCGTATGAAGATGCATCACAAGCTAGTACTAAACGTTTACATGGGTGATACAATACAAGTAACTTGTTCAAATATAGCAGGTGTCTGGCCTTGTTAAAGACTGTCTCCTGAGATTTACCCCAAACCCAGTCGTCACCCTTGCATAGCAATAAACGCAAAGGTTCCAGCAAAGTGCACAACCCCGGTAGAAAGTTACTAAAATAGTTGAGGAGTCCCAGGAATGAACGCAGCTCCATCACATGCTGTGGTCTGGGTGCATTCTTGATGGCCTCCGTCTTGGAGTCCGTGGGTCTGATGCTGTCTGCCACAATCTTTCTCCCCAGAAGTTTAACCTCTGGAGCCAAGAAAACAAACTTGGAGCATTTCTGCCTGAGTCCCACTCTGTCCAGTTGCTTTAGAACCTCTTCCAGGTTGTGCAAGTGTTTGGTGATGTTGCGGCCAGTGATCAAGATATTGTCTTGAAACATCACAGTGCGCAGAACCGATTTCAGCAGACTCTCCATGTTCCTCTGGAAGATGGCCGCAGCCGAGCAAATCACAAAGGGGCATCTGTGGTATATGAACAGTCCTCTGTGCGTGTTGATGCACGTCAATTTTTTCAAAGCTTCAGCCAGCTCCTGTGTCATGTAAGCAGAGATTCAGCTTGGTGAACGACTTTCCCCTGCTAGCATTGCGAACAGGTCAACCACTTTGGGTAGTGGGTACTGGTCCTGTAATGAGACTCGGTTGATCGTTACCTTGCAGTCCCTGCACATTCTGACCGTCCCATCGCTCTTCAACACCGGAACAATTGGACTGGCCCACTCGTTGAATTCGACTGGCGATATGATCCCCTCTTGTTGAAGTCTGTCCAACTCGATCTCGACTTTCTCTTGCACATGTATGGAACTGCTCAGACATTATGATGAACAGGTCATGCATCAAGAACTAGATGGATCTGCACTTTGGCACCTGTGAAGTTGCTGATGCCTGGCTCGAATAACAACAGGAATTTGTTTAGCACTTAGGCGCATGAGGCATCATCCTTCGAAGACAGCGTTTTGATATCGTCCCAGTTCCATCGGATCATTCCTAGCCAGCTTCTGCCGAACAGCGTTGGGCCATCACCTGGTACAATCCGTAGTGGTAAATCATGCACAGCTCCATCGTATGAAACCTTCACTGCCACACTGCCAATGACTGGTATGAGCTCTTTGGTGTAAGTGCGCAGCTTGGTGTGAATCGGGCTTAGTTTTGGCCTTTGTGCCTTGTTGTCCCACAGTTTCTCAAACGCCTTCTGGCTCATAATTGACTGACTCGCCCCCGTGTCCAATTCCATGGAAACTGGAATGCCGTTTAATTTGACTTTCAACATTATCGGAGGGCTTTGGTGGTGAAGGTGTATACCTCAAACACTTCCTCCTCAGCCTCGGGTTGAGTTGCCTCTCTTACTCGTTCAGCATGATCCGCATCGGATCGGTCATCTTCTGCTGACTCTGCCACATGCTGAGTCGCAGCACGTCTGCACATTCACTGCAGGTGCCCCATTGATCCACAGCTCTTGCACATGTCGTGCTTGAATCGACATTGATGGGCTCGATGATTACCCCCACAGCGCCAACATGGTTTCATGGATTTGCATTCACGCCCCACGACGGACTCTGGGTCATACTAGGTCTGGCCTCTGCAGGAGTGTAGGCCCTGCCATGTACAGTTCTGCCTGCTGAAGGCATTATTTTATAACAGTACTTGCTGGTGAGCTTCAATGCTGCAGTGATATCTGTTTAGTGTTATCGCTTGTGGACATGAAAGCCTGGGCTATCGTGATGGACTTACTCAGATCTAGAGATTCAGCAGACAGCAGTTTGCGAAGAATGACCTAGTGGCCGATTCCAAGCACGAAAAGGTCCCGCAACACTTTCCCCCAAAATCCAGCAAATACGCATGGTCCTGCAAGGCGTCCTGGCCCTCGGAGCGATGGTGTATATAAAAGCAATACCTGGCCATCAAGATGCTCTCCTTCGGCTTGAGGTGTTCCCGAACCAACGTGCACAACTCTTCATATGTCTTCTTTGTTGGTTTTGTCGGTGCTGGCAGATTTTTGATGAGGCCATATATTGTGGACCCACAAACGGTGAGCAGAATCGCCCTGCGCTTGACCGCGGTTTCTTCCGTATCCAGCTAGTTGGCCACGAAGTACTGGTCAAGACGCTCAATGAAGGCGTCCCAATCATCACCCTCAACAAATCTCTCAAGAATACCAACAGCAGCCATAACTGCATGAAAGTTAGTGATCTGTTACTCGTCACCAATTGTTATGTTCAGAATAACTCCATAAGACTGTATATTGTAAGCTGAAACTGTTGTGATCTTGGTCTCTTTAATGTAACTCCAGAGTGAGGAAGCAGCATGGTAGATTGCCTTTTATATCTGCTTGCCCAGGGTGTGCATGTAACCCTTGGGTCTCCCACAGATGCGCCCCCTGGTGGCAAGTTTACACATTGGTAATGCTTACATACGTAACACAGAATATTGCACCCTGCACCTTGGGGAAGTTAGCAATTCGGTAGAATCCTAGAGCCCTCTCAGTCTGAGCCTCCCTGGTCATAGGGAAGCTGATAAAGTCCATCCTGCATGCGTACAGAGCTTCAGTTACCTGTCTAATGCAGCAATGTGTGACTTGCTGAGACATACAGCAAATGTCGCCAGCTGAGGCCTGAAAAGAACCCGACGCGTAGAATGACAGTGCCGCGGTGACTTTGACCTCGACGGACAGTGCAGTCCTGATGGTGCTGTCAGGCTTCAGATCTCCTCTTATGAGCTGGCATACCTCAGTGATAACCTCTTTGTGGAAGCGCAGTCTCCGAAGACAGGTGGTGTCAGGCAAGTCGAGGTAAGGCTGCTTCTCCCTGAACTTGTGGGGGGTGTAACATCTGGTCCTCCTCATCAGTCTGGCATGTCTTACATTGGGCACATGATGCTGTCGAGCATACCTTCTGCCATCTCGAGTCTGCAGCATGTAATTGGTCATCAAGAGAGGGTGAGCAAGGACAGGCCCCATTCCAATAGCTATCTGTTTTCCACCGATTGGTCACAAAGAATGAATGTCCCAATGAAGACAGCTATTAAATTCCAATCGTCCACAGTGTGATAAAGATGTTTGTTCAGATATTCACATCACCTCAAAGCACCTCCAGAGTACATCCAAATTCCCCCGAGGTTGAGGCAGAGCAGCTTTTTAAATGATGTGACATGTGAGTAGTTCTGGTTAGTTCCACTTTTTCTGGACGTTTTTTTGGCCGAGCGATATTGTGGGTGAGATGTGTGCGAGGTGGTGAAAGTGACGCTGGGCGATCTCCTGGGCCTTAGTTTCGGCAAATGTGATCTTTACGACAAAATAAAGTGGGCGGTTGGTATTATTGAATCTCAGCGTTAATTAGGTGCGGAAAGTAATGCTGGGCAATATTATGGGCGTTGGTTTTGCCCATTCCGATGATTCCGCCCAAAAAAAGTGGGCGGGCGGTATTATTTTTTCCTGGCATTACGTACATGGGGAAAGTAACACTTGGCGATAAATGTCCGAAAAATGGGTGTCAGTTTCCACTTTGTGGCTAACTGGGCGATATCTGGGCATTATACCTCATTTCAGTGGTAAAATAGACGTTAAATGGGCATTATGCATGCAAAACAAATGTAAAATTTAGCGCATGGACTTCTTTTGCCATATTTACAAATCAAACTTAACCACTGGTTTTCTGTTTCAAAGAGTATACCTTCGCACTCGAACAGAACTTTCCAAACATGGTGTTGAACTTCAACTCATTCTAGGCTAATCCTGAGGAGAGTTTGTCTCCAAGGGATGCCCTTGATCTACATTTGAACTCTTTATAACTTCAGACAGTTTGTCTGCCTGACTCGGATTCAGACTTAAATTCTGACTTTCTCTTGGACTTGTTTCCAGTACATTTGATGTAGGATTTGCTACTGGTAATCTACTTGTAACAAGACTCTCTGATGAGTCAGAAATAATCAAATCATTCCAACTTCCAACTCCTTTCACATCTGCAGGTAAAGTATGATCAAAGTGAACAAACCTAACCTGTTCATGATCAAACATCTTCAACAAATATGTGCGAGGGCCACAGATCTTCACCACTCTCTTGGTAACCACTTTAACCATTTATAGTGCTGGTTCTTCACTCTCACCTTCTGGTGTAATTTCACACTTCTCTCTCTTACTCTACCTCTATCATGTGTTTCTTTAGATATGTCATAGTGAACTAACATGGTACTCTCTACCAATTGACTTTTACACTCCTTGAATGCTGCGTCGCATTCTTCTGATCTCTTCCAATGGACCTGTTTCTTCAACAGTTCTTTCAACAGATGTAACACTGTCGCCAAATTTGATAGGAACTTCCCATAATAGTTCAAAAGACCCAAAAATGATCAAAGTTCAGTGACATTCTTGGGAGTGGTTGCATTTCTAATTGCAAATGCTTTTTCTTGATTGGATGTAAACCATCTTTGTCTACTCTGTGCCCTAAGTATTCCACTGAGTTTTGAAATAACTCACACTTGCGAGCAGTCATTCGTACTCTGTGCTTCTCTAGCCGTTTGAGGACTTCATTCAATATGTTATTATGAATTTGCCTATTTGGTGCTGAAATTAGTATGTCATCTAAATACTACCCCTTCAATACCTTGCAAAATCTGGTTCATCACCCCTTGGAATATGGCAGGGGTGGAAGGCACTCCAAATGGTAGCCTATTAAATTGATATAGGCCTAGATGAGTAATCCTAGTCAAGCATGAGTTGGACTCTTCATCTAGTTCAAGTTATAAGTAGACATTTGTGAGATCTAACTTTGAGAAGATCTGACAACCTGTCAGCGTTGTGAACAAATCTTCTACATTTGGCATTCTATTGGGTAGATTACCCTCTAGAACCTGGTTTACGGTTACTTTATAATCATCACACAACCTTACCTTACCATCGGACTTAGGTACAACAACAATGGGTGTAGCCCAATCACATAGATCTATCTTAGAGATCATATTCTCAGTCTCTAGTCTTTTGAGTTCTTGCTCAACTCTCTCCTTGAGTGCATATGGTATGGGACATGACTTGCAGTAAACTGGTCTAGCGTCCTTTTGTACCCTGACACTCACTTTGAAACCTTGGATCGGACTGCCTGTTTCACAGAACACCTTTGGATACTTCTTGATGACATCATCCTTTGATGCAAATCTCATTTCAACACGAAAAATCTCACTCCAATCCAGCTTCAGTGATCCCAACCAATTTCTTCCTATTAAGGCAGACTTGTCTCCTGCCACTACTAAGAGAGGCAAGCTCTAAAATTGATCCTTGTATTTCACCGATACGGTGATACAACCTACCACAGGAATGTTCTCTCCTGAGCAGCCTCGCAGCTCTATCTTGGATTTCTCCAATGGGAAATCACCCAATTTGTCGAGATATAGCGATTCCGGACTTCACTCACGGATGCACCAGTGTCGATTTCCATGGGTATCTTGGTTCCTGCAACATCTACTTGGATGATGATACTTTTCGAATTGCTGTTAGATACTTTCATGCTTCTGATGACGTGTATCACTTTGTCCTGTTGCTTTTCTTCCATGCTATGTAGTCTCTGGGGATTTCTACTTATAGCTTTAAAAGTTGGTTTACTCTTCAGTCGGCATGCCTTCACAAGATGCCCAGTTTTCCTGCAGAAGAAACGCTCTGCCTTCACATATGGACAACTTTGAGCAATGTGTTGTCCCAGGCACCGATAGCATGACTTCAATGCTCTGTTACCTTGGCCAGTTGCTGAGGCCTTGGGGCCCAACTGCCTTTTACTTTTAATCTGCAGGCGATTCACCTCGGTTGTCTGACGACTGGAAATGGTACGAAATTCTTGGAAATATTGGTCGGCCATATCCATTGACATAGCTGTCTGACAAGCTAAATCAAAAGTCAAGTTAGGAGTTGTCAACAACTTTCTTCTGATCGCTTCATTTTTCATCCCACAAACAAAGCGGTCACACAATGCTCGGTCATGAAAGTTTCCAAAATGACAGTGAATAAATAGCTTCTTTAAGGCTACAATGTACTCACTGATACTTGCATAATCAATTGATCTCATATTCCGAAACGATAACTTTCGGCAATTTCCAAGGGCTCAGGACTGTAGTGCTGTTCAAACTTGCTTAGCATCTCCATAAATGATGTATCCTTTGGCTTGAAAGGAACATGCACATTTTTCAGGGTTTCATACACCTCGGGGCCTGCTTCAGTCAAGAAAATAGCCTGTTTTCTTTCCAACACCACCCAGTTATAGTTTTCATCATTGGGGACTTCGATGATACTGTTCGCGGTGAAAAACATTTCTAGCCGCTCCACATACCCTCAGAAAGTTTCACGGTCGCGATGGAATTCACCCAAACGCCCTATTATTCCCATAGGCGCAGCCATCTGGACTCTAGCAGTTTAGCCAAATGTGCTTGTAAATTACCTTGGATTTTTAGCTTATTCAAAACAAAGGACCTCTCTAGTTGTTTGGCTGGAATCATCCAGCAACAAAAATTTCAGCTAGAGAATCCGATTAACCTATCCTTCATCGCCAATGTGATATATTCTTTATGACATCACAACACACACTTTTACAAGAGGGCTCTTAACTCAGGAACTTTTCAAGTGACCTGTCCCTAATGCCTTTATTGGTATTTACAGCAATGGCTGCACTCCCACAGTAGTCCACAAGGTGGAGCAATAGTCCACTGGGTGGAACTATATTACAGCATTGTTCGGGAGGCCGGGTGCATCGGGGGAGAAAGTTAAAGGGGAGGTGGCCGAGGTAAGTAGGACCATTTCTGAAAAGATGTTTTTCAAGTTTTTCATCTTCGGCCGCGATCAATCAGCCTGACACTCTGCTGCAGTGCATGGGGCTGATCGGGCCGGATTGCGGCTGCAGTGCATGTGGCTGATTGGGCCGGATCGCGGCTGCTGTCGGGGACCAGTCAATGCAGAGCCTGCAGCTATGGCCCTTCCCTTTAAGGGAGGGAAGGAGCGTTGGATCGCGGCAGCGCTGTACGGCCCATTGTGCAACGCTGCACAGCTACTGCCCCGCCTCCATCCTGCAGCGCTCCGGGAATGAAGTGGAGTGCTTGATTTAGCGCTCCACTTCCTTTCTGGAGCGTAAACGCAATTTTTTTTAAAGCTGGGAATCCTTAGCGCCTGGCACGAAGGATTCCCAGCTTTCAGAAGTTAGCACCCCAATCGAGGCACCCCCGAATTTCTCCCCCAAGGAGTAGGCTCCCAGCCTCATTTAGGTTTGCTGCCAGGAGCTCGCTGAAGGGGAAGCCAAAAAACAGCGAGGCTGCCGCACTCAACTTTAAAGTGATGTGGCAGGCATAACATTCCCCGCGATCCCTACAGATACTCCAGACTACCATGCATCCTGGGACAAGCCCCACCACAAGGGTTCTTTGGACACTGCTCTGTTGGGTGCGGTGCAGATCACCGTAAGCCAGGAGCGCTGTAATGGCCCATCTCACCTCAGCAGTGTTCTGATGCTGAGCCCAAATGATGCTCTCCAGCACTGCTCCTGCGGGAATTTACGGAGGCAGTGGGAGGGCACTTCCTTAGCAAGGGGCGTAAGTATATCCCTGGGGACTGAATGCCCCATGCCCAGCAATCTGCCCCCACTTCTCCCTTGCAACCTCGTCACTGCTTTGATTGGACCCCCAAAGCACGTTGGCCAACCTGGAGGAGTTGATTCTTCAGGTGTCCGAGCCTGTTGCCTTTTTAAAAAATTCATTCTCAGGATAGGGGCATCGCTGGCCAGGCCAGCATTTTTTCCCCATCCCTAATTGCCCTTGAGAAGGTGGTGGTGGCCTTCTTCTTGATCCATTGCAGTCCGTGTGGTGAAGGTTCTCCCACACTGCTGTTAGGGAGGAAGTTCTGGGATTTTAACCCAGCGACGATGAAGGAATGGCAATATATGTCTAAGTCAGGATGGTATGTAACTTGGAGGGGCAACCTGGAAGTGATGGTGTCCCCATGAACCTGCTGCCCTTATGTTTCTAGGTAATTGAGCCTCTAACCTGGACTTCATTGGAGGGGCCACATGCATCCCTGTGGAGTCTGGTCAACCTCACCTCACTGGGTGTACTGCGTCCCACTGTAATACCAAGTCATAATTGTGGATCACGAGCAGATCTTCCTGTTAGGAAGTCCCCACTCCTGGCCCTACCCCCAGCCTGCCATTTCCAGTCTAAGGAGCAGACGGAAATTTGCTTCTTAAAAGTCAACCAGGAAACCTGTGGTAATAGCAAAGATACGGTCTCCACTGTTTCCCTGGATAATCCACTAAGCTCTCAGTGTTGGATAGTGGGAAATAGCCGAGTCCCTCCGAGGACTATCACAGCCTCGTCTTACAGCACAGAAGGCGACCATTCGGTCCATCGTGCCTGTGCCAGCTCTTTGAAAAAGCTCTCCAATTAGTCCCACTCCCCTGCTCTTTCCCCGTAGCCTTGCAAGTTTCTCCCCTTCAAGAATATATTCAATTTTTTAAAAAACTTACCTTTAAATCTGCTTCCACCACCCTTTCAGACAGTGCATTCCAGATTATAACAACACACTGCGTAAAAAGAATTCTCCTCAAATCCCCATGGTTCTTTTACCAATTATCTTAAATCTGTGTCCTCTGGTTATCAACCCTCCTGCCAGTGGAAACAGTTTCTCACTATTTACTCTATCAAAACCCTTCATAATTTGAACCAAGTCCCCATCTGCCCTCTGAAAGGGGCGTAGACTATCCCATGGCACCATTCAAAAAAGGAGCACGGGAGTTCTCTGAGTGTCCTGGGCCAACTTTGATCCCTCATCCAACACCACAAAAAAGGGTTTAGTTAGTCATTCATGGCATTGCTGTTTAAAGCAGCAGTGGCGTGAGGATCAGGAGTGGCCCAAGAGTGGCCCTGGATTAAAGCAGTGGGAGTGGCACGAGGATAAACAGCGGGCCGTGAGCGGCCCTGAATAAAGGCAGTGGGAGTGGTGCGAGGATAAAAGAGCGGCCGAGAGTGGCCCTGAATAAAGGCAGCGACCACAAGGCTCCGATTCAAAAAGAACAGCAACAAAAAAATCAAAGAGTGAAGTCACAGGAGAGCAGGTGGGTGATTGGTTGGTGAGCATTACAGCTTTTTTTTGCTCTCTAAGTTAGGGAAGGGGGTTACATTAAAAGCTGAGAAACTGTAACTTGCTAGTACTTATTAAATTAATAACTTAAACTAGATAAAATAAGCAAACAATAAAACAAAAATATCGATTGAATAAAAGCTTTAACAAATTAATTAATTAATTAATTAAACAAGTTTGAGATGACAGGGCAGGTGGTGTGTCTTAACTGCAGCATGTGGGGGTTTGTGGAAAGCATCGCAATCCCGAGCAAGCACATCTGCAGTAAGTGCCTGCAACTCGAGGAACTTCGGCTCAGAGTTGTTGAGTTGGAGTGCGAGCTGCAGACATTGCGATGCATCAGGGAGGCGGAGAGTTACCTGGACACTTTGCTCTAGGAGGGGGGGTCACACCTTTTACGTTAAGTACTACTTTAGTCAATGGTCAGGGACAGGAGGATGCGACTGCGTGTCAGGCAGGTATGGGGACCCAAGTTGCAGTGGCGGAGGAGCCTCAATCCTTCACCATGTCCAACAGGTACGAGGTACTTGCTCCCTGTATGGGTGAGGAAAAGGACACCAGGGAGGATGGGCAAACTTAGCACGGCACCTTGGTACAGGGGGCCATCCAAGTAGGGGGGAGAAGGAAGGAATGTGGTAGTGGTAGGGGACTGTATAGTCAGGGGGATAGGTACTGTTCTCTGTAGCCATGACCGGGAGTCCCAAAGGCTGTGTTGCCTGCCCGGTGCCAGGGTTAAGGACATCTTCTTGTGGCTGGAGAGGGACTTGGAGTAGGAGGGGGAGAATCCAGTTGTCGTGGTCCACATAGGTACCAACGACACAGGTAGAACCAGGAATGAGGTTCGGCTGCGGGAGTTTGAGGAGCTAGGGTCTAAATTAATAAGCAGAATCTCAAGGGTAATAAATTCTGGATTACAACCTGAGCCACATGCAAAGTGGCATAGGGACAAGCAGATCAGAGAGTTAAATATGTGGCTCAAAGAGTGGTGTGGGAGGAAGGGATTTTCAATTCATGGGGCACTGGCACCAGTACTGGGGCAAGAGGGAACAGTTCTGTCGGGACAGGCTCCACTTACACCGGGCTGGAACCAGCATCCTGGTGAATTGAATAACTAGGGCTGTAGATAGGGCTTTAAACTAAAAAAGGTGTGGGAGGGTTCAGGTGAGGGGAAATTCAGAAATCTAAAGTGAAAGGTCAAGGCAATAGAGCAGTGCATCGATTTGGGTAAAAATAAGCAGAGTGTGACATAAAATTTAAATTAAAGGCTCTTTATTGGCATGCAAAGGTATTCGTAACAAGATAGATGAACTAGTGGCACAAATCTAACAGCCATTACAGAGACATGGTTGCAAGGGGACCATGGTTGGGATCTAAATGCTCCAGGGTACTTGACATTTGGAAAAGACTGGCAGAATGGAAAAGGAGAGGGGATTGCCCTGATAATGAATCATAGAATCATGGAAATTTACAGCACGGAAGGTGGCCATTTCGGCCCATTGTGTCCGCGCCGGCCAACAAAGAGATATCCAGCCTAATCCCACTTTCCAGCTCTTGGTCCGTAGCCCTGTATGTTACGGCACTTTAAGTGCACATCCAAGTACTTTTTAAATGTGGTGAGGGTTTCTGCCTCTACCGCCCTTTCAGGCAGTGAGTTCCAGACCCCCACCACCCTCTGGGTGAAGAAATTTTCTCTCAAATCCTCTCTTACCAATTATTTTAAATCTATGCTCCCTGATTGTTGACCCCACTGCTAAGGGAAATAGGTCCTTCCTATCCACTCTATCTAGGCCTCAATTATACACCTCAATAAGGTCTCCCCTCAGCCTCCTCTGTTCCAAAGAAAACAAACCCAGCCTATCCAATCTTTCCTCATAGTTAAAAATCTCGAGTCCAGGCAACATCTTTGTAAACCTCCTCAGGACTTTCTCTAGTGCAGTCACATCTTTCCTGTAATGTGGTGACCACAACTACAGGCTGTACTCTAGCTGTGGCCTAACTACTGTTTTATACAGTTCAAGCATAACCTCCCTGCTCTTGTATTCTATGTCTCGGCCAGTAAGGGCAAGTATAACGTATGCCTTCTTAACCACCTTATCTACCTGGCCTGCTACCTTCAGGGATCTGTGGACCTGCACTCTAAGATCCCTTTATTCCTCCACACTTTTCAGTGTCGTACTGTTTAATGTGTATTACTTTGCCTTGTTAGCCCTCCCCAATGCATTACCTCACACTTCTCCGGATTGAATTCCATTTGCTACTGTTCTACCCACCTGACCAGTTCATTGATACCTTCCTGCAGTCTACAGCTTTCTTCTTCATTATCAACCACACAGTCGACTTTAGTATCATCTGCAAACATCTTAATCATACCCCCTATATTCAAGTCTAAATCATTGATATATACTACAAAAAGCAAGGCACCTAGTACTGAGCCCTGTGGAACCCGACTGGATACAGTCTTACAGTCACAAAAGCACACATCAACCATTACATTTTGCTTCCTGCCTCTGAGCCAATTTTGGATCCAACTTGCCACTTTGCCCTGGATCCCATGGGCTTTTACTTTCGTGACCTGTCTGCCATGTGGGACCTTATGAAAAGCCTTGCTAAAATCCATATACACTACATCATACGCACTACCCTCATCGACCCTCCTGGTTACCTCCTCAAAAAATTCAATCTAGTTAGTCATTCACGACCTTCCCTTAACAAATCCATGCTGACTGTTCTTGCTTAATCTGTGTCTTTCTAAATGAAGATTTATCCTGTCCCTCCGAATTTTTTTCAATAATTTTCCCACCACCGAGGTTAGGCTGACTGGCCTATAATTAGTCGTTCTTTCCCTTTCTCCCTTTTTAAACAAAGATACAACGTTAGATGTCCTCCGGTCCTCCAGCACCACACCTGTAGCCAGACAGGACTGGAAAATGATGGTCAGAGCCTCCGCTTTTTCCTCTTTTGCTTCGCTTAACAGCCTGGGATACATTTCATCTGGGCCTGGGGATTTTTCCACTTTCAAAGCTGCTAAGTACCTTAATACTTCCTCTCTCACTATGTTTATTTCATCTAATATTTCACACATAAAGGATGCCTTAAGGACAGTAGAGATAAAGGGGCCGAAATTACCCCATGCCCCATTCGAATTATATAGACATTTATCACCAAGTATAGGTAAGTGACCCGGAACTCTGAAAAATGTCCGGAACGCTATCGAAGGCAGTAGAGGGGCAGAAGCGGGGCGAAATGACTCAGTGTCGCACTGACCACATCAGTGCAGTGCTGATGATGTCAGTGCTGATGTGTCACAACACCCCTCCCCTTCAATTAAAGTGGAGGGCCACTGCGCACTCTGCGGTCCCTTTGGCGGCCACCACTGGGCCACCAGGGATGCCCTCGATTGGGCCAACAGTCCAGCACCCATAACGGAGTCCGCGCTGCAGGATGGCGGCCCTGTCGATGTAGGGCCTTCAATTGCCGGGCCGACAGAAAAGTCAGCCGACAAAAAAATATGCCAGCCCTCGGCATAATGACCGCCCCTTTAAGGGGAGCCCCGGCAGTGGATGACCGCTAGCTTTGAGACACGGGAAGCTAGCAGTGACATCGGCCGGCACCATCCTTGCCGGCCATGGGGCAATTTATCCCGGGGGGGCGGGTACAAAGTGGTCAGTGTGGGGCAGTGAAGGGTCGGCATGCATGCCGATGATGTCATCGCCGTGCGTGCGCCCGCCCAGGGCTCAAGTTGTGGGTCACGGTGCTAATGGCACAACACTCACCAAACCTCTGGGTCAGTTTCCCCAGAGACGCTATTGACCCCTTCTCCCAGGCGATAATCTCTTTGCGCCCCATTAGCGTCACCCAAAGTATCTCGGCTCAGAAGATTAGGAAGTAGAATCAATATGGGTGGAGATAAGGAATAACAAGGTGTAGGAAACATTGGTGCGAGTAGTACATAGGTCCCTTAACAGTAGCTATACTGTTGGACAAAATATGAATCAAGACATAGTAGGAGCTTGTAAGAAAGGTAATGCAATAATAGTGAGGGACTTTAATCTTCATATAGACTGGATAAATCCAATTGCAAAGGTAGTCTGGAAGACGAGTTCATGGAATGTATTCAGGACAGTTTCCGAGAACCATGGCCCTGAAATTCCGGTTGGATGCTTCTTTCGGACAAACGCCTTTGACCCGAAATGTTTTTGCGAAAGTACCCAGTGGTCCCGGAAGTGCCTTCGATTCCGGTGGGAGGCCTTCTTTTCCCATGCATCGCAGAGCGCCCCCATCTTCGAGGTACGGACGGAGAAGCTGGAGTCACATGAGCCTGGGCAATCAATCACGGTACAATATTCTCATTGATAGTAATGGGAACTCCGACTTTACAAGTTCCCCTTACTATCAATGAGAATAACCCCCTAAAACACCCAAACATAACATAATAAATTAAAAAAAACACCTCGTATATTTAAAATTAGTTGAAATTAAATGTCATAAAATGTTTTAGAAAAAAAATTGGGGGGGGGGGATTTTTTTTTTTAATGTATTTTTATAGGGTTTAAAATAAACTTACCTTAATGGACAGAGTTTTTACTCTAAAAATGTGTGTTTAAATTTAATTTTTGTGTGTTTTAAAACTCTTACACTGTTAAAAGTAGGCTATGTGTCCGCTTTTACCAGGTGTAAAAGTTTCAAGGACATTCGCTGGGCATGAGTTGGGCAAATAGCCCAATCTCACCGCTTGAATCTCCTTCTCCCGGGGATGCGGACGATATGTCAAGCAAAAACTTGACTGATGGGAAAAAAACAGTTTTTGCCGCATGCGCATCGCACCCCGAAAACCGCCTTTTGCGAGGCCTCGCTGGGTCCATACATACTCCGTACGGGCAAGGCCGGGATTTTGCACCAAATATGTCATGGATCCAATCAGGGAACTTGTATTGTGTAATGAGACTGGGTTAATTAGCAATCTCATGGTAAAGTATCCTCTGGGGCAGAGTGATCATAATATGACAGAATTTCACATTAAGTTTGAGAGTGACTTGCCTAAGTCCGAAACTAGAGACTTAAACTTAAATAAAGTCAATTACATAGTTATGAGGGGCCTGTTGACTCAGGTAGATTGGAAAAAATAGATTAATAGGTATGGCGGTAGATATGCAGTGGCTAGCATTTAAAGAAATATTTCATAATTCTCAACAAAAATATATTCCATTGAGAAACAAAAACTCCATGGGATAAATGATCCATCCATGGCTAACTAAAGAAGTTAAAGGATAGCATTAGATTGAAAGAAGAAGCTTAAAATGTTGTGAAGAATAATTGTAAGCCTGAGGATTGGGAGAGTTTCAGGAACTGAGTTTCAGGAACCAACAAAGGATGCCCAAAAAATTGGTAATAAGGAAAAAAATTGAATATGAGAGAAAACTAGCAAGAAATATAAAAACAGATTGTAAGCACTATTTTTATTAATGATCTGGGTTTTAGAGTTGGGGGCCCAATTTTCAAATAGCAAGATCTGTGCGAGTGTTATAACTGTAGAAGATGCTTGTCTGCTTCAGGTAGATCCTAATGTGTCGGGAGGTTGGGCTCAAGACTGGAAAATGATGTATAACTTAGATAAGTGAAATGTTATGCATGTGGGCAGGGCAAATGCTCAACATTTATACACCCTCCAGGGATAGGCATTAAAGATGGTAGAGATAGAAAGAGATTTGGGCATTCTAGTGCATACATCCTTAAAGATACACGAGCAATGCCATGCAGTGATAGCTAGAGCAAATAGGGTGTTGGGGTGTATCCATAGGACAATTAAGCACTGTATAAGACGAGGCGTACTGTTTTGTCATTGTACAAGACCTTAGTCAGGCCGCACTTGGAATACTGTGTCCAGTTTTGGTCTCCTCAGATGGTGGGTGATATTGAGGCTCTGAAAAGGGTGAAGAAGAGAACCACTAGACTAATTCCCAGTCTAAAGCATCTTAGTTGTCAAGATAGGCTAAAAGAGTTGCAAGTCTATACCTTAGAGCAGCATAGACTTAGGGGGAATCTGATTGAGGTTTATAAGATAATGAAGGGAATAGACGGTGTTCCAGCTGACAGTTTATTTCAATGAAATAGGTTAGGCAGGACCTGGAGTCACAAATTTAAGTTGTACAGGGCTAGATCTAGGTTAGACATCAGGAGGTGGTTCTTTTCCCATAGAATAGTAGACCTCTGGACCAAGCTGCCATTTCATGTGGTGGATGCAGACTTGCTGAATTCCTTCAAGCGAAAGCTGGATTTATTCTGGTTGTGGTGGAGTTCACCTCTTAGTGAAGGTAGGTACTACAGGGAATTCAAGGCCAGAGTGATCTCCTGGATTAGTTTCGGTCGCTTAGATGGGTTGGAGAGGAATTTCCCAGATTTGGTTTTTCCCAAATTAGCCTGGGTTTTTTATCTGTTTTTTTTTGCCTCTCCTAGGAGATCACGTGGCTTTGGGTGGAATGGAGTGTATATGTTGTGATACATAAGGTATCATAATTGTGTGGGACAGGCTCGATGGACCAGAAGGTCTTTACCTGTCCGTCATTGTTCGTATGTTCGTAGCTTCTACAAGTATGTAAAAAGGAAGAGAGTAGCAAAAGTAAATGTTGGTCCTTTAGAGACTGAGATAGGAGAAATTATCATGGGGAATAAGGAAATGGCAGAAACGTTAAACAAATATTTTGTACCTGTCTTCACAGTCGAAGACACAAAAAGCATGCCAAAAATGGTGAGGAACCAAAGATCTAATGAGGAACTTTATATAATTAATATTCATCGAGAAAAAGTGCTAGAGATTCTAATGGGATTAAAAGCTGACAAATACTCTGTGAAGCGGTTAAAATCATTAGTAATTCTAAAAGTATTGTAGTTAAGCTTGTAATTCTCAGAAGTGTAGGTGTGATGGGAAAGCAGGTTTATCGTGGGAAGGCAAGCTGTGGGAAGTGGTGGGTCACATAACATGGGACGAGATAATAATACAAAGGATTGAAACACTCCAGTTTGTCTGTCATTAATCAAGGACACATAGGTCTGGGAACAAGTTTGTTGTGTTCTTAACACAGATGAGACTGCACACAGGGAGGTTAAAGTAACAGAGACCTTAGTCTTTATGAAGACACTCCAGAGTGAGTAATAGGCCTTAGGGGCCGGCTTATATACAGTGCTCCCAAGGGATGCTGGGATCCCTTGGGACTTCAGGGGGTGCGCTCCCTGGTGGCGGAACATGGGAGTGCATGCTTTACAGATACACAACATCACTCCCCCCCGCGAAAGTCAAAGTGAAAACTATTTACAAGGTGAGACGGTCGGGAGCCTTTCTTTCCCTGGTGGACCGTCTCGGTACAAATGTCTGTTCTGGTGTGTTGGCTGTGCCCTCGCTGGGCTGGCATATTGTTGGCCCTGCAGGGCTGCTGGGTGAGCCTGGCCTTGCTGGGCTGTTAGGCGTGATGGGTTTGATTTCCTGGTCCGGCGTGGTGTCGTTGATCCTTTGGGTGTGTGTTGTGGGCTCGAAAAAGGTGGTGTCTGCTGTGGGTTGTTCAACGCAGTCTGTGAACCGCAGCCTCATTTGGTCCAGGTGCTTTCTGCAAATTTGTCCATTGTCTAGTTTGACGACAAACACCCTATTCCCTTCTTTAGCTATCACCGTGCCCGCGATCCACTTGGGAGTATGTCCATTGTTTAGCACATACACAGGGTCATTCAGATCAATTTCCCGTGACACAGTGGCGCGACCATCGTTTACATTTTGTTGCTGCCACCTGCTCTCTACCTGATCATGCAGATTGGGGTGAACAAGCGAAAGTCTGGTTTTAAGTGTCCTTTTCATGAGTAGCTCAGCCGGGGGCAACCCTGTGAGCGAGTGGGGTCTCGTGCAGTAGCTGAGCAGTACTCGGGACAGGCGGGTTTGGAGTGAGCCTTCTGTGACTCGTTTAAGGCTCTGTTTGATTGTTTGTACTGCCCGCTCTGCCTGCCCTTTGGAGGCTGGTTTAAATGGGGCCGAGATGACATGTTTGATCCCATTGCAGGTCATGAATTCTTTAAATTCGGCACTGGTGAAACATGGCCCATTGTCACTGACCAGTATGTCAGGCAGACTGTGGGTGGCAAACATGGCCCTCAGGCTTTCAATGGTGGCGGTGGCAGTGCTTCCCGACATTATTCCACATTCAATCCATTTTGAAAAAGCATCCACCACCACCAGGAACATTTTACCGAGAAACAGGCCCATAGTCGACATGGATCCTCGACCATGCTCTGGAGGGCCAGGACCACAAACTTAGTGGTGCCTCTCTGGGCACGTTGCTCAACTGAGCACACACGCTGCATTGCCGTACACAGGACTCGAAGTCAGAGTCGATTCCGGGCTACCACACGTGGGATCTGGCTATCGCTTTCATCATTACTATACCCGGGTGTGTGCTGTGGCGATCCGAAATGCTGTGGAAAGCCGCTGAAACGGCTTGATTAGCTTTTGCATTTCAACGGGGATGCTGGCCCAGCTCCCATGCAGTACACCATTTTTTACGAGGGACAACAGAGGATCCTGGCTGGTCCAAGTCCTAATCTGGAGGGTCGTGACAGGTGATTTATCATTTTCAAACGCTTCCATGACCAGCAACAAGTCTGCGGGCTGCGCCATCATCAACAAGTTTGCAGGCTGCGCCATTTCCACCCCCATGGTGGGCAATGGTAGCCGACTCAGAGCATCCGCACAGTTCTTGGTGCCTGGCCTGTGGCAGATGGTATAGTTACACGCTGATAGCGTGAGTGCCAACCTTTGTATGCGGGCTGAGGCATTAGTATTTATCCCTTGTTTTCAGCGCACAGGAATATGAGGGGCTTGTGATCGGTTTCCAGCTCAAATTTGAGGCCAAATAGGTACTGATGCATTTTCTTTACCCCGAACACACACGCTAATGCCTCTTTCTCAATCATGCTGTAGGCCCTCTCGGCCTTAGACAAGCTCCTGGAGGCATAGGCGACAGATTGCAACTTCCCCGCAAAGTTAACTTGTTTTAATACACATGCGACTCCATAAGACGACGTATCACATGCTAGCACAAGTCTTTTACACAGGTTATACAAGCAGCTTGTTGGAGCATAAAATGTTTCTGGCTTTCTCAAAAGCAATTACTTGTTTTTTTTCCCCATACCCAGTTCTCACCTTTTCGCAATACCACATGTAGGGGCTCTATGAGGGTGCTTAACCCCGATAGGAAGTTACCAAAATAGTTCAGGAGTCCCAGGAACGACCGCAACTCCATGACATTCTATGGCCTGGGCGCGTCCCTGATAGCCTCTATCTTGGTATCAGTGGGCCGAATGCCATCCGCCGTGATCTTTCTCCCCGAAAACTCCACTTCTGTTGCCATGAAGACGCATTTCGACCTCTTCAGCTGCAGCCCTACGCGATCCAGTCGCTGGAGGACCTCCTCCAGGTTTTGTAGTTGCATGACGGTGTCCCGACCCGTGCGTAGTACCGACTTGAGTAGGCTCTCCATGTTTCTCTGGAGGATCGCTGCTGCCGACCGAATTCCAAACGGGCATCTGTTGTAGATGAACAGTCCCTTGTGTGTGTTGATGCAGGTGAGGCCCTTCGAAGACTCCTCCAGCTCCTGCGTCATGTAGGCCGAAGTCAGGTCGGGCTTGGTGAACGTCTTGCCTCCTGCCAGCGTTGCAAATAGGTCATCTGCCTTAGGTAGCGGGTATTGGTCCTGTAGCGAGAAACGATTAATAGTTCCTTTATAATCGCCGCCAATCCTGACCGTGCCATCACTTTTGAGTACTGGAACAATCGGGCTGGCCCACTCGCTGAATTCCACTGGGGAGATGATGCCCTTGCGTTGCAGCCTGTCCAGCTCGATTTCCACTCTCTCCCTCATCATGTGAGGTACCGCTCGCGCCTTGTGGTGAATGGGTCGTGCCTCTGGGACCAAGTGGATCCGTACCTTTGCCCCGGAAAAGTTTCCAATGCCTGGTTCAAAAAAGGAAGGAAATTTGTTAAGAACTTGGGTACATGAGGCCTCATCAACATGTGATAGTGCTCAGATGTCATCCTAGTTCCAGCGGATTTTGCCCAGCCAGCTCCTTCCAAGCAGTTTGGGGCCATCGCCCTGGACAATCCAGAGTGGCAGTTCATGCAACGTGCCCTCATAGGTGACCTTGACCATGGCACTGCCCAGGACAGTGATAAGCTCTTTGGTGCACATTCTCAGTTTCGTGTGGATAGGGATCAGGGCTGGTCTGAGTGCCTTGTTGCACCACAGTCTCTCAACCATCTTTTCAATCATGATGGATTGGCTAGCACCAGTGTCCAGTTCCATGGCTACGGGTAAGCCATTCAATTTTACGTTTAGCATTATAGGTGGACATTTCATCGAAAATGTGTGTATCCCATGTACTTCAGCATCTGTCTCCTCTCTCTGAGGCTCGAAATTGCTTTGGTCCACCATGGACCAATCTTCCTCTGCCACATGGTGGTTAGCAGGTTTTGCAGAGCTTGCAGTTCGTCTGTAAGCTCGTTGGAGGTGCCCCATTGTTCCACAGCTCTTGCAAACATACCCTTTGAAGCGGCATGAATAGGCTGAATGGAAGTCTCCACAACGCCAACAAGGTGTGAATTGCCTTGCATTCATCCTTTGTTGCGGACTCTGAGTCATCTGGGTCACGTGAGGCCTGCTGGCAGTTGCAGACTCGTGGTTTCTGCCGTGTACATTTCTGCTCGCAAACACAGTTCCAGGTAATTTATGAACATTGCTAGCACTTGTGTGCTGAGAGATTTGATTGGTGTTATCACTGGTGGACATAAACGCCTGTGCTATCACAATGGCCTTACTGAGGGTCGGTGTCTCTACAGTCAAAAGTTTTCGTAGGATGGTCTCGTGGCCAATGCCCAGTACAAAAAAGTCTCTGAGCATTTGCTCCACGTAGCCATCAAACTCACATTGTCCTGCAAGTCGCCTTAGCTCGGCAACGTAGCTCGCCACTTCCTGACCTTCAGACCGCTGGTACATATAGAACTAATACCTTGCCATCAGCACGCTCTCCCTCAGGTTAAGATGCTCCCAAACCAGTGTACACAGCTCCCCAAACAACTTATTTGTGTGTTTCACCGGAGCCAGAAGATTCTTCATGAGGCTGTAGGTCGGTACCCCGCAGACCGTGAGGAGGACCGCTCTCCTTTTTGCAGCGCTTCCTTCTCCGTCCAGCTCGTTGGCTACAAAGTACTGGTCTAACCGTTTGACATAGGCTTTCCAGTCTTCACCCTCCGAGAACTTCTCCAGGATGCCCACAGTTTGCTGCATCTTTGCGTTGGATTCGTGTACTCGTCGCCTGTTGTTGTGTTCCTAACACAGATGAGACTGCACACGGAGATTAAAGTAACAGTGACCTCAGTCTTTATTAAGACACTCCAGAGTGAGTAACAGGCTTTAGGGACTGGCTTATATACAGTGCTTCCAAGGGATGCTGGGATCCCTGGTGGCGGAACATGGGAGTGCATGCTTTACAGATACACAACAAAGTTCTTTAAAAAAATAATGATGCAGCACATAACTAATCAGATAAGAGGCGCACGGAAATGAAATAATGAAATTGCATGTTTCAATGAAATTGTTGTAACTAGGCGAAGACTTGTGACGTGTTGGGGAAATAACCAATGGAAAACTTCCGCTCGTATGCTTCGTGATTTTGTATGTATTTTGAATGTATAAAAATAGCAGCCCCGAAGCTGCTCCACGAGAACGGCTGGTTTGGGTCACCGATTTACTGAACTCGTGTAGACGCTGCCTCTTCCTCAATTATGTACTTTATAATAAACTATTCTTTTCTCCGAAACAGACACGTGTTGAGTATCTTTGTAATACCCTACAACAAGTCCCTCCTATAACTATCCCCTCGGGTAACTTCATTGCTCGTCCAGTCATTCGCTCATGGGGGTTAATCCTGTCGTTCGATTTGGTGTGGCACGTAACCTCATTAGTATCGTGGGTAATAATTCTGGCCAGGATTGTCTGGTTTCCTATATTCAAAAACAAGTGATAGTTTATAAACTATCTTTACATACAAGTGCTCGCAATTAAAGTTCTCGCAAATCATTTCAAGGCTACTTCCATATCTTAGCTCGTCTCCCCCAAATGGCATTTCTGTCTCTCATCAGAGAAAATGGCATTTTTAGATTTTTTTCCTTTTTTTTAGATCAGCGTAAGGTACTGGGGCTCTTTAACTATTTCAGGAATTTTGTATCTAACTTCGCGGCAATCGCAGAACCAGTACACCTGGACCTGATGGTTTACATCCTAGGGTTCTAAAAGGTGGCTTCAGAGATATTTGTTTTGTTCTTTCAAAATTCCCTAGATTCTAGAACGGTCCCAGCAGATTAGAAGGTAGCAAATGTAACATCGCTATTCAAGAAAGGAGGTAGAGAGAAAACAGGGAACTGCAGGCCAGTTCGCCTAACATCAATCGAAGGGAAAATGCTGGAATCTATTGTTATGGAAGTGTATTCAGGGCATTTAGAAAACGATGTAACTATTTGTACTGCACTTTTTTTGACAGACAAGCGTCTGTCCAGCCCCACCCGCCCATGCCCGTGCTGCACTTTTTTGACAGACATGTGACAAGCCCCATCCCCTGTCAAGCTCCGCCCTCCCTCCCGGCTCGAATTATTCCATGCACGTGGTGCCAAGATGCAGGACCTGAGGCTCGGACTCTCTTCGCCTGCTCAGGCCCAGCTCTCTCCTCTCTCCCCGCCCCCCAGCCACCCGCCACCCCCCCCCCCCCCCCACCCGCTGACTCTCTCCCACCCAGCTGGCATGTGGCCGAGAGCGAGAGAGAGGCTGGGGAGAATGAGAGAGGCTGGGGGAGAGAGAAGGAGGCTGGGGAAGAGAGAAGGAGGTTGGGGGAGAGAGAAGGAGGCTGGGGGAGAGAGAGGGAAACTGGGGAGAGAGAGGGAGGCTGGGGGGAGAGAGAGAAAGGCTGGGGGAGAGAGAGAGCGGCTGGGGGGAGAGTGAGCGAGGCTGGGGGGAGAGTGAGAAAGGCTGGGGGAGAGTGAGCGAGGCTGGGGGGAGAGTGAGAGAAGCTGAGAGGAGAGTGAGAGAGGCTGTGGGAGAGTGAGAGAGGCTGGGGACAGAGAGAGAGGCTGGGGGGAGAGAGAGGCTGGGGGAGAGAGAGAGAGAGAGACATGGGTGGCGGTGGGGGGGGGGGGGGGCAGGGAGACATATGGGTGAGGGGAAGACGGATCATATTCTTCCAACCCCCTATAAGGGTCATTGTTGGAGTGGATGATATCCAGAAATCATGACACTCTCACTACTCACTTCATACTCAATAAACCTGTTAACAATCCGTACACAATGCCTGCCCCATCTACTGTGGGGTGGGGGGTGGGTGGCTGGTGGTGGGAAGGATGCACTTGCGCTGGGGTAAGGCACTTTGGCTGGGGGAGGGATGCACGTGGACTGGGGTAAGACACTTTGACTGGCCCTTGCTGTCTTCTGGGGAGCTCTGTCCTCTGTCACTTCAGGAAGTCAAGGTGGATCGAGTTACAATTTGCAAAGTCAGTGAAACCTTGGGATAGGCGGTTCCAGTGACACATTCCTGTGAAACTTCAGGGTGTGGCTTATCCGCCAAGGGGACCAATCATAGACAAAGGGTGGAGCATGGTGGCCATTTTTGCAGTACAAATAAGCATGTCCTTTAGAAAATCATAACATGATTAGGCAGAGTCAACATGGTTCCATGAAAAGGAAATAGTGTTTGACAAATATATTAGAATTTTTTGAGGACGTAACTAGCAGGATAGATAAAGGGAAACCAGTGGATGTAGTATACTTGGATTTCCAAAAAGCATTCGATAAGCGCCACATAAAATGTTATTACACAAGATAAGGACCCATGGGGTTGGGGGTAGTATAGTAGCATGGATAGAGGATTGGTTATTGGACAGAAAACAGAGAATAGGGATAAACGGGTCTTTTTCCGGTTGGCAGGCTGTAACTAGTGGGGTGCCGCAAGTTTCAGTGCTGAGGCCTCAGCTACTGACAATCTATATTAATGACCTAGATGAAGGGACCGAGTGTAATGTATCCAAGTTTGCTGGTGATACAAAGCTGGGTGGGACAGTAAGCTATGAGGAGAACACAGAGGGGGCGAAATTGCCCTGTGCCTCATTTGCGGCTCACAATTTGAATTAAATAAAAAATTTAGCGCCCGGCGAAAGTGGAACCTTAATGACCCAGAATTGGGGCCCTGATGTGTGAAAAAACATCCAGGCGGGATCGGAGGCCCTCTGCGCCATCGTGGGGCAATAGCGGGACAAGAGAGGGGTGGAGGCACAGCAATACCACTCAGCACCGTGCTGACCACGTCCTTGTGCACGAAACACAGAAAGCTAGCATGCAGGTATAGCGAGCAATAAGGAAGGCAAATGGCATGTTGTTCTTTATTGCAAGGGGATTGGAGAATAAGAGTAAGGAAGTCCGACTACAATTGTACAGGGCCTTGGTGAGACCACACCTGGAGTACTGTGCACAGTTTTCGGCTCCTTATCTAAGGAAGGATATACTTGCCTTGGAGGCGGTGCAACAAAGGTTCACTAGATTGATTCCTGGGATGAGAGGGCTATCCTATGATGAGAGATTGTGTAGAATGGGCCTATACTCTGGAGTTTAGAAGAATGAGAGATGATCTCATTGAAACATACAAGATTCTGAAGGGGATTGATGAGAGGTTGTTTCCTCTGCTGGAGTGTCTAGAACTAGGAGGCACACTCAGGATAAGGAGTAGGCCATTTAAGACAGAGATGAGGAGGAATTTCTTATCTCAGAGGGTTGTGAATCTTTGGAATTCTTTGTCCCAGATGGCTGTGGATGCTGAGTTTTTGAGTATATTCAAGGCTGAGCTAGATAGATTTTTGGACTCTAGGGGAATCAAGGGATATGGAAATCGGCGAAAGTGGAATTCAGGTTGATGATCAGCCATAATCTTATTGAATGGGGGAGCAGGTTCGAGGGGACGTATGGCTCATTCCTGCTCCTATTTCTTATGTTCCTACCTATGTTCTTATGTTTGTGGGACCTTGCTGTGCGCAAATTGTCTGCTGCATTTCCTACATTACAACTGTGACTACACTATAAAAACTAAATTCTTTGACTGTGAATGAGCTTGGGACATCCGAAGGTCTCATGAAAGGTACCATTAAAATTTGAGTTCTATCTCGCTAACTTTAAACATTGCTATTAAATCTAACCATCTCTGCTCTAAGGTTTACTATACCAGCTGCTCTAGTCTCGCCATTCAATTAAGCTTGAACCCTTTCTCTCAATGACAAGAAGCAGAAAGAAACAAGCGCTCCACAGTCCTCATTCACCTTGTGACGAGAGCAGCAGCATAAACTAGACATGCTTGGAACCGAGCCTCATTTCCTGTGTAGAATCAATAACTGAACAAGACAGATTTCTATCTCGTACTAACATCTCCCACAGGGACTGCAGATTCCAATGATTAATCGGATCGCTGCTGTGCGAGAGGAATAAGCTTTCCGATTTTTGGGTCAGGATGGGGCAGCTACTAACTGGTCATTATTTGTTAAGTATTTATTAGGCTGGTGACAGACATCTATCTCTGTGTCGCAGAGCATACACAGCCTTGTGTATCTCCCCACTCCCACACTACAATGTGACACAGATGCTGCACGTCATTTTGAGATTTTATTTCATGAACCTTTTTACGGTGTAGTGCATGTGTCAAAAAATTAATAAATTTTGTGATTTTTCATGGACCCAATCTAGCACATAGAAACAGGAGGAAGCCATTCAACCCCTTGAGCCTGTTCCGCCATTCACTTAGATCGTGGCTGATCTGTATCTTAACTCCATCACCTATCAATCTCAGTTTTGAAACCTGTCTCCATTTTCATTACGGTGCAGCGAGATGTGATTCATACAAACTACTCAGGACGAATGCGGAGGACCACAAATAAATCATTTCAGAAATGTTACAGCATACGTGGGCTGATAGTTTGCTGAGCGCCAGGGGTTGTACTAGAAAGCTAATCTTGTTGGTCGGTGGAGATGTTTTATTTGACGAATACTTAGGGGTCGAAATTCAGCTGATAAAGCCACCCGTTAGTGCTGGAGAGGGGTGGCAAAGGACTCACCGTCACCGCGGAGCAGGTTCCATGCCTCTGGAGAAAGTTAGTTGGGCAGTGGGGGCGGCGTCAAGACGCTGCACGCTCTACCGCCACCCACGTGGTGATGTCATCGAGCGTGCACCGCCCCCTTGGCGCCACGGCTGCGTAATTAGCTAGGTACCGTGGCCTTACCGGCAGCCGTTTGTACAGCTGTCGGTACATCGGGGTTCCCGGGCGGTATCGTCCAGACACCAAGGTTCGTTGTTAACATTAATTTTTTAACCGTTTATATATTAAAGGCACCAGTGGGGAATTGTGTATGTGGATCAAATCAGCCATGATCTTAATGAATGGCGGAGCAGGCTTGAGGGGCCAAATGGCCTACTCCTGCTCCTATCTCTTATGTTCTCATGTCAGAGAAAATTTCGGAAACTTTTTTTTCAGTTTTTCTAACTCGCATGCCGGCAGCCTACGTCTGGAAATTCAGTCAGCCTCCTGAGTTACCGCTTCATTGGTGCCCGAGCATGAGTGTGCGATGCCACTTTTATCGCTGCTCTCTCATCTTTGGACAGAAAAACTGAATTTAGCATTTTGAGGTGGTGATTACCGCCTGGCGGTACAATCACCGTTCAAGCGGTGTCACCGCCTCCAAAACAGCGGTACCGAATTTCGACCTCTTAAACTTGTCACTCTCTCTTCCTTGTTCATTCATTATAGCAGATTTGGATTCATTAATGTGACTAATTTTCTATCATTGTGATAGCGCAAGCGCAATTTCTCTACTGAGTTTTCATCTTCTGATATTGCCTTTGGATGAGATACTCTGCACAAAAGGACAACATTTTATGGGATTGTTGATCCTGCCCATTTTACCTCTTGGCAGAAAGTGGCATAGTCCAACACATGTAGTTCACCATGACCCTGGCCAATGGCATTCTACAAGAGATATCAGAAAGAGGGTGAGGTGTCACCAATGACCTGTACAGTTGTAGTAGGACTTCCCTACTTTTATACTCTATGCCCTTGCAATAAAGGCCAAAATTCTATTTGCCTTCCTAATTACTTGCTGTACCTGCATGCTAATATTTTGTGTTTGATGCACAAGGACCCCCCAGATCCCTCTGTACCGCAGCATTTTGTAATCTCTCCCCATTTAAATAATAATTTCTTTTTTTATTTTTCCAACCATGTTCCCACATTATACTCCATCTGCCAAATTCATGCCCACTCACTGAGCCTATCTATATCCTTTTGCAAATTCTTTGCATCCTCCTCACAACTTGCTTTCCCACCTATCTTTGTATCATCAGCAAATTTGGCTACATTACACTCAGCTCCTTCATCCCTTATTATTATAGATTGTAAATAGTTGAGGTCTCAGCACTGATCCCTGTGGTACCCCTGAAAATGACCCATTTATCCCGACTCTCTGTTTTCTGTTAGATAGCCAATCATCTATCCACGTTAATATATTACTCCCAACCCCGTGAGCTCTCATCTTGTGCAGTAACCTTTTATGTGGTACCTTATCGAATGCTTTCTGAAAATCCAAATGCACGACATCTACTGGTTCCCCTTTATCCAGTTATCATTATCCCTATCGCTATCCTGCACTTTTGCCTTCTCCTTTCTCTTTGACTTTTTAATTTCCGCTCACCGGATCCCTCCCCCTCACTATTTAGCTTGAAGCCCTATCCTGGTTATTCGATTCACCAGGACACTGGTCCCAGCCTGGTTCAAGTGAAGCCCAACCCAATGGAACAGCTCCATCTTATCCCAGTATTGTTGCCAGGTCCCATGAATGAAACCCCATTTCTCCCACACCAATCTTTGAGCCGCAAGTTCATCTCTCTGATCTTAATTACCCTATGCAAATTTGCTCATAAAAGAAAGAAAGACTTTGATTTATATAGCGCCTTTCATGACCACTGGACATCTCAAAGCGCTTTACAGCCAATTAAGTACTTTGGGAGTGCAGTCACTATTGTACTGTGGGAAACGTGGCAACCAACTTGCGTGTAGCAAGTTCCCACAAACAGCAATGTGATAATGACCAGATAATCTGTTTTTTAGTGATGTTGATTAAGGGATAAATATTGACCAGGACACTGGGGATAACTCCCCTGCTCTTCTTCAAAATAATGCCATGGGATCTTTTACATCCACTTGAGAGAGCAGACGGGGCCTCGAATGTCTCATCCAAAGGACAGCACCTCTGATAGTGCAGCACCTCTGACAGTGTCAGCCTAGATTTATGTGCTCAAGTCCCTGCGTGGGTTTTGAACCCACAACCTTCTGACTCAGATGCGAGTGTACTACTCACTGAGCCACAGCTGACACTATAGGCCAACAATTCCGGCCTCCCCGGGTCTGTACGGAGTTCCGTATGGAGGCATCGGAAATGCCAGTTTCCAGAGCGCAATGTGCATGTGCTGGAAACCAGCATTTCCAACCTGTCAAGTTTCTGGCTTGACAGATGGTCGCATCTCGGGAGCGAGAACATTTGTAAGTGGAAGTTTCCGATATTTACGCTTACAAATGTCCTCAAAAATCTTGCACCTGAAAAAGCAGGCACATAGCCTTTATTTTTATATGTTTTTGTGTTGTTTTTAAAACTTTTTTTAAAAAAGTGTTTTAAAAAACACAAAAACATATAAAAATAAAGTTATTAAAACATATTTTAAATCATTAAAAATCCTCCCCACAACATTTTATTTTTAAAAACTTTAAAAAAATTGGGAAATTATTTTTTTAAAGACATTAATAACTTTAGTTTAAATGAATGTAGTGTAATTATTTTCTATTTTGTATTGGTGTTTTGGGTGTTTGGGGCTGTGTTTTGGGTGTTTCGGGCTCTATCACAATCATAGTAATAAGAGTTTAGGACTCTGCGGAACTCCTATTACTATGATCCTTTACATGATTGGCTGCCGAGAGCCATGTGACTCCAGCTAAAGGCCTGCGCACGCTCCGATGTGCACACGCTGCAAATCGCAGTCGAAGGAGGCCTCAGCATCGGAAAGTCAAACGTGGGCAGCAGCTTAAGGTAGGTGCGTATTTTTTCTCTAAAATGCCCACGGGAAGGCCAAACCGGAATTTCAGGGCCATTGTGTCGCTAAGTCGGAAAGTGCTTGGCCCACTGAGTTGACTGTCAGGTAACTTCACTGAATGGCCTGTATGGTCACCTGCCCTAATTTCTCCTTATGTTACTCAGTGTCAAAGCTTTTGTCTTATAATACTCCTGCGAAGCACCTTGGGATGTTTTACTACATTAAAGGCGCTATGTAAATATAAGTTGTTGCTGTGTTGTTGCAAGGCCTCCTGCTGGGAGCCCTTCTCCCCCTCCTCCCTCTGCGAGCAGCTTGTCCTTTTCTTCGCTGCCTCAGCTTCATCTCCCTGTCATGCTGCAGGCTGAGGGTGATGACAAGATCACCCATGATTGGGAGCAAGTGGTCTGACCAGAACCTTTGAAGTCAGAACCACGGCCTTCTCCTTTTCAAGCACATATCCAATTCCCTTTTAAAAATTACTGTTGAATCTGCTCCCTTTCAGGCAATGTATTCCAGGTCGTAATTCGCTCGGTAAAAAAACTTCTCCTCATCTCACCTCTTCTCCACTTGCAGTACCATTCTCTGTCACCTCACCAACTTTAAACAACTCTGGAAAGCTCCAAACAGTTCCACAAACTTACACACAGCCAATAGAAATCAGTCAGCAACTGACCTAAAAGTGGTTGCTGATCGCTGTCTTCCTAAGAGAGGACAGCAGGTTCGTCCTCCACAGAGTCACTGTCACAGCAGTCCTAGTAATCTGTTGGAAGGCAGATTGCTGGACTGCTGTGACATCTTGCAAACCCCTTCCCACACTGGTAAACCCAGCCTTGATGGCAACAGTCTGAGCTTGCATGACAAAAAGTCTGAGATTCCACTACAGCACTCAGATGTTGGGTGGCCTCTGCTTATGCTCCAAAGGAAGCTGAGACATCAGCTATCAGACACTGCATCATGGTTCTTCACTCAGAGAGTGGTTAACCTGTGGAATTTTCTACCACAGAAAGTTGTTGAGGCCAGTTTGTTAGAGATATTCAAAAGGGAGTTAGATATAGCTCTTACAGCCAAAGGGGTCAAGGGGTATGGAGAGAAAGCAGGAAAGGGTGCTGAGGTTGAATGATCAGCTATGATCTTATTGAATGGCGGTGTAGGCTCGAAGGGCCGAATGGCCTGCTCTTGCACCTAATTTCTATGTTTCTATGTTTCTATGTTTCTATGTTGGGCCCACGTGTGATAATGGAGTTAGCCATCAATTTCATGGTGGAAATCATGGGCTCCAAGCTCGTGCAAAGCCCTGTGCAAGGTTGGTGCCAGACTCCTCCATGCTCCTTCACATTGCACACTGACTTTCTGGGCGGGCTGCCAATTCATCAAGCATTGCATTGTGCATACCCATCAGCCTTCTGCTGTAGGCTGCCCCATCAAAGTCCTCATCTGAGTCCAGTGTAGCAGAACTCATGTGTGACCACTCGCTCCAAGGAGCTGAAACCTGCGTTATCCTTTCCGCTGCTTTGGCTGCACTATTCGGAGTTCACAAAGTCGCAATATTTATCCCCAACTAACATCATTAAAACAGATTAGCTTGTCATTATCACAGTGCTGTTTATGGGATCGTGCTCTGCACAAATTGGCTGCCATGTTTCCTACACTACAACAACAAGAACAGCAGCATTTATGTAGCACCTTTAATGTAGTAAAAACATCACAAGGTGCTTCACAGGAGCGTAATCAGACAAATGTTGACACCGAGCTGCATAAAGTGATATTAGGACAGGTGGCCAGAGACTTGCTCAAAGAGGTCGGGTTAAGGAGTGGTGTTTTGAGGAGGAGGAGTGAGGTAGAGAGGTGAAGAGGTTCATGGAGGAAATTCCAGAGCTGAGGGTCTGGGCAGCTGAAGGCATGGCCGCCAATGGTGGAGCGTGACCACACTTGAAAAGTACCTCATTGGCTGTGAAGCACTTTGGGATGTCTTGAGATCATAAAAGGCACATGTTCTTTTGATCATTTGTCCTCATTTCCCCTTATGTGGCTCTGTGCCAGAACGGCAAATGTGATTTTTATTACAGACCTTCCCCCAAACATTGACGGCACTCCAGCTCCATGTATACAGAGCGACCTGAGTGACTATGTGCCCCATTGAGAAATGTAAACATTTTCAATCTTACAGTATCCTAGGGCAAAGCTTTCATCTGTGCATGTTTCCATCAGCATGTTCCTTGTTCCTTCTGAATGTGTTGATGGTACCGTATCACAATCACGGTGATATCCAGCAAACATCAAGTGTAAACCAGGATACATGCCCCCTAGATTTACAAAGACCGCACGACACATCAGTGACATATGAGAGCACAAATGGAGGAATGAGTTGGGAAATGAAACCAATTAAACAATGTCCCAGAGTGCAGTGACTGTCTGGCAAGGAATTTCTTACAAATGTATTAAATGTTGGTGTTAACTTTAGAGTTTTTTCAGTTGCTGTGTCTCTACAGTTTCTTGCTGTGTCAGTTTGTCTTGGGCTTGGCTGTCACTAGTCACCTCAGCCATGGTCAGACTTTCAGCTGGGTGGGAGAAAGAGTTGCAGAGCTGGGAATCTTTTCTCACTTGTGTCATTAGTTGGGCTTTTTAAGGAATTCTGAGGGTATCTGCTGACATTTGTCACAGTCACACTACATGGTGTTCGGAAGCAAATCGCCTTCACCCTCTGTGACTGTGGTGTACTATCCCTCCTCATCTTTCTCGACCTGTGTGCGGCCTTTGACACAGTTGAAAAAAAAAGAAAAAAAAGAAAGACTTGCGTTCACAGCCAATGAAGTACTTTTGAAGTGTAGTCACTGCTGTAATGTAAAAAACGTGGCAGCCAATTTGTGCACAGCAAGGTTCCACAAGCAGAAAAGATAATGACCAGATAATCTGTTTTTGTACTGCTCGCAACCTAGGCGTCATATTTGACCCTGAAATGAGCTTCCAGCCACATATCCGCGGAATAACTAAAACCACCTATTTCCACCTCCGTAACATTGCCCGTCTCCACCCTTACCTCAGTTCATCTGCTACTGAAGTCCTCATCCATGCCTTTGTTACCTCTACACTTGACTATTCCTATGCACTCCTGGCTGGCCTCTTACATTCTACCCTACGTAAACTAGAGGTAATCCAAAACTCGCACCAAGTCCCACTCACACATAATCCCTGTGCTCGCTGACCTACATTGGCCTCTGTTAAGCAACGCCTTGATTTCAAAATTCTCAAACTTGTTTACAAATCCCTTCATGGCCTCACCCATCTCTATCTCTGTAATCTCCTTCAGCCTCAAAACCCCCCGAAATGTCTGCGCTCCTCTAATTCTGCCCTTTTGAGTATCCCTGATTATAATCACTTAACCATTGGTGGCCGTGCCTTCAGCTGCCTGGGCCCCAAGCTCTGGAACTCCCTCCCTTAACCTCTGCGCCTCTCCACCTCTCTTTCCTCCTTTCAGACGCTTCTTGAAACCTACCTCTTTGTCCAAACTTTTGAACATCTGCCGTAATTTCTTCTTATGTGGCTTTATCAAATTTATTTGTTTTGTCTTAAAACACTGCTGTGAAGCGCCTTGGGAAGCTTTACTATTTTAAAAGTGCTACACAAATACAAGTTGTTGTTGTTGTTGCTTGAGGGATACATATTGGCCAGGACATCAGGGAGAACTCCCCTGTTCTTCGTCGAATAGTGCCATGGGATCTTTTATATCCATCTGAGAGGGCAGACGAGTCTCGGTTTAAGGTCTCATCCGGGAGTGTCAGCCTGGATGATGTGCTCAAGTCTCTGGTGTGGGGCTTGAACCTACCACCTTCTGACCCAGAGGTGAGAGAATGTTACCAACGAGCAACTGTCGTGAGCCCAGGGATCAAGTTGCATGCCTCATCATTCTTTTTGGCTGGTCATGTGCCTTCAAGTGATCAGCTTGGCTCAGATGAAGGGCGAATAAATATTTGATCAGATCGTGACGCAGATCATAAACCATCAAACAGACTTATTGACAACAGATAAGCAAATAGCAACAATACAAAGAATATCTATTCTTACTTGAAATATAGAAAATAATAATAAAGGATCACATCGCTATGCTGAAATTCACAGGAAAACTGGGCCTGAAACACGGCTCTTGTGATAATGTCATGTGGGGACTAGTTGGCAAACTTCCATTGATCCTCTTCTCCCTGTCTCTCTCACAAAGGTTCAGCAATTTAGGTCAAGCCAGCTGGAGGTACACTTTACAACGCTTTCGAAGTTCCAGCTCAGGAACAAAGGAAATCAAAAATTTCAGGATCCAAGATTCACAGGATAGCAAACATAAAAGGTTGTTTGAAATAAACACAGAAAATACTGGAAAACAATCAGCAGGTTAGGCAGCATCTGTGGAGAGATAAACAGAGTTAACAGGCAGGATTTTAACTTGGGGGGGGGGGGGGGGGGTGGCGGTAGGGAGCTGGATTATGATGGGAAACCCGGGAGAACGGGTTTATCTCAGACCCTGCAAAATTTAACGGCAGGGCCTCATTAATGTTTTTCCCCCTGGTTTCCAGCCCAAGGCCGGCTGACTGTTAGACGGGTCGGCTGGAGGGAGCAGAGAGGAGGAAGGAATCGGATACCGGGCTGGGGGGCAGGGAGAAGGTGGGGTGTTGGGGGCCAGCAATCGGAGGCCAGGATTGGGGGTTGGGGTCGGATGGCCGAGATTGGAGGGGGTCAGAGACACGGGCGAGGGGGGTCTCTGAAGGCAGGGAACAGAGGAGGTCAGTAACAATGTTCCCTGTAATGTTTTATGGTGCCGCACGGCTCCTTTAAGGGGCTGCGCGGGACCCCTTGAGCGCCAGGCGACCACACAGCTTAAAGGGGACATGGATTGGAAAGCTGGAGATGGGGTCGGTGATCGGGGGCTGGGAATCGGAGGCCAGAGGTGGCATTGGGGGTCGGGGGCCAAGGATCAGAAGGCTGGAGGGAGGGTCAGAGATTGGGGGCCGGAGATCGGGGTGGAGGGGGGGGTTTTGGAGGACTTATGGGGGTGGGGGAGTCAGAGGACAAGGGTGGGAGGTCGGGTGTGATCGGAGGAGCCGGGGGGGGGTGGGGGGAGGGAGAGGGCAGGGGGTGCGTTCGATCGCAGGGGGTTGGTGAGGCAGGGTCCAGCAGTAAGTGGAAAGGCACTAAGCTCCTGGATCCAACAGTTCTTGCCTTCCTTTAGCTCGTGAGTTCCCCAAGGCCCAGGAAACCTGGCCGCCCAGCGGTAAATTTAAAATGGTGCTTCAAAGTCCCCGTTCACCTTCTGGGAGCGGGTTGGTCTCCAGTTCCCGATTCGCCACAGTTAAAACCGGAGGGGGCCGGGCTGGAGGTGGGTTGGGTTTGGGATTTAGCTTTCGAACACTTTAACCTCCGATGTGACTATTTGTACTAATGATTTTCACGACCTACTGCACCTGGGTCCTCCGGACTCCGCCTTCCACCTGAAACCAGAACCGGAAGTGGGGATCCTCAATTGGCCACATTGATTCTGACCACGTTCCCTGATTTAGCCGCATGCCACTGAGACCCCGCTGAACCCCCCACCTAGCCACCCACCGAGCCCTCTGCCTCCCACCGAGATCCCCGCCCCCCCACCGAGCCCCCCAGCTGAGCCCCCCGGCTGAGCACCCCACCAAGCCCCCCGCCCCCGCCAAGCCCCCTGCCACAAAGAGGCAGAGGCGGCAGTGGCGGGGGAGACAGAGAGAGAGCCTGGGGGGAGGGGGGAGAGAGAGAGAGAGAGAGAGCCTGGGGGATGGGGGGGAGGGGTAAGAGCGATACGGAGTTGGGGAGGAAGAGAGTGAACTGGGGGTTGTAAAGATATAGACAAGGGCGAAGAGAGAAACACGGTGGGGTGGGGGGGAGGGAAGATAGAGAGCAACACGGGTGTTGTGAAAAAAGAAAGACGGGGGTGGGGAAGAGAGAGACATGGGGGTGGGGGGGAAAGGGAGAGACACAGCTGGGGAGAGAGAGACACGGCTGGGGAGAGAGACACAGGGGGGAAGTGAGACGGGGTGGAGGGTGTTAAGTCCTGACTCTAATGTACTGACTGACACGAGACACATGCTGAAGTCAAGGTCACTCAGGACCTGCACCTTTAATTCCAGTTCTCCAGTGCTGCACTTGCCTGAGACCTCCCTTTATATACCTCAGTGGGACAGGTATGGAGTGTCCCATGCAAGTGCATCCCTG
Organism: Pristiophorus japonicus; assembly: GCF_044704955.1. Classification (NCBI taxonomy): domain Eukaryota; kingdom Metazoa; phylum Chordata; class Chondrichthyes; family Pristiophoridae; genus Pristiophorus; species Pristiophorus japonicus. Next base: position 175,767,229 of record NC_091980.1, on the reverse strand, counting down.
GTGGTAAGGTATGCTTATTGTTACAGGTCATATCCAGTTACAGTCATGTATCGCATGGTAAGATACAGTTATGTACAGTAATGTGAGATACTTGACATCACCCTCCCCCAAGGTCTTATTGCCTTTATAGGTTCAGTCTCTCAGGTGGTCTGCGCTCTCGTGTGGAGCGTCTTAGTTGTGGTTCAGTCGTTTGCCTTGGTGCCTGTTTTTCGTTCGGTGTGATTGCTGGTATCTCGCCTGGGCTGTCTGTTGAGACTGCCCTTTCCTCAGGTTGTTCCACCTGTCTGTCCACCAGGTGTGGTGTGAGTTCCACATTGTAGTCTGCCTCTGGTTCTTCAGTGTTATCAGTGAATCTACTTTTTACTTGGTCTACATGCCTCCGGCAGGTTTGGCCATTGTCCATTTGTACAACCAGTAGCCTGTTTCCCTCTTTGTCTGTTACTGTCCCTGCAAGCCATTTGGGACACCTGCCATAGTTTTGTCCCCTATCTCATTCCACCTTCCCCTCGAATTTCGGTCATGGTACTCAGTTAGCTTTTGACGCTTAGCTTCAACAATTTCATGCATGTCTGGGAGGATTAACGAGAGCTTGGTCTTTAAGGTTCATTTCATCAATAGTTACGCGGGGGGAACCCCAGTCAACGAATGCGGACGAGATCTGTATGCCAGCAGCAGTCGTGACAGGTGGCTCTGCAGCGTGGGACATTGGATTCTGAGCATGCCTTGTTTAATGATCTGCACCGCTCGCTCCGCCTGGCCATTGGAGGCCGGTTTGAAAGATGCCGTCTTAATGTGATTTATACCGTGGTCAACTATAAAATCGTGAAATTCTGCGCTGGTGATGCACGGACCATTATCACTGACCAATATGTCAGGAATTCCGTGCGTTGCAAACATGGTTCTAAGGCTCTCCACAGTGGTGGAGGTGGTGCTCGAGTTTAAAATGGTGCATTCGATCCACTTTGAGAATGCATCAACGACTATGAGGAACATTTTGCCCATGAATGGGCCCGCATAGTCTACAGGCACCCGCGACCACGGTTTGGTGGGCCAGGGCCAGGGGCTTAGGGGGGCCTCCCTGGGGGCATTACTGAGTTGGGCACAAATGGTGCACCGACGGACACAGAGCTCCAAGTCCGCGTCAATGCCAGGCCACCAGACATGAGATCTGGCTATGGCCTTCATAAGGACGATCCCTGGGTGCTCGCGATGGAGCTCCCGGACAAATGCCTCCTTGTCTCGTAAGGGCATAATTTCTCGGCTGCCCCACATCAGGCAGTCTGCCTGTAATGAGAGTTCATGCATGCGCCTATGGAAGGGTTTGACCTCCTCGGGGCAGGCATCGCGAGCCTCTGCCCAGTCACTGGTTAAAACGCATCTTTTAACTCGAGATAATGTGGGTTTGCTGGTTGTCCAGGCTCTGATTTGGCGAGCCGTCATGGGCGAACCTGTGGATTCAAAGGCATTGATTGCCATGACCATCTCACAGTCCTGTTTGTCAGACCCTTCTGTGGTCGCCAGGGGTAGTCTGCTAAGCGCGTCAGCACAGTTGTCTGTGCCTGGTCTGTGCTTTATCGTGTAGTCGTAAGCCGCCTTATTGTTACAGGTCATATCCAGTTACAGTCATGTATAGCATGGTAAGATACAGTTATATACAGTAATGTGAGATACATGACACGGGGCAAGTGAGAGACACAGGTAGGGGGATCGGAGGGGAAAGGGAACTAGGGGAAGATGGATCACATTCTTCCAACCCCCTTTACACCCACACCCAATTTCTCGGAAAGCTCGGTGCGTTGTGTTACGAGGGATATCATTGGAGTGGATGAAATCCAGAAGTCACGCCACTATCATTATTCACTTCATACCCAATAAACCTATTAACAATCCGCACACAATGCCCCATCTATGGCAGGGGGGGATGTGGGGAGTAAGAGTAAGGTACTTCGGATGGAACTTGAGAGGCTTTTATTGGTTGTTCGAGATGTGTCCTCTCTGGCTTCAGAAGTTAGAATGGATCAAATTATAATTTGCGAAGACAGTGAGAACTTGGGCTGGGCAGTTCCGTTTACATATTACAGAGAAACTTCAGGGTGTGGCTTAACCTCCAAGTGGGACCAATCAGCACTATGTCATGTGATAATGGAGAGCTAATCAGAGACACAGCGGCCAAATAGTTCGTACAAATAGTTGTGTCCTTTAACCTCCCACCCAACCCCAACCCAACTGGTCTTTGCGATTAAAATCTCCCCCCAACGTTTCAGACCGATGACCTTCTATCAAAACTGGAAAAAGTTAGAGATGTGACAGGTTTTAAGCAAGTACAGAGACAGGGAAAGGTGGGGGGAGGGGATGAAAGAACAAAAGAGACGATCTCTGACACGGTGGAGGCTGGGAGAGATTAAATGACAAAAGGGATAATGGTGCAAGGCAAAAGAGAATGGTAATGGGACAAGTAAAGAAACAAAAGATGGGTCAAGAGAAGGTGTAAATGGCACCATAAGAATCTATCAATTAGGAGCAGGAGTAGGCCATTCGGCCCCTCGAGCCTGCTCCGCCGTTCAGTGAGATCATGGCTGAACTTTCACCTTAGCTCCACTTTCCTGCACTATCCCCATATCCCTTGATTCCCTTAATATCCAAAAATCTATTGATCTCTGTCTTGAATATACTCAAAGACTGAGCCTCCACAGCCCTCTGGGGTAGAGAATTTCAGAAATTCACCACTCTCTGAGTGAAGACGTTTCTCCTCACCTCAGTCCTAAATTGCCGACCTCTTATTCTGAGACTCTGACCCCATATTCAAGACCCCCCAGCCAGAAGAAACATCCTCCCTGCATCTACCCCGTCAAGCCCTGTAAGAATTTTGTATGTTTAAATGAGATCACCTCTCATTCTTCTAAACGCTAGAGAATATAGGCCGAGTCAATCTCTCCTCATAGGACAATCCCCCCATCCCAGGAATCTACGTGGTGAACCTTTGTTGCGCTTCCTCTATAGCAAGTATATCCTTCCTTAGGTAAGGAGACCAAAACTGTGCACAATACTCCAGGTGTGGTCTCACCAGGGCCCTATAATTGCAGTAAGATGTCTTTACTCTTATACTCTTGTAATAAAGGCCAACATACCATTTGTTTTCTTAATTGCTAGCTGTATCTGCATGTTAACTTTCAGTGATTTGTGTACAAGAACACCAAGTCCTTCTGAACACCAACATTTCCCAATCACTCACCATTTAAAAAATACTCTGCTTTTCTATTTTTCATACCAAAGTGGATAACTTCACATTTCTCCGCATTATCTTTGATTTGCCAAGTTCTTGCCCACTCACTTAGCTTGTCTATATCCCCTTGAAACCTCTTTGCATCCTCCTCACAACTTACATTCCCATTTAGCTTTGTATCATCAGCAAACGGATATACTACATTTGGTCTCCTCATCCAAATCATTGGTGTGGATTGTGAATAGTTGGGGCCCAAGCACCGATCCACTAGTTACAGCCTGCCAACTGAAAATGACCTGTTTATTCCTACTCTCTGTTTTCTGTCCATTAACCAATCCTCAATCCATGCGAGTATATTATCCCCAATCCCATGAGCCCTAATTTTGTTTAATAACATCGTGTGCGGCACCTTATCGAATGCCTTCTGAAAATCCAAACACACCACATCCACTGGTTCCCCCTTATCTATTCTGCTAGTTACAACCTCAAAAAACTCAAACAGATTTGTCAAAAATGATTTCCCTTTCATAAATCCGTGTTGACTCTGCCCAATCTATTATTCTTTTCTAAGTGCCCTGTTAACATGTCCTTAATTATAGATTCTTCCCTCCTACTGATGTCAGACAACAGCAGAACCATTAGCAGCACCTGCTGTCTGAAAAAATAGGAGCAATGGTTTTAATCTGAAATTGTTAAACTCAATGTTGATTCCGGAAAAAAGAAAGACTTGCATTTATAAAGCGCTTTTCACGACCACCGGACATCCCAAAATGCTTTATAGCTAATGTACTTTTTTGGAGTGTAGTTACTGATGTAATGTAGGAAATGCGGCAGCTAATGTGCATTCAGAAAGCTCCCACAAACAGTAATGTGATAATGACCAGATCATCTATTTTAGTGATGTTGATTGAGGGATAAATATTGGCCAGGACACCGGGGATAAACTCCCCTGCTCTTCTTCAAAATAATGTTATAGGATCTTTTACATCCACCTGAGAGCGGCAGTCAGTTTAACATCTCCTTCGAAAGACAGCACCTCTGAAAGTGCAGCATTCCCTCAGCACTGCCCTGGAATGTCAGCCTAGATTTTTGTGCTCAAGTCTCTGGAGTGGAACTTAAACCTACAACTTTCTGACTCAGATGCAAGGCTGCTACCAACTGAGCCACGGCTGACATGGCTGGAAGGTTGTAAAGTGTCTAATCGAAAGATGAGGTGCTGTTTCTCGAGCTTCCGTTAATCTTTATTGGAACAGTGGAGGAGGCCGAGGACAAAGAAGTCAGAGTGGAAGTGGGGCAAAGAATTAAAATGGCAAGCAACCGGAAGCTCAGGGTTACGCTTGCGGAATGAACGGAGGTGTTCTGGAAAGCGAACACCCAATCTGCATTTGGTCTCCGCAAAGAAGAGGAGACCGCACCGTGAGCAGCGAATACAGCATACTAAACTGAAAGAAGTACAAGTAAATCGCTGATTTTTTTGGGTTAAGGTAACTGTTTATGTATGTAAACCTGTAATTACCATGTCTAACCAGCAGAGGGCTTATCCCCTGGAGTCCCAAGGGCTCCCACAATCTCTTGGGAGCACCTGTATATAAGGAGGCCTCACAGGCTGGAGAGGCAATTTGAGATCTGCAATAAAGGACTACGGTCACACTTACTTTGAGCTTGCAGTATCTAGGCTGACTCTTTATCCAAGACGTAACAACTCGCGACGGGATACAGATAATGAACCCCAACGCAACAATGCAGAGAACTCTGGGCATCCTGCAGAAATTTTCGGAGGGAGGTGATTGGGAAACCTTTGTGGTGCGACCTGACCAATACTTCATGGCCAACAAGCTGGAAGGAGAAGCGAACGCTGCCAAACGAAGGGCGATCCTCTTCACCATTTGCGGGGCATCAACGTATGGCCTCATGAAAAACCTGCTCGCTCCAGCAAAACCCATAGACAAGTCGTATGATGATTTGTGCACACTGGTCCGGGAGCATCTAAACTCGAAGGAAAGCGTTCTGATGGCGAGGTATCAGCTCTACACGTACAAGAGGTCTGAAGGCCAGGAAGCTACATCGCGGAGCTAAGGCGCCTTGCAGGACATTGCGAATTTGAAGGACACTTGGAACATATGCTCAGGGACTTCTTTGTACTTGGCATTGGCCATGAAGTAATACTTCGCAAACTTTTGACTGTAGAGACCCCAACCTTGAGTAAAGCCATAGCGATAGCCCAAGCATTTATCTCCAGCAGTGACAATACCAAACAAATTTCCCAGCACACTAGTGCTGCTGCAAGTACTGTGAACAAAGTAATGTTGTTTTTGAATCGAAATGTACAGAGCAGGACTTACACGCCTGTAGCTGCACGTCCGCAGATGACTCTGATTCCACCATCAAGAGTGGTGAATACAAGGCAATTAACACCTTGTTGGTGCTGCGGGGGTGATCATCGATTCCATTCATGCCGCTTCAAAGAATACGTTTGCAAGGGCGGTGGAACAATGGGACACCTCCAAACCATGTGCAGGTGAGCTGCAAACTCTGCTAATCCTGCAAACCACCATGTAGCAGAGGAGGACAGATCCACGGTGGATCATGACGAACCAGAGTCTCAGACCTAGGAGGCAGAGGTATATGGGGTGCACACATTTACCACAAAGTGTCCCCCGATAATGCTGAAGGTTGAATTAAATGGACTCCCGGTGTCCATGGAGCTGGACACGGGCGCAAGCCAGTCCATAATGAGTAAAAAGACTTTCGATAAGTTGTGGTGCAACAAGGCTTCAAGGCCAGTCCTGACTCCCATTCGTAACAAACTTAGAACATACACAAAGGAACTGATTTCCATAATTGGCAGTGCTACCGTAAAGGTCTCCTACGATGGAGCGGTGCACGAGTTACCACTCTGGGTGGTACCGGGCGATGGCCCCACGCTGTTCGGCAGGAGCTGGCTGGGAAAGATACACTGGAACTGGGATGACGTCCGAGCGCTTTCGTCCGTCGACGACACCTCATGTGCCCAGATCCAAAGTAACTTCCCCTCACTGTTCAAACCAGGCATCGGGAAGTTCCAAGAAGCAAAAGTGCAGATCCATTTGATTCCGGGGGCGCGACCCATCCATCACAAGGCAAGAGCAGTACCTTACATGATAAGAGAGAGGGTGGAAATCGAGCTGGACAGGATGCAACGAGAGGGCATCATTTCGCCGATTGAATTCAATGAGTGGGCCAGTCCGATTGTTCCAGTCCTCAAGGGAGACGGCACTGTCAGAATCTGTGGTGATTACAAAGTAATTATCAATCGTTTCTCGCTGTAGGATCAATACCCGCTACCAAAGGCAGACGACCTATTTGCAATGCTGGCAGGAGGGAAAACATTCATGAAGCTGACTTGATCTCGGCCTACATGATGTAGGAGCTGGAGGAATCTTCGAAAGGCCTCACCTGCATCAACACGCACAAAGGTCTTTTCATTTGCAACAGATGCCTGTTTGGGATTCGATCGGCTGCAGTGATATTCCAGAAAGCTTGCTGAAGTCGGTCCCGCACACCATGGTCTTCCAGGACGACATCTTTGTTACAGGTTGGGACACCATCGAACACCTGAAAAACCTGGAGGAGGTTCTTAGTCGGCTTAATCATGTGGGGCTCAGGCTAAAATGCTCGAAGTGCTTTTTCCTGGTGCCTGAAGTGGAGTTCCTGGGGAGAAGAATCACGGCGAATGGCATCAGGCCCACCGATTCAAAGACGGAAGCAATCAAGAACGCACCGAGACCACAGAACGTGACGGAGCTGCGGTCATTTCTAGGACTCCTCAACTATTTTGGTAACTTCTTACCGGGTCTATGCACATTGTTAGAACCCCTGCACTCTTTACTGCACAAGGGAGATGAATGGGTATGGGGTAAAAGCCAAGAAAATGCCTTTGAGAAAGTTAGGAAGCTGTTATGTTCAAATAAATTGCTTGCGTTGTACGATCCATGTAAGCGTTTGGTACTAGCATGTGATGCGTCGTCACGATGTCGGGTGTGTATTGCAACAAGCTGATAAATCTGGGAAATTGCAACCGGTTGCTTATGCATCCAGAAGTCTGTCGAAGGCTGAGAGAGCCTACAGCATGATTGAAAAAGAAGTGTTAGCGTCTGTTTATGGGGTAAAGAAAATGCATCAATATCTGCTCGGGCTCAAATTTAAATTGGAAACCGACCATAAGCCACTTATATCCCTCTTTTCTGAAAATAAGGGGATAAATATGAATGCATCGGCCTGCATCCAGAGATAGGCGCTCACTTTTTTTTTTTGAAATTCGTAGCCAATCGTTCCAATTCTTTGTCAAATCACAAACGCCAGAGGTCACCTTGCACACATCAAGGATCACTCTGCGCCAATGCTCTTAGCCAAAAGGCCTAGAGCCACTGCACCGTTCCTGGAAGTACTGCAATACCAGGTTCGTGCCATGGAGGTGGATGGGTCAGGCCCCCCACACACCTCCATGGAGGTGGATGGGTCAAGCCACCCCACCCACCTCCTATTTCCAAAAAAGCAAGCATATACCTTCCTGATCCAGGGAGAACCACCTTGGGGTTATGGTGGTTACTCCCCTGTCAGGTCAGTTACGCATGATCTTAGCCAAAAGGCCGAGAAGCGATGAGATAGCGCTCACATTTTTTTTTTTTTGGAAATTCGTAGCCAATCGTTCCAATTCTTTGTCAAATCACAAACGCCAGAGGTCACCTTGGGCCCATTCAAGGATCACTCTGCGCCAATGCTCTTAGCCAAAAGGCCTAGAGCCACTGCACCGTTCCTGGAAGTACTACAATACCAGGTTCGTGCCATGGAGGTGGATGGGTCAGGGCCCCCACACACCTCCGTGGAGGTGGATGGGTCAGGCCACCCCACCCACCTCCTGTTTCCAAAAAAGCAAGCATATACCTTCCTGATCCAGGGAGAACCACCCGGAGGTCATGGTGGCTACTCCCCTGTCAGGTCAGTTACGCATGATCTTAGCCAAAAGGCGAGATAGCGCTCACATTGTCCGCATACAACTATGCCATCTGCCACAGGCCAGGCACAGAAAACTGTGCCGATGCTCTCAGTAGGCTACCATTGCCCACCACAGGAGTGGAGATGGCCCAGCCTGCAGATTTAATTATGGTAATGGAAGCATTCGAGACTGAGCAATCATCTGTTACAGCCCGACAGATTAGAACCTGGACAAGCCAGGACCCCTTACTGTCCCTAGTAAAAAATTGTGTGCTCCACGGGAGTTGGTCTCGTGTCCCGTTAGAGATGCAGGAAGAAATAAAGCCGTACCAGCGGCGCAAAGATGAAATGTCTATACAGGCAGACTGCCTCCTATGAGGTAATCGGGTAGTTGTGCCAAAAAAGGGCAGGGACACTTTCATCAGTGATCTCCACAGCACCCACTCAGGCATTGTAGTGATGAAAGCGATAGCCAGATCTCATGTGTGGTGGCCCGGTATCGATGCAGACTTAGAGATCTGTGTGCACAAATGTAATACATGTTCCCAGTTAAGCAATGCACCCAGGGAGGCGCCACTAAGTTTATGGTCTTGGCCCTCTAAACCGTGGTCTAGGGTTCATGTTGACTATGCAGGCCCATTCTTGGGAAAAATGTTTTTAGTGGTTGTAGATGCATACTCCAAATGGATTGAATGTGTGATAATGTCGACAAGCACGTCCGCTGCCACCATTGAAAGCCTATGGGCTGTGTTTGCCATGCATGGCCTGCCTGATGTCCTTGTAAGTGACAATGGGCCGTACTTTACCAGTACCGAATTCAAGGAATTCATGACCTGCAATGGGGTCAAACATGTCACGTCTGCCCCATTTAAGCCAGCGTCCAACGGTCAGGCAGAACGAGCAGTTCAAACAAATCAAGCAGAGCTTGAAAAGGATAACTGAAGGCTCACTGCAGACTCGCCTATCCTGAGTCCTGCGTAGTTACCGCACAAGACCCCACTCGCTCACCGGGGTCCCTCCCGCTGAACTGCTCATGAAAAGGGCACAAGACAAGGCTCTCATTAGTCCACCCTGACCTACATGAACAGGTAGAGAGCAGGCAGCTTCAACAGAATACATATCATGATAGCGCAAATGTGTCACGTGAAATTGAAGTAAATGATCCTGTATTTGTGTTGAACTATGGACAAGTTCCCACGTGGCTTGCTGGCACTGTCTTGTCCAAAGAGGGGAGTAGGGTGTTTGTGGTCAAAGTCGCAAATGGACTCACCTGCAGGAAACACTTGAACCAAACCAAACTCAGATTTACAGAATATGCAGAACAACCCACAATAGACTCTACCTTTTTCGACCCTCCAACACTCACACGAGTGGCAACCACGAAGCAGAACCCATCACCCGCAGCAGCCCAGCAAGGCTCACCACCCCCCAGCAGTCCAGCAAGGCCAGCTGCGCAGCAGCCCAGTGAAGGCCCAACAAACGACTCACCAAAACCAGCATTTGCACCGAGATGGTCAACCAGGGAAAGGAAGGCCCCAGATCGACTCACATAGTAAATAGTTACATTATTGACTTTGTGGGGGGGGAGTGTTGTTATATATGTAAACCTGTAATTACCATGTCTAATCACCAGAGGACTTATCCACTGGAGTCCTAAGGGATCCCACAATCCCTTGGGAGCACCTGTATATAATAAGACCTCACAGGCTGGAGAGGCACTCTGAAATCTGCAATAAAGGACTACAGTCACACTTACTTTGAGCTTGCAGCCTCTAGTCTGAATCTTTAACCAAGACATAACAGTAACTAACCTCTTGCACCCTTTAGGAACATAGGAACAGGAGTAGGTCATTCAGCCGCTCGAGCCTGTTCCACCATTCAATTAGATCATGGCTGCTCTATACCTTAACTCCATCTACCTGCCCCCCCCCCCCTTGGTTTCGTATCCCTTAATACCCTTGGCTAAAAAAAGACTATCAATCTCAGTTTTGAAATTTTCAATTGACCCCCAGTCTCAGCAGCTTTTTGGGGAAGAGAGTTCCAGATATCCACTACCCTTTGAAGTTCACATTTACGATTGAGGATATTAACACCTGAACAGATATTGGCCCTATTAATGAATCGAGCAGTGCTGGGCCATTTAAATCTCATATGTACCATAACAAGAAACAGATAAGGAATTGCATCACAGATTTTACATAGAATTTTACAGCACAGAAGCAGGCTATTCAGCCCAATCGGGCTATACTGGTGTTTATGCTCCACACGATGTCTCCTCCCAACTGACGTCATACCCTTCAGTCAACATACCCTTCTATTCCTTTCTTCCTCATCTGCTTATCTCGCTTCCCCTTAAGTGTATTTATGTTATTCGCCTCAACTATTCTCTGTGGTAGTGAGCTTCACATTCTCACTACTCTCTGGGTAAAGAAGTTTCTTTTAAACTCCTTATTGGATTTATTAGTGACTATCTTATATTTATGGTCTCTAGTTTTGTCCTCCCCCATAAGTGGAATTTTTTTTATATATATGTCTACAAATGTTCATTCATTCCTTTCCTGTCCCCTTTTCATAGAATCATAGAATGATGCAGCACTGGAAAGCAGCCGGACCATCATGCCTGTGCCGGCTCTTTGGTAGAGCCATCCAGTAAATCCCATTCTCCTGATCTTTTCCCAAAGCCCTGCAAATGTTTTCCCACTTGTGTTTATCCAATTCCCTTTTGATAGTTACTATTAAATCTGCTCCACCACCCTTTTAGGCAGCGCTTCCAGATCATAAAAACTCGCTGCGTAATAAATATTCTCCTCATGTCCCCCCTTGTTCTTTTGCCGATTATCTTCAAGCTGTGAACTCTGGTTACTGACTCTCCTTCCAGTGGAAACAGCTTCTCTTGATATACCCTGTCAAAACACCTTGTAATTTTGAACGCCTCTATTAAATCTCTCCATAACCTGTTCTGCTCTGAGAAGAACAGTCCAGTCTCTCCACATAACTGAAGTCCCACATCCCTGGTACCATTCTGATAAACCTCCTCTGCACCCTCTCCAAGGCCTTGACATCCTTCCTAAAGTGTGGTGTCCAGAACTGACCACAATACACTAGCTGAGGCTGAACCCAGTGTTTACAAAGGTTCCTCATTTCTGTACTCTATTCCTCTACTCATAAAGCCATGGATCCCATATGCTTTTTTAGCAGCCTTCTCAACGTCCTGCCACCTTCAAAAATTTGTGTGCTTACACTCTCTGTTCCTGCACCCCCTTTTAAATTGTACCATTTAGTTCATATTGCCTCTCCTCATTCTACCCACCAAAATGAATTACTTCACACTTCTCTGCATTAAATTTAATCTGTCATGTGTCTGCCCATTTTTTCAGTCTGCCTATATCCTCCCGAAGTCTGTTTTTATCCTCCTCATTATTTACTACATCTCCAAGTATCATATCATCTGTAAACTTTAATTTTTTTCCCCCCTAGCTCTGTATTTTCTTAAAAACTGTTAAAACTCTAAGGAGGCAAAATTTCCCCTTTTTATAGCCACTTTAGCGCCTCTGGGGGTGGCGCAAGACAGTTTTCACCTGGGGAGGGGGGCACTACCGACAGGGAGGTTGCGGAGGCGCCGTGCCCCGCGGTTAGCGCCCTGGACCGGCGCACAACCGGTGATGACATAATTGCTGTGTGCAGTGAACCCTCACTGCCCGTGCCAACCCCTTAACACCCCACGGGAGAAATTGTCCCGCAGGCCGTCAGGCTGGTGCAAGCGGGTGTCAAAGGAAGCTTGGCGGGTCGTGAAGCTGGCCGACATCCGCTCTTGGGGTGGTGATTAAAGGGGAGGGCGCCAGCGCCCCAGGCTGCCATCTTTTTTTGTCGGCCCACTCTCGGGTCGGCTCGATGATGGCGGCCCTAGCGCGGTCCGGGCCACCATCCTGCAGTCCGTCACTCCGTCTTGGGTGCCGGGCTGTTGGCCTGGTCACACATTGCTCTGGTGGCCCAGTGGAGGCCATCAGAGGCCGTACAGAGTGCGTAGCGGCCCTCCTCTTTAATCGAAGAGGCAGGGCATTGAAGCGTGTCATCCGCGTAGCACTGAACGTTTTGCCCCAGTCGCGCACCAGGACCCACCCCTAAAGGAAGTGGAGCGTGGGAGATTGTGATCCCGTTCCTTTCCGGGGTGATAAGGGCAATCCCGCGTCGGGGTGTGACTTCTGTGCCGGCGTGAAAAGCCCCAGCCCGGGATAAATAGTCATCGGCCTGAGACGTTAACTCTGTTTCTCTCTCCATAATTGCTGCCTGGCCTGCTGAGTTCTTTGCAGCATTTTCTGTTTTTATTTCAATTTCTGTGCTACTAGGGTCATTCTGGCTACCATTAGGAGACACCAGCAGGTTAGCCAGTTTGTAGTTCACGCCGGCATCACACGGGTAACAGCTGCCCTTTTTGGTTATGTGTCTTGTTACATAAAGTTCAGCATTTGCCTGCGACACCAGAAGGAGCAGGACACCCAAACTTTTTAGTTCACAGAATCTTACAGCACAGAAGGAGGGCATTCAGCCTGCTCTTTGAAGAAGCTGTCCATTATATTATCTCTCTTGTTCCTTCTGAGTTCCATATATGCTGTACTACAAGATCTTCTCATTCCCAAACCCCAACTAGGTTGAAATCAAGAATTACCACACTCGCTTCTGCTCAAACTCATTTTTTGCAGGATATTAAAACTATGGAACTCCTTACCTCATTCAATTCTATAGCCTTTGGGATAAACACATTGCCATCACCTAATCATTACAACCTTGTTGATATACCACCACACAACAGGCCTTGGCACTTGTTATGTATTGATGCTTGGAATCACTAGACATCAGGGGGCGCCACTTTCAGAGGTCATCGGGTTGTACGCATGTGTGCGCGGGCCCAGGTATATAAGAGCGAGTACCATGTCATGTGTACACTTTGGCCGCGAATAAAGTTATACCAGGTTTGCACCTGAGTGAGTTTACAGTAACAAGTCTTTCGAGTCATTCTATACATTACATTTGGCGACGAGGTAACTTAAGAACCGTCTCATGTACAATGGGCACCATTGGAATTCTGGAGAGATTCGTGGATGCCGAGGATTGGGCGGATTTTATCGACCAACTGGATCAGTATTTCATGGCCAACAAAATGGAGGAAGCTGGTGATGCAGTTCGGCGCAGGGCAGTTTTCCTCACCGTTTGTGGTTCAAAAATTTATGGCCTCATAAAGAATCTTCTCTCGCCTGCACGTCCAACGGACAAAGAGAATGGGGATTTGTGCGCTCTGGTGCATGAACATCTCAAACCAAAAGAGGGGATCATCATCTCACGCTATCACTTCTGTACGCATGTTCGTGTTGAGGGCCAGGATGTGTCGGGATTCGTTGGCAACTTAAGACGTCTGGCTGAGCCGTGTAAGTTTGGAAACGCGTTGGAAGACATGCTGCGAGATTTCTTCGTGATAGGCATCAACCATGATGTGATCCTTCGGAAATTATTGGTTGCACAAACGCTGGATTTGAGCAAGGCCATCGCGACTGCTCAGGCATGCATGGCGACTGATGATAATTTAAGGCAGATTTCATCGAAGAGTCGGAGCTCCACAGCAAGTACTGTAAACAAGATTGTGTAGTCATCTGGCAGAGCTGCTTATGGCAGGGCCTACTCGACTGCTTATGTGAAACCTGTAGCTGCTCAAAGTCCGCCAATTGGTACAAATCCGATTTCACCCTGTTGGCATTGTGGGGGCTATCATCGGCCTCATCAGTGTTGGTTTAAACAGTACATCTGTAAAGGCTGTTCGAAAGTGGGGCATCTTCAGCGAATGTGCCCACAACTGAGCAAGCGTGCTGCTGCTCATCACATTGATGATGACCAGTCCAGTGCTGGCCCAGATATGCAACCCAAGATACCCGAGGAGGAAGTGTATGGCCTGTATTCGTTCCTGACAAAGAGCCAACTGATAATGGTTAATGTGAAGCTGAATTGCCTGCCTGTATCAATGGAGCTGGACACGGACGCAAGTCAGTCGATAATGAGCCAAAGGACATTCGACAAGCTGTGGGACAATGAGGCTGCGAAGCCTAAGCTGAGTTCAGTCAATGCCAAGTTGCGTACTTACACTAAGGAACTCATACCAGTGATTAGCAGTGCAGTAGTCAAGCTGTCGTATGATAGTGTGGTTCACGATTTACCATTAAGGATCATCCCAGGCAATGGTCCAATGCTGTTCGGCAGGAATTGGCTTGAGAAAATCAATTGGAATTGGAATGATATCAAAGCGTTGTCCTTGGTGGATGACACTTCGTGTGCTCAAGTGCTGAAGAAGTTTCCTTCTTTGTTTGAACTGGGCATTGGCAATTTTACTGGAGCCAAGGTGCAGATTCACCTGGATTCTGATGCAAGACCTGTCTATCATAAAGCTCGGTCTGTTCCCTAAATGATGAGGGGGAAGGTCGAAATTGAGCTTGACAGACTCCAACGTGAAGGGGTCATATCACCGGTCAAATTTAATGAATGGGCCAGTCCATTTGTTCCTGTGTTAAAGAGTGATGGCACTGTCAGGATCTGTGGAGACTGCAAGGTTACGATTAACCGATTTTTGAAACAGGATCAGTATCCGCTACCGAAGGCTGATGACCTGTTCGCCATGCTAGCTGATGGAAAGTTGTTCACTAAACTGGATCTGATGTCAGCCTATATGAAACAGGAGCTTGTCGACACTTCGAAGAAACTCATCTGCATCAACAGCATAAAGGATTGTTTGTCTACAACAGGTGTCCTTTTGGAATCCATTCAGCTGCAGCCATATTTCAGAGGAATACGGAGAGTTTACTGAAGTCCATTCCTAGAACTGTCATGTTTCAAGATGACATTCTGGTCACAAGTTGTGGCACTGCTGAACATCTGAACAATCTTGAAGAAGTCCTACATCGTCTGGACAAAGTGGGACTCAGGCTGAAACATTTGAAGTGTGTCTTCATGGCACCTGAAGTTGAATTCCTGGGGAGGAAGAATGCTGCTGATGGCATCAGGCCTACTGATTCAAAAACCAAGGCCATCAAAAATGCACCCAGATCTCAGAATGTGACGGAGCTGCGTTCATTCCTTGGGCGACTCAACTACTTCGGTAATTTCTTACCCAGATTGAGCACTTTATTAGAGCCACTGCACATGCTGCTCAGAAAAGACAACAATTGGGTCTGGGGTGTATCTCTAGATAGAGCTTTTGAGAAAGCCAAGAATCTGCTCTGTTCAAACAAGCTGCTTGTTCACTATGATCCGTGTGAGCGTCTGGTATTGGCCTATGATGCTTCATCGTATGGGGTTGGCTGTATACTCCAACAAGCAAATGAGTTGGGTAAGCTACAACCTGTTGCGTATGCTTCGAAAAGTTTGTCAAAGATGGAAAGAGCTTACAGCATGGTAGAAAAAGAAGCTTTGGCCTGTGTGTATGGGGTCAAAAAGATGCATCAGTACTTGTTTGATCTTCGTTTTGAACTCAAAACGGATCACAAGCCACGCACTTCATTGTTTTCGGAAAACAAAGGTATTAATACCAATGCATCGTCCCGTATCCAGAGGTGGGCGTTGACATTGTCTGCCTATGATTATGTTATTTGTCATAGACCTAGCACTGAGAATTGTACCGATGCACTGAGTCGTCTGCCGTTGCCCACACCTGAAGTGGAGACGCCTCAACCTGCAGATCTACTGTTAGTAACTGCTGCTTCTGCGAGTGAAAGAACTCCTGTCACTGCTCAACAAGTGACTATCTGGACCAGCCATGATCCTATTTTATCGGTTGTGAAACATTGTGTCCTCAGTGGTGATTGGTCTGTAATACCTATGGAGAAGTGTGATGAGACCAAACCTTACAACCATCGCAAAGATGAACTATCCATTCAGTCAGATTGTCCACTGTTATGCCTAAGAAAGGCAGAGAAAAATTTGCACGTGAACTACATAGCACTCATCCAGGTATCGTCATGATGAAAGCCATTGCCAGGGCTCATGTTTGGTCATCTGGAATTGACTCTGATCTGGAACCATGCGTGCATCAGTGCAATACTTGCATGCAGCTAAGTAAAGTACCAGTGGAATCTCCGTTGAGTCTTTGGTCATGGCCATCTAAACCATGGTCGAGGATACACATCGATTTTGCAGGGCCTTTCCTGGGAAAGATGTTTTTTGTTGTGGTGGATGCATATTCAAAGTGGATAGAGTGTATTATTATGTCATCCAGTACGTCCACAGCTACTATTGAGAGCCTTCGTGTCATGTTTTCTACTCATGGTTTGCCTGACATTGTTGTGAGCGATAATGAATCTTGCTTCACAAGTCTTGAGTTTCAGGAGTTCATGAAACTCAATGGTATCAGACATGTAAGGTCTATTCCATTCAAACCAGCATCAAACGATCAAGCAAAGCATGAAACATGTGACTCAGGGTTCACTGCATACTCGTTTGTCATGTATATTGCTCAGTTACAGAACAAGACCTCACATGCTTACCGGGGTCTCCCCTACTGAACTACTGATGAAGAGAAGTCTCAAGACCAAGCTTTCTCTTGTTCATCCTGATTTGAATGATCATGTTGAAAACAGACGTCAAAGTCAGCAATGGTATCATGATCGTGCTGTTGTGTCACATGACATCTCTGTCATCAATCCAGTTTATGTACTGAACTATGGTCAAGGTCCAAAGTGGATCGCCGGTACTGTTACGGCCAAGAAGGGTAACAGAGTGTTTACTGTCATGCTCAAGAATGGGCAAACATGCAAGAAACATGTTAATTAGATAAAACTGCGGCACACGGATGAACCGGAGCCGGTTGAGGAAGATGCAGTCAGTGGTCAACCAACCAATGTTCATTCATCAGACGACTCTGCTGTCATTACTGAATCTGAACTTTCAGTTTCTGATAGGGTCATTACCACTCCCATCAGATCGGTTACTCAGCCTCCAGCCATAATTGAATCACAATGCTCGCCCAGAACTGGAGTTGAACTGAGACAATCAACTCGTGAGCAAAAAGCCCCAGACCGTCTTAATTTGTAAAGAGACTGATACTAAGCTCTGGAAGGGGGCTGTTATGTCTTGATGCTTGGGGTCACTAGACACCAGGGAGCGTTACTGTCGGAGGTCATCGGGCTGTATGCGCGTGTGCGCAGGCCCTGGTACATAAAAGCGCGTACCATGTCACATGCGCACTTTGGGTGCAAATAAAGTTGAACCAGGTTTGCACCTGAGTGAGCTTACAGTAACAAGTCTTTCGAGTCATTATATACATCACAGCACTTTACCTTAGTTGTTCAATTAAAGAAAATCAGACATCCTGCATGGATGGCTCAGGTGGGAACTGGGAATGTACTTTACAGAGGTTAATGGCCCATTGTTGGGACAGAGTGGGGAAGGTTACTCCATTATCTGACATATTTGACCTAAGAGTCTGTGATGGGGCTATCTTGAGGTATCTTTACTTTGTAACTAAACCATGCCTGATCAGGAGGCAGCGGATGCTAACATTAAATGCACAAAATGGAAAACTGTTAAGGGGTGGAAGTTTGGTCGCACCTCTATTGCGGCGTTAACCCAGGCGGAGCGGTAGATTTTGCGCCGGCAAATGGTTTGCATCTCCAGTCGCAAAATTCACCAGCTGGGCCCTGAGTGTGGAGTGGAGAGCAAAGGAAGGCGTTCCACACCTCTTGTAGGGCGCTAGGCTGGCTAAGCAAATGAAAATCCCGAGGCAAACAACCGGCTTGGGAGCACCCTAAGAGAGGTTTCCGTGGAAAAACAAAATCTGAAAAAGCCACCAAAAACATTCCCAATACTTTCCTGATGCCACATCCACATGAATCGCCAAAGTAAAAAAAAACAATCACAGGTCGACATTCCTTCCCTCACTGCGGCCACTGCAGCTCGGACCGGCCGCTTTCCCTGGTGGTCCCACCAGGGGACGCTGCGAGGCGCTACGGATCGGGCGAGTGTCACATAGTGAGCCGGTGTCGCAACCAGGGCCATTGCACACCGGCGTGCCTCTCCCGGGCGATACTGCAAACCCGGCACCAAATGTCCCGGCAGGGCACTGGAAGCTGGCCGCCTGCCCCGAAATGCTTCCCACCACCATTACCGCCCCTCCGGGGTGAAAACAGAGGCAGCAACGGACCAAAAATCCAGCCCCTATTTTTTAAAATATATTTTTGCAGTGTGGGTACTGTTAGCAAGGCCACATTTATTGCCCATCTATAGTTGCCCTGTGAAGTTGGTGGTGAGCTATTGAAGTTTGTGTGCTGATAGAAATCTCATAATAGTGTTGGGTAGGGAATCCAAGTACATTGACCCAGCGACGATGAATAAACAAGAACAACCTGCAATTATATAGCACCTTTAAAGTACTAAAACATCCCAAGGCACTTCACAGGAGATATTAGGTGACCCAAAGCTTGGTCAAAGATGTAGGTTTTAAGAATTGTCTTAAAGGAGGAGATAAAGGTGGAGAGGGGGAGAGGTTTATGGAGCGAATTCCAGAGCTCAGGGCCGAGGCACCTGAAGGCTCGACCACCAATGGTGGGGCATAGGAAATCGGGGATGCACAAGAGGCCAGAATTGGACAAGTACAGAGATCTGGGAGGGTTGTAGGGATGGAGGAGGTTACAGTGATACGGCGGGGCAAGGCCATGAAAGGATTTGAATATGAGGTTGGTCATTTTTAAATCTGAGGTGCCGACTTTTGGATGAGATGTTTAACCGAGGCTCTTGGGTGGATGTAAAAGATCCCGCGGCACTATTTCGAAGAGGGGCAAGGGAGTTGTTCCCGGTGTCCTGGTCAATATTTGTCCCTCAACCAACATCTCTAAAATCAGATTATCTGGTCATTCATTTCTTTACTAATTGTGGGAGCCTGCTGTGTGCAAATTAGCTGCTGTGTTTCCTACGTTACAACAGTGATCAAACTTCAAAAGTACATCATTGGCTGCAAAGCTCTTTGGGACTTCCTGAGGTCATGAAAGGTGCTGTATAGATGCAAGTCTTTCTTTCCTGCACGAAAGTACATTCTCTTTGTTTTAGCAATATTCTTTGCCAGTCTCGTTGGGATTAGGAATGTTATCCTGTGGGGAATGATAAGTACAAATTCTATTCCCTTTACTCGATGGTTCAGTGTTTTAGGGCAGCGGTGTTGTCTTTTGCTATCAATCTCCTGAAAGTCCTTTCTGGCTGGCTTGGTCTTTTCCTCGTCACAGCTTGGAGAAAATCGATGTAGCTTTATTTACTTTAAGAGATAAGAATTCCCTTTCATATTAGTTTGTGATTTGTTTGAATAGAATCTCCGTTAAGAGCACCAATCACCATGCTCCTATGTAAATGTCCAGTTGGCCGTTGCCATGGAGATGATTGTGTGCCTAGTGACACCTGAATATAAAGACTTGTGGGGTCGACAATCCCATCTCCCCTGCCTGGTTGGAGCATTCAAAAACTGGCCCGTCCAAACCAGCCGAATCATCCTCTCCAGATATCACCGTTTAAAGAGCTGTTCTCTTTGCAAATTCTCTACCTCTTTCATTTAAAGGTCAGACAGATGCTTATTTTTCTCAATATGCAGTGCACTTTGATCGTACACTGCTTGCAAACAGAATTGTTTTTTTCATTTACTCTGGATATTTTTGGCATTCAGGACCACTCTCATCAGTGAACTGTAACTTCCCACGTAGAAATACAGCTCAGAAACAGGCCACTCAGCCCAAACACTGTTTATGCTCCACATGAGCCTCCTCCCATATGAATCGTACATTAAGCCAGACTGTGACGGATGCTTTCACTGCCAAGCTAATAGTAAAGAAAATGTGAACTGTAGCAATGAGTGGATTTTACAGCAGATTTAAGCTTAATTATCTCCTCGAATAAGTAAAAAAAAATAGCAGCCATGATTGCTGTGCGAAACTAGAATGTTTTGTTTTTCCAATATCGAAGGAAGCTCTGTGATCTGATTTTCTCTTTCCGAAGGACACAGTTCCAGTATTTTCCAGGAAATGACCAGGAAAAAAAACATTTAAATAAAGAAAAGAAAGACTTGCATTTCTATAGTGCCTTTCACAACCACTGAGCATCTCAAAGCGCTTTACAGCCAATGAAATATTTTTTGGAGTGTAGTCACTGTTGTATTGTAGGAAATGCATCAGCTAATTTGTGCACAGCAAGCTCCCACAAACAGCAATGTGATAATCTGTATTTGTTATGTTGATTGAGGGGTAAATATTAGCCAGGGCACCGGGGATAACCCCCCTGCTCTTCTTTGGAATAATGCAATGGGATCTTTTACATCCACTTGAGAGAGCAGACAGGACCTCGGTTTCATGTCTCATCTGAAAGACGGCACCTCCGACAGTGCAGCACGGCACTGGAGTGGCAGCCTAGATTTTGTTGTGCTCAAGTCCCTTGAACCCACAACCTTCTGACTCAGAGGCTAGAGTGCTACCTACTGAGCCACAGCTGACACTGTGAAGAATCAATCCAGGGACCTATCGGTCTCTATGAATTAGTACTATACTGTGCTATACCTTTACCCACTACACATAAGAACAGGACTTGGCCATTCATGCCCTCGAACCCGTTCCGTCACTCAACGAGATCATGGCTGATCTGTATCCTAACCTCGTCTACCTGCCTTGGCTCCATATCCCTTAATAACCCTTGTCCAGCAAAAATCTATCGATATCAGATTTATAATTAATTGAGCTGCCATTTATTGTTTTTTTTAAATGGGAGAATGTGCCACACCTCTGCCACCCTTTGCATGAAGACATGTTTCCTAACTTCTCTCCTAAATTGCCCGGCTCAGTAACTCTCCATTCAATTCAAAAAAAGCTGCCAATTAACCACACGTCTGATCAAATCCCTGGAGATGTTTGTATGTGAACACAATAACTTGGCCCCTCCCTCACACACCTTACCAACATGAGTCATTGATTCTGACAATTGTATCAAGCTAAGACATTTTCTTTTCTGTGAGTGAACACCTTATGTATCATGACAATATTAAGCCATGTTAAGCCACTCCACAGATCTAGGCTAACACTCCAGTGCAGTGCTGAGGGAGTGCTGCACTGTCGGAGGTGCTGTCTTTCAGATGAGACATTAAACTGAGGCTCTGTCTGCTCTCTCAAATGGATCTCAAAAGATCCCACGGCACTATTTCGAAGAAGAGTAGGGGAATTATTCCCGGGGGCCAAAATTCAGCCTCCCAATAAGGCCTCTGGCTGCCTGAAGCTCGATAAATTCAGTTCGAGGCTTTTTGCTGCAGTGTTACGATCCGCTCCACTCCTGCAGATGCGTCTTAAAGATGTCATCAGTGCATGCACCACAGCGGAGCTGCCCGGGGAGGGAATTCACCTGACAAAATCTCCTGGCCATCGCTCGGTGCCCCCGACAGCTTTTTGTGCTGGGGCACTCCTTGTTGGTTGTGGGCGCCGCCGCCCTTAAAGGAGAGGTGGCTCTGCCGGCGACACCATTTTGTTTTTTTTTGTCGGCCAACTGCCAGGTCGGGCTGACAATTATGGTCCTGGGTTCGGCCGGGTCGCCAACAGGCAACCTGGCACCCCCTCTTGGGTGGCAGGCCGCTGGCCCAGCTGAAACCCTGCCTCGGGGCCCAGTGAACCTAACTAAAAAAGATGCAGAGCTTGCAGCCACTCTCCCCTTTAACTGAAGCAGAGAGACATTGTGACGCGTCAGTGAGGTGATGTCATTGGCGCGGCGCTGATGAGTGACAGCTGTGGCCACTCCGCACCGCCCCCATGGTAAGGCCTCTTCCGCCCCGCTTGAAAAAAAGTGCAAGGAACTGAATTTCTCCGGATAGGCCATCGCCTCAGTTTAGTGGTGGCCAGAAGACTTCAAAAACAGTTAGTCCGCACCATTTTGAGTGGAGGAGAATTTTGGTGAATTGACTAATATTTATCTCTCAATTAACATCAATAAAACAGATTACCTGGTCATTATCCCATTGCTGTTTGTGGGAGCTTGCTGTGTGCATGTTGGCTGCCGTGTTTCCCACAATACATCAGTGACAACATCTCAAAAAGAACTTCTTTGGCTATAAAGCACTTTGAGACATCCGGTGGTTGTCAAAGGTGCTATATAAATGCAGGTCCTCCTTTCTTTTATAAATGTCTGATTTTTCTCACGGGGACATTTGACTTGTTGCCATGGTTGCAGCTATATTAACAACAACAGTCATTATGTGGACAGAGATGATAAATCTATTCATGAAGATAACCACAATTTGACATT